>NC_067482.1:10243356-10550856 GCF_947179515.1 Apodemus sylvaticus | reverse complement strand
GATGCCTCTGATTTCATTTTGCCTGCACCTTGGCGTTCTGTGGTCAGAATAAACACTTCCACGGTGTTAAACGGGTCTGCAGTGACTGGAGCTCCGGCTTACTTGGCAGGCCACAGGAAATGGTGATTAGAATTCATAGACCAAACATCACCTTCAGGTTCTCAATTATAGGATCTGGATCTTAAGGGCAGAAGACTCGGGCAAGAGCAACATATCCTTAGAAACAGGTAATTTTAACCCCAAATACAGTATGAAAGCGATTGACACAATTTCTTCAAATTTCTCCTCTATCACTTGAGGTGTTTATATAAATACTACACAACTGACATCATTCAACACTTAAGTCACAGGGGCTATACCATGAAAGAAAGCTTGCCGGTGGTTACAGTGCAGCCCTCGCATAAGCAGAAAGCCTAATGTGACAATGTCCCTCGGAAAACAAGTACACAGATACACACTTGTCCATGCGTGAATACATGAGAGACAAGACATGCTCCACGGTGCAGCCATGGTGCACATCGGGTCAGCACAGCTCCACTGTAAATCACAATGCTCTACTGTGCTAGCACAATGCTGCCTTGTGGCATCTCAACTCTCCACTGAGCCATCAGAATGCTCCATTGTGCCAAGACAATGTTGTGTTGTGACATCGTATCTCCACAGTGATATCCTACTGCTCCCCCTTCACAGTGCTGCAAGTGACATCACTACTCCATCATGGAGTCATAATTTTTTCATTGCACCCAAGCAATGCTCCCTGGTGACATCACAGCGGCCTATGCCCATGCAATGGCACATTATGACATCACAGTTTCACTGTGACATTGGGATGTTCCTCAAGGCATCACTCTGCTCCACTGTTCCATCAGTATTCCAGTTTATATGGTGATGTTCCATCGTGTGATCGTAATGGTACCTTGTGGCCTCACAGCTTTATTGTGACATCACAATATCCCACTGTTGCATCACAGTGCCTCATTGTGCCAACACAAGGCTGCATCGTGACATCACAAATCCAGTATGACCTCAGAGTGGCATCACAATGCTCCATTGGTCCATCACAATGCTATTCTTGGACAATAATGGTTCGTAAACAGCACAGCTCCGTTGCATCATCACAGTGCTCCAAAGTGATGGCATAATGACACATGTCATTTAGAAATGGGTCCTGTGATGTCATAACGGAGCAGGGTATCTGCACAGTAGAGCACTGTGATGTCACAGAAGAGCATTATGAGGATACAGTGGATCTTCATCATCAGAATGAACCATTGTGATTGTACAAATGGTGTCCATTGAAAATATATATACCTCAAAAGGTTGATCATTATCTTTCGAGGAAGCCAGTGACTTCCTTTCCTCCATCTTTTCCTGGAGAGGGAATATCTTGTGCAATGTATGGAAGCTTCAACGGTCAATAACAACGCTGTTAGCTGATTAGCTTAGGCAGGAAATAGAGAGGTGGAAGTTCCTGGTCAGAGAGAGGAATTCTGGGAAAGAAACTGACATAAGAAGAGATTCACCCTAAATTCTGGAGAAAGATGGTTACATGAAACCGAGGTCAGGTAACCAGCCACATAGCAGAACTACTATGAAATAATGGAATGATTAAGTTATAAGCTACTCAGGGACAGATCCAAGGCCCTTTGCCTAGGCACTTATTCGTAAGAAGTCTCAGAGTCATTATCTTGGGGAACCAAGAGTGCAGCTGAAAATCCCTGAGGTTAGAGATAGCAAAGTCCATGGATCATATGGTTCATAGAGAATGCGCTCTTAGGACCCAAGCTTAAAGGCTGAGGGAAACCTCCCATGTGGAAGATGGCTTCCTAGCGAAGAAGCCGGAAAGGGATAGGCAAACAGCAGCAGCTCCAGCCCCCAAACCAGCAAGGGCCGCCTGTTGGACCTGCCCATTCGAGCTGAGGGGTGGAGTTGCTACAGACACGTGCTGGTCTGAGGAGCCTGCAGACACATGGAAGAGCAAAAGGAACCCTTTTCCAGAGTTCCTTGGGACTGAAACGCCCCAAACTTTGGAGCTGGTAAGGTACTGAATTTGAAACTAATAAAAGAAAAAGGAAACTGGGTATAAATCGTCTTAGATGTTAAAAGAGAGAAAGCGACGACAGAATACATTGGGATTCCATATAGCGTTGTTTTGACTATCAGTGTAAAAATATGTTCAGTAATGATTACAATTTTATATATCCTCTCTAAGAGAGATAAGAATAAAACAGACTTAGAGAATGAAAAAACTAAAAGATTCAATGTTAGATTATAGGCCATAGAACACAGGTTAGAGGATTCTTTAAATGGGAATAAAGAACCTTCAAAAGAATCAAATCTGGAACCTACAATAATAACAGAAGGAATGGGTTCAGATAAAAACAAAACCCACAAAGGCTTGAGGAATTAGGATGGCATCCCATAGAGATGCAATGCTCTGAGTTAAGAATCCAGCTTCTGTTTAATGAAGTCACCTTAGAGAAATGTCATATGATAGAGTATGCATTTCACCATATAGAACTTGAAAATCTAAAATATGTATGTATATACATCAATATACCATACTCTTCTTGATGTTTAGAAATCCAATGGGCTTTTGCCTTGAATTCTTATCTCTTCCTGAATACTCTATAACAAACATACAATATTTCACAGTCAAGAAAAACTGAAATGGAAGAGAAAACAACAGTTCTGAAATTCCCTTTTTCTGCCCTTACCTATCCTACTGTCATATATTAACAGAATCCACTCCAAAGTTTGTGGGTTTTTTGTATTAAGCCTAAAATATTAAGTCCTCCTTACTATCACAAATTTTTTCATCAGTGTTGACAGCTAGCTCAGATTTTTACTGAGTGTCTATAAGAGATACAATGACTTGACGGGTCATCCTAGAACTTAAGCATTTTGTACAAGGAAAAGGAAAAGGAAAAGGAAAGTCCTTCACTCTCCGCTTTGTATCTTGACAAACATCTCCACAGTCTCGCTTATCATCAGCTTCAAAAACAAGCCAAAAATACCAAAACAGCACCAAAACTACCTGAGGTTGGCAGCATTTACATAAAGGAAAGTCAGGAGAGTAGGCATAGGAAGCCACAAATGTAACAATGGAAAGAAACACAAAAGGTATCCATAATGGAAGCTCAAGTGTGTAGACTGTGATCAGGCTGTCCTGAGCATTGATTGTTCAAACTCTAAGAACTGGAAGGGGTAGCAACAGCAGCTATCCTGGGAAAATAGACACAGGCCCTTATCCTTCCAAGAAAATCGGGGTCTAGGCACACTTACGAGGAATTGGAGAAAAGAGTTAGGAATTCCCATTGAAATGTACACAGAATGTCTGCACCAGCCCTGCCTCCTAGGGAGACCCCAGTTCCTCCTCTGCACCCAGGGACATTTCTGCTTTGGAATTTGGAATCCCAGGTCTTCTGTGTCACAGCTTCTCTCCAAAAGCACACTTGTCAGGCTTCTGGGAGCCTCTCCAGTGTGACTGCAGTCACAGTCAGCAAAAACAAAGACAAAGGGATCCTACAGCCGGGTGGTGGTTAAAGAGCAGAATCTTTGCTTTGCACTAGTAAGCACTCCTTCCTGTGGCTGTGGACCATGGTTTGGGGGCATCATGAGGAAGCCCTGTAGCCTTTACTACATGCACTCTCCACCAGTGGAAATTTTCATTTGGCAGATAAAAATACACGCTCATTTTCTTCACTAGTGAAATATTAACCATGGCAGGTGTGACCCATCAACCCAAGAGGTCCTCCCTACCTCTATCTCTGCTGGCTGGACTCCAGGAAATGCTAATCCTTATGCAACTCTGTGCAGGTATTCAATTCCAAAAGTTATGGCCACTGGTATTCTTGGGCAGATAATTTAAAGGCTTTTGACTCTAAATTAAGACTCCATTAAGATAATAAAACGTTTTCTTCAAGTTTATTGTTATTCTGCCTAAGGGATCTATGGGGAACACAGGATAAAAACTATGGAAGGAAAAAAAAAACATCCCCGTCACTATGGAAACAGGTTCATTTATTTTTATGGGCTGATTTCTAATTCCTCTCCCTGGGGGAAGCCCTCACTAACTTCTGATATTGGGAGACTGTGCTCATTCACAGCATGGTTTACTGCTTAAGGTTGAACAACAGCCTTCCAATAGAATCAAGATGAGTAATATGCTCCACCCCCAATACGGTTGTTTTATTGGCAACAAAATGCCTGACCAACTGGAATAAGACCATACTCAGGGATAACTATGAGCAAGGAAAAAAAAAAGACCCTGTGATACTTAGTAGTTTAATCTTAACTTGAAAAATTCCAACACAGCTTGGTGAAGTGGCATATACCAGCACTCAGGAGGGACAGGCAGGACACTCACTGCAAGTTTGAGACCAGCCAAGACCTTGTCTTGAAAACAAAGGTCAATACCAGTGACAGAACCAACAGTGCAGAAAGGTCAGGGCTCAAGAAGCACAGGTCCACTTGCAGCTCTGTCTGGTGACTTGTCTGCAACCTACTGACACATCACTGCTATTCACCGGTGACCATCCCAAAAGGCAGCCTTCCTTAGGACCCAAAATCTTTCCTACTAATTTCTTTTTGTTTGTAACTTGTTATACAAAGTATTACATTTCTTTTAAAATATAATATTTTTATTAATTCTTTGAACTTCTCATGCAGTATATTTTGGTCATATTTACACTCTTAACCTCTCCGCCCCTCCTAACTTTGTGTTCCCCTTTTATTTTTATTTTTCCCAAACAACACAAGTCCGCACTGCCCATATACTCACATGTATGAGGCTTTCCATGGGAGCCTGGTCAGACACACTTAAAGAAAACTGGCTCCCCTTCCCAAGAGGTTATCAGCAGCCAGAAGCTCTTCAGTGAGGGGTGGGTGGGGTGGGCATAGGCAATTGGTGACACTGAGGTTTTAGTCCAGCGGTCACATGATGTCCGGACGACACTAATTTGCTCCTGACCTCTGTGACCTTTATATTGTGTTTCTTTACGGCATTTTTAAATGTAACTTGTTTTGTTGATCCTTTCTCCATCCTCCCCACTAACCTGTCTGCTATTTGAGCCCTTCCCCCATCGCCTCCTCCTGATTCACAGGTCACGTGTTCCGTGTCCTCCCCTCCTTCCTGAAGACCGCTACTCCTTTCTGACTTCGTGACCTATAAGCACGTTCGTGGCTCTATATATGACCCCACAAAAGAAAGAACACACTGTATTTGTCTTTCAGAGTCTGGGTTTCCAAATCTACCTACTTTCCTGGAAATTTGACGATCTTTCCTTTTTCTTTGTAGCTGAATAAAATTCCACGGTGCAGGTGCATATGCACCATGTTTTTATGATGATTGACAGAATATAAAATTCTCTCTCCCACAGACATTTTTGAGGATCAGCCAGTGTTCCAGTTTTCCATTAGTAAAGTGTCAAAAGAGGCGTATGGCAACTTTGAGAAACAGGGAGTTGTGACTGACACTTGCTAGTACTGTCATAACCTGGGATGCTTCCGAGATACAAATAGCATCTTGATGACTTAACTGGACCTGTTCTGAGGCATCCCGTGTGTTGCTGTCTCTCCGCACGTCAGTGACATCATGGCTGGTTATACCGTGTGTCGTACAATCTGATTAACTGTGGCTGGCCAGTGTCAGCTGTGGGACCAGAACTGGTCAAGGCTCTGGAATGTAGCAGGGAACAGTGAGTGACTGCATGCAGAATTGACGGAAAGACTGGTGAAGTAATGTATCCATCAAGTCTGGTTCAACATGGGCCACTCCTCTTTCAGGAGACTCAGACATTAGCCATACACCTTTAAATGCTGCTGGATCTGAGCCAGAGAACTCATGACGCAGCAGGTTGAGGTTCAGACAAAGGTCGGTGCAGCATGTGTGTTCACATGTGTCTATGTGTGTGTGTGTGGGGGGGGTAGGTCTGAAGACAGCTACAGGTATGGTGAAAGTTTCCCCTTGAGTTTGTATTCCCCACTCAATCTCTAATGTAGAGATAAAACTTTGCGAAAGTTTGGTGTTAATGTCTAAGTGTTGTTTGATGTTTTCAAATGTTTGATTACATTAGATCTCGGACTGCCTTCATCATTATATTTATTATAGATGTTATTTTTGGTTTATTTAGATGTGATGTGAATATAGGGGTCTGTTCACTCCCATTGATATATTTCCCGCCAGAAGATTAAATTAAAATGATACCAAACGTAAGATGCAGGGTGGGGTGAAATACGATCTTCATCTCAGGTCAGTAACTTCATGCGATCCGAGGTGTCCAAGTGAATAGGAGACAAGATAAATAACATAGTGCTTAGCCACCACTGACTTTATAGGCTAGAGGGCACGGCCCTCAACCCCATGAGTCATCAAAAGGAAGAGGGAAGGGCAAGCCTTGGATGCTAACATTCTTACTCGTGTGAGTAGCGAGGAGTATGGGAGGATTCGCAATTCCATGGTTTTCACGTGTTACTAAGTCACATGCTCACTCCTCCATACCACTGCCCTATAGGGGGAGCAATAAGGAGATAGCCTTCCTTCCCAGTGAGCACATAAGCACACAGAACGGCATGGGTAGAGGTGGTGCCAACCATCTACCGAATATGCTAATTTGCAAGGTACTTTTTGACTTCAAAATACAATACGGGACACATCTTTCATATCACAGAGCTATACAACATATAGAGTTTGCAAATGTTATTTCCCCAGAGGGACATTCGGGTTATCAGCTTCTAACCAGAACAAAGGATAAATGCCGTACTCACGTGACCTTATAAAAATAACACTGTGGTTTTAATGAGATGAAACCCAATAGTGGAGCTAAGTGTTATTTAGACCTTAACTAGAAGTTGTATGGATGATACGGATGGATCATCCGTATAACATGAAACAATTACTGATAGAGGATACCCATGTAAAGGTTTACTTAGCCGGGGCCTATAGGGGCTCACAGAGACTGAACCACCAACCAAAGAGCACGCACAGGCTGGACCTGAGCTCCCTGCACATGTGGAGCAGATGTGCAGCTTGGTCTTCATGTGGATCCCCTAACAACTGGAGTGAAGGCTCTCTCTGACTCTGTTGCCTGACATCGGATCCCCTTCCCCTAGCTGGACCACCTCGTCTCACCTCAGTGGGAGAGCATGCACTTAGTCCTGCTGTGTCTTGATGTCCCAGGGACCCAGGGACCGGGTGGCACCCAAAGGGAGCTTCCCTGTTTCTGAGAAGAAGGGGAGGGAGTAATGGAGAGATTTGTGAGGGTGGGACTGGGAGAAGAGGGGTCTGGGACTGGGATGTAAAGTGAATAAATAAATTACTTTTATGTGATTTTATATGATATCCCAAATCACATACCGCAGGCTCTGCAGGGTGCTGACTGGCTGTGTTGTCTCTTGTGGGACCAACTGGTTCCTTTTATAATAACCCTCTCCTAAGAACCTCTGAGAGGTCCCATGAGAACCAGTGTGGGTCACAGAAAATGTCTCACTCCCAGGGTCTGAAACGCTCCCATGAAAGTCTCCTTCCTCAAGGTTCCATTGTGTCCCTAGAACTCAAACCTCCAACCTGGGGGGTACACCAACTCCGACCATATTCAAATCATAGCCAAGGGCACACATATTGTATAATTGAATCTATCAAATCAAGACTTCTTTTCAAAGAATTTACGCCATGAACAGAATTCTTAATAACGATAGCGACTGTGAACACTGAGGGCTTAGAAGGAGCAGGGGGAAGAAGAAATGATACTTAATTCCATTTTTAAGTAATTGAATCTCGGGTGCCTAGTAGACATCTATATGTTCATCCCTAGCAGGCCGGAAGGATAAATAGCTCCAACACCTAAGTGGACTCCCGGCTCCGGCTCCCGGAAAGAGAAGAACTCCACAAAGAAAGAGTAACTGCAAGGCCTGGGTAGCACCCCCACCAGCGAGCTGCCTGCAGAAACTAGGAATTAGCAAGGGATGCTAAGGGTGTGGTAGGGCGCTAGGAGGAAACCTAAACAAAGCAGAAAAGACCAGCTAGGAGAAAGACAAGGAGCAGACAGCTCAGCTTCAGGGGGCGGGGCGGGGGGCGGTGTCAAACAGCCAGGGCTTTAATCAGAGCAACCTGAATGCTGGTGTTACGACTTGCAGTTAAGGCAGGACATTCAAGCTCTAACTGCAGATTCCTTTTGAAACACTCCACTCGTGTCAAGTCTAAGAAGTCGTGTGATACCAACGAGTTAAATATACCTCTCTGCGAAAGTCAGCCCAGGGTCCCGCGGCTACCAGCGTGAACCTCCCTACTCTGCAGTAAACGGCTCAGGGAAGCTTTTCAGGGTGGCATTTGCGTTTTTTGCTTCCCCTCCCCCTTCTCTCCCTGTGATAGAAGTGCTGGCAATCACGGAATAAAGTTACCTAAATCATTCAATGAAGGGGAAAAAAATTCCATCCTTTAAGTGATCAAATGCTGATTTCATCAGTGCTGACAACACAAGGCCCGGATGCTGAAATCTTGCTCTCAGCAGCACTCCGGACATTGGTAATAGAGTCCTTGCCTGCCTGTCATCAGGAGGCCTCTTGTTGACAAGCTCTGAATAGGCCTCTGAGCACACCGTGTCATTAACTTCATCACCCACCTCACCTCGTGACACTGGGCTCCGTTTGCAGAGGAGATCCAGAACAGGAAATGCCTCTGTCATAGATGGACCCATTTCTGTACACCTAAAACACGGACACACTCCAGGGAACACTGGCGGTGTGTCTGTCCCTACACACCCCTCCCCCACCCACTTAGCAACAACCCACTCTTGCTGCGGAAGTTGTGTCCAGAGTAGGCCGCACTTTTGAGGGAAGGGGCAGTGGCTCTGTGGCCTGGCTAGGACAGTGGGTGCCACAGTCCTGACCGCGTGGAGCCTGCAGGAGCTGCACAGCAGTACTGAACACTGCTGCTCCCTAGACAGGTATCCCGGAGGGTTGTGTTTGCACAACAATGATAAAGGCCCCCGTGGGAATTGCAAATTCCATTTGACTTCTAGCAGTCACGCTTGCCTCTGGAGACTGAGAGGATCTGAGCTGCCAAGAAAGGGGCGGGGGGGGGGGGATATCCACCCCACTCTTTGCATTGCCTGAAAATTAGTATGGATTGACAAAATGAGATAGCACAGTAGCCTGGCAGATAGACGACAATTGCGGCCGGGCCACCGGGGCTAGTCTAGCCCAGAGGAGGAAATTATCATTTTGATTATGTTCAGGGGGATCTATTTATGAGTAGGGGGGGATTCTTAGTTGAGTTAGATGGAATATTTTTCCCCTGGATAGAAAACATAAAATTTGGATATGAATAAATGGATGTAGGTCTGCTCTTTGACCCAGAGCATTTCCAATCCTTTCTGCTTGGGTTGCAACTTTACTGTCAGTAAAGGGACAGAAAGGTTTCCATTTGCTTACACCTGGGACCCGGCAGAGGTTTCTCCTCTGCTTTGACAAAAGCCATGTAAAAGGGACCATTGCACCTCCGCCCTGTCATGGCTGGGCCTCCTTTTCCTCATTCTCTCTGCAGCCCAGGTGGCTCACCAAGGTGACAAAGAATGAGGAAGTTAAAGGGCTGAGAGGTGTGGTTGACCCTCTGACAAGGCAGCAGCACACTGCAGAAGACGCCCTGCCATACTGGACTCAGATCCGAGTTCAAATTCCATCTGGGCCACAGAGCCCTGGGTGAGTTACATACCTTTGCTTCCTGGCACACAAAATGAGAAGGGAACAAAAATCCCTTGTTAGGATCTCAGTAAGGGCAGGAGGAAGCACTACCACATAAGCAAGTATCAGACCTAAGGCAAGGGCGCTTGCTCCCGGAACTTAGTACATTTGCTCCCGGAACTTAGTAGGCACCAACGGAACATAATAATCCCGTGGAGGATGTACCTAGGCCTAGGGATGTTTGCATATTGGTTTTGAAGCCATGAATTAGCTCTTTTTAATGTGTAATCCAAACAGCATTCAAAGAATGAATATTTATTGTTTTTTTTAAACAAACAAATCCACAACTTTTCTATCAAGAAGCCTGAGGAGTCTTGGATTGAGAGACCCCACTGGACTCAGCTTTGATTCTAGTGTAATTATTCTAAGGTTAGAGAATTAGCCAATCTTGCATAGCCTGGTGGGCCCACCCCCCAGCAGCCTGTCAATCCCATAGGTCCCCGTGTGCTTTCTCATGAAATTCTTGTCTCTGTTCTCTACCACCATTGGTCTTCCCACCCCGTTTCCATTCAAGTTCGGTCCTGGATCCAGGTGTAGAGACCCAAGGCTGTGACCCCATCACTAAAAGCAGGGACGGGAGCATCTGAGTTGAAGGTAAATGATCTTTCCGACAAGACTTCCCCTCAAAGGGAAACTTTGTCTCTAAACAAGCAAGCAAGCAAGCAAGCAAGCAAGCAACTTTGTAGTTAACCTGGCAGCTTGGACTCCCAAGGAAGAGGCTGGGAGGAGAGTTCAGTAAAGGGGGATTTGAACAGGCAAAGCTCTGGGCTACATCCCTAGCAAGGAAAGAAGGGTACATTGAAGGTGAGACTGAAGTTGCCGCAGAAGATGGACAGGCCAAGAAGACAGGGATAAAGACAAGGGGAGAAGATGTTTCAAAGCTGAAGGAGCAGCATGCAGTACACTGGCAGGAGAGACAGGCAGAATCCGCAGGCCCAGGGAACGCAGTTCTGGAAAGCAGTCCTTGCAAACTCTAGGTCTCAGGAAATAATGCTGACACAGCTGGGCAGAGCTGCGGTTACCTGGCCCCTCCAAACCTTCTCTGCAGCACCCCCCCTTTTGCTATGAGCATGTTTTAGAACTCCCTCAAAACCTCATTTTAAACCCCCCCCCCCCCCGTGAAGGTTATTCTAAGGTCCCCTTTGCAAGATTTATTATAGGAACAACAACAACAAAAAGAAATAATGTACAAGAATCTAGCACCTGCCTTGCTACCAACTTAATACTCAGCAGATGCCAGCTGGTATTAATATTGATGGGAATAACAAGATGGACGTCAAGTTCAGATGGCAGAGAGAAGCTGCAGAGAGAAGATGGTACCTAGGGCTGGAGCAGGGCTGAATCTGGATCACAGGAACGCAGGAGGGAAACTGAACGCTATGGACTAAGCTGATTCTGTCTCTGCTCAAGACCTTCCTGGGCCTCCTCCCCTCTGCTTAACAGAATATGTAGGCAAGAGCACACCAATGCAGTTGATAGCACAGAGGTGAGGAACTGCCTCAGGTCAGTGCACCAGTGTGTCCAGTGCAGGCTCAGGTCTGTGCACCAGTGTGTCCAGTGCAGGCTCAGGTCCGTGCACCAGTGTGTCCAGTGCAGGCTCAGGTCTGTGTACCTGTGTGTCCAGTGCAGGCTCAGGTCCATGCACCAATGTGTCCAGTGCAGGCTCAGGTCCGTGCACCAGTGTGTCCAGTGCAGGCTCAGGTCCATGTACCAGTGTGTCCAGTGCAGGGATCCCATTTACCTTCTGGTTGTGGAAATTACACAGGCCTGACCTTTGTGCTGTAGGACCATGTTATCAACTCTTGTCCTATCTACGATATTCCATTCCAGACATTTGGGGTCCACTGCACCTGGACATGAACCACGAGTACTTAGAAGCTAAGAGCATCCTCTAGGATGCTACAACAGCTGTAGGCTCTTGCAAACGCAAGAGCTCTCCACCCATCCATATCGCACAGTGGACTGACGGACACGCTGTCCTTCCAAGGAAAAGGCCAAATGAGATCAATGGTATTTCTGTTGCTGTGTCTTTCTAGCCCAGATTCACCCTCAAGGCAGAGCCAATGCCAGAAAGGTGAGGTCTCACCTCTGGCATAGGAACGGGCCAACTGCATATCTCTGGAGAAGGGAGCATAGTTAGTGCAAATTATGTAAATGGCATAATTATAGGTATCTCACAAAAGTGTCAGCAGACTAATTTCTCAGGCCATTTTGCTGAGTTGGCCCAGCAGCACTTTCAGGGGAAATGGACTCACAGCTAAGATTTTACAACATTGTGCAAAAAATGATTCAAGCAGATCAGACTTTGTCTTCCCGGGGCTCCCACTGAATCAGGGAAACTGCATCTCTCCATATGTCCCTCCCTCCCCCTCTATACAGGAGATACCACAACATATGGTATCACAGAGAGACGCAAGGCCTGGGGAGGGGTCAGCGAACTTCGAGTCCCAGTCCAGACTCCCTTTCTCCTTCCCTCTTTGGGACCAAATGGAGACACCACAGCCAGGGTATTTTGGATGAACAAATCTGTGGGGCTACAGGTTCAGTCCCAGATGGGGCTAATACTTGTGACCCAAGACTGAGGATCTGCCCCAGAGTCTCCTCTCACCCATTGGTTCTCATTAGGTCTACAGGCAGAGGGTCCTGTGATAGACAGGCAGCTTTCTGGCTGCCCTGCCTTTCAACAGGCAGCAGCCCAGCTGGCCAGCCCTTGGACTCTTTTTAGTTTCTGCTCCTCACATGTAGCTAAAAGAGAGGCCAGGATGGGAAAGGGACCACTGAACCCCCTGTTCCTGGTGATTCCTGATTCCTGACCCCTGGATACCCGAGACTTGCTGTCAGGAAGGGTGGCTGTTTTAACCTCACAGCAGAGGAAGGGTGTGCATCATTTGGAGTTAGTGTGGCCCAGACTTCTGGAATTCTATCAAAACCCTGCAGTTAAGTATAAAGAGAAAATTGAGGTAAAATGACCGAGCCAGAAGACCCTGCGTCGGCCCCACAGGGTCGTGGGCGGAAGGAACAGCATGCAGCGGCTGCAGAATGTGTGACGGTGAGGAGCGTTGTCTGTTCATTCAGTGTTGGGGTTCCAGGTGTGTACCACCACACTCAGCTGTAATGATATAAAAACGGGAAGAAGCAGGAGCAACATGGCCTGTAAGATTACCAAACCTTCGTTATTTGCTCAAAGATAAACCACCTGAGGCTTGATATGCAAATTCTCGACAGGTGTTCCAAAACAATTAAATGAGAAAAACCAGTTTTCTAAAAAAAAAAAAAAATAGCACAAATCTGGAAAGAAAGACATTGTCCCCCTACCCCCATTCTCAGGACCAAGCATAAGAACTAAAACTTAAGTCACAGAAGACAAAGGCCTAAGTTTCTGCGACTGTGGATTGAGCAGTCTTCTTAGATAGCACACCAAAAGAACATGAATCAAATCAGTTCATTATACTTCATCAAAAAGAAGGCATTTCGTACTTCAGAGAATACCATCAAGGAAAGATGGGGCCAGCAAGGTGCCCAGAAGGTAGAGTACTTGCTACCCAAGCCTGAGAACCCGCGTTCCATCTCCCAAACCCACCTTAAGGTGGAAGAGGCAACCAAGCCCACAGTTGCCCTCTGACCCCCACATGTGCACTGCAGTGTGTACCCCGCCCCCATACATAATAAGCACACAAACGCTCTTTTAAAAAGAAAAGCACAGAACGGACAAAATATTTACAAATTATTTAATTTGCAAGTTGTAAGTCTGACAGATTTGCATTGACAGTCTAAAAAGAGCTCACAAGACAGTAATACAGTGACGGATATCTCAACTCATGCTGCTGGGATTGCAATAGCACTTTTCCAAAGACCACTGCTGAGACATGAAGAGATGCTTCACTTTCTCAATTGTTAAAAAACAGGGATCAAACCCACAGTAAGGAACCAAGTATCATGCACTGGTGTCTATAAGGAAAAAACACAGGCAATGCATGGAATCGACGATGTGGAGAATCGGAACCCCCAAACACAGGTGCGCAAGATATAAAGTTGTATGGAAGAAGTCAGAGAAAGCAGCACTTCAAACTGGTATCATATGACCCTGGGATTCTACTCCAAGAGATATGAAAACATATGTTCACGAAATGACCCTCCACAGCTGTGAGAAAGTCGTCCATTTTTAAAATTACTTAGCTATTAACTAACAAATTTCATAAAAATGCACTCAAATGTTCCTTGTAGTAACATTTATAATGTCCCCACATTGGGAATATCCCAAATTTCTGTCTGCTGAGAAAGGGATTGAAACTTGTGATCTATCTGTTGACTAAAAAACCCATTCAACCATCAGAAAGGAGTGAGCACCAATATAGGCCACCAATGGATAAACTTTGAAAGAATTATGTTAAGAGTGCAAGACACCAGACACAAAAGGTCAGACATCATAGGATTCTGTTGATATGCAATGTCAAAAGCAGGAAAATCTATGGGGTTAGAAAGTGGTTTCCCCGGGGCTGAGGTTGGGAATGAGAAGGGACAGATAGGGGGCACCAGCTCTTAACTTGAAGAGCTTAGCTAAGCTGAGGGCATTTACTGTAACTTCATATAACATGTATGGATTAACCCACAGGTTGGTTATATACAGGGAACTTCAAACCAACTGCAAATGCCTCCCAATGCCCAGCTGCCCCTCTCTGCCCTTTCAAGCGACTATTGTTACTGTTTGTCCATGCCAGGCATTGAGTATTATATATAGGGGTCAGGATCGGGCATTCATACCCCAGCATCTCAGGTCAGGACATGGTGACTTCCGTCTCCCATCCAGATGAGCAGAACCATGGCATGTTTAGTGGACAACAGTGGAAAGAATAAGAGACCAGGAGTGCTGAGGTGGAAGGTGAGGGGCTAGGAAGGCAAGCGCAAGATCCCCTGCCAGGACCCAGGCTCCCAGGACATTCTGTCTTAGAAGTTGCCATCCCTTAGGGTCCCTGTCGCTATGGGTTGATTCAGTAGACTTGTGGAAAGGGTTGGCTGACCTCAAAGTCTTAGCCACAATCCCCTGCCAGGGCTTGAACTGGTATTTGAGAAGAAAGGGATTCTGACAGTCAGTTCTGGACTTGACTTTAATCTCCACAACAAACCCTGTGACAGGAAACAGCAACAGTGAGTGAGAGAGAGAGAGAGAGAGAGAGAGCGCACATTCATTGAAGAGAGAAGAAAGTTTTGCTTATTTTTTTAAAGATTTATTTATTATATGTGAGTACACTGTATCTGTCTTTAGACACCCCAGAAGAAGGCATCAGATCTCATTATGGATGGTTGTGAGCCACCATGTGGTTGCCGGGATTTGAACTCAGGACATTCGAAAGAGCAGTCAGTGCTCTCAACCACTGAGCCATCTCTCCAGCCCCAGAAGAAAGTTTTAAACATTTGTCATAATATTGCCTTCACGGATGCACCCCTCCTTTTCCTATTACTCAAATACAGGGCCTTGGGTTTTTCTTTTGGGTAGAAGGCATAGTGCTACTTCAAAGGATGTCAGTGATGCTGGTATGGATAATGTCTGCAACATCACCATGGACAACACAAAGACACATGTAAAACACCTTAGACACAGTGACGCCTGTCTTGGGTTAACTCAAGGGGACAAGCGGTTTAAAGACTTGGGGATCTGGAAACTTCTTCCATGTATAAGGACAGTTATTATAGGGTGGACTTACTTATTCTAAAGGGAAGCAAGAGGACCAACAATAAAAGACCCTGGCGGAGAATGATGCAGACATCTCCTGAAGAATAATGAAGACGCTCTGTCCTCCCTTCATCCCCAGGTGTCTATACTGCATCACGTTCTCCTGGCCCATCCTCTGTTCCCCAAACATCAGCATCAAGGGCTATGAGGTGAATAATGGATGCAGGGCTTATGAAGAGCTAGGTGCCATGTGTAGCTAGGTGTCATGTGTACATTTTGTTTAATAGCAAGCAGCTCAGCACAAAAGCCAAGCAGCCTGGGTCCACTGCGGACCAGCTGTGACCAATGAAAAAAGACTTCACTTGGTTTCTTTATCTAGAGGATGGGAAGAGCTGGAGCACAATGTGAATAAATTTGTGAATATTCAATGAGCTGATATGCATAAAAACAACTCTAGTGTGCAAGTAAGCACTTTATAAGGGCTTTCTGTTGTGAGTCTTTAAAAGCTTTTCTGTATGGTTTAATTTTATTTTACTATGAAAGTTAATTTACATTTCTCACACATTGCATCCCACTAATGCTTATCTTGAAGCCTAGTAGCTCCAGACTCTTTTCCCTGCTGCAGACTATCTGCAGGAGCTCCTAATCCCAGCCTACCTCCCTTCCCTAGGACTCTGCCTCTCAGTGCAGAATGAGAGCTACTAGCTTTCTCCTACCACCTTCTCAGCCTTCCCTTCCATCCTACCCCATGGCTGACACCCCTTTGTGTCAGCTATATACAGAGATTTTTTTTTTAACCAGGGACCCCTCAGAAGCATCCTCTACCAGAGGACCCAACACCAGCACACTTGGTTAGGATCCGGAGCAGGCAACGGGACCCGAAGAAGAGAACACCCTCCCAACAAAGACAAGACCAGGTATTCATGCCAAGAAAGACCTCAAACATCGTAACAACTCCAGATGCCAGCACACAAACACAAGCATGAACAGCCAAGACAATACGCCTCCTCCAGAAGACAGTGACTCTATTAAAATGGGCTCTGGGAGTACAGTTGAGCTGAAGCAGAAGACAAGAACTTCAGAACAGCAATTACAAACGTGTTCAAGGACCTTAAGGAGGAATAAATAAATGTCTTAGTGGAGGCCGTGACAACATAGACTTGAAACTCTAATAGTGAAAACACTTCAGGGCGTAAAACAGAAATAGAATCAGTAACAAAAAGTCAAACTGAAAATGAAAAACTTAGGAGGGCAAACCAGAACCTTACCCACAGATTACAAGACAAGGAAGAGCTGAGGCCAAAGAAACACATAACTTAAGGAAATGTTAAATCTTAAAACAAAACAAGACAGAACCATCCAGGGACAAAACAGCCAGGAATTCTGGGTTACAGAGATAGAGGAGGGAGAGGAAGCCCAGTTCAAAGGCACAGATTGGTTTGGTTTGGTTTGGTTTGGTTTGGTTTGGTTTGGTTTGGTTTGGTTTTTGTTTGATTTTCTAAGACAGGGCTCTTCTGTGTAGCCCTGGCTGTCCTGAGACTCACTCTATGGGCCAGGCTGGCCCCAAACTCAGAGACCTACCTGCCTCTGAGTGTTGGGATTAAAGGCATGTGTCACCACCACCACCACCGCCACAACTACCCAGCTTCAGAGAAATTATTTTTAACAAAATCATAGAATAAACCTTCCCCCAATTGAAACAAGGTGGCTTTCTAGGCACAAGAAGCACAGAGAATACCAAAGAGACTAGACCAGAAAAGAAACTGCTTGCAACTCATAATAATCAAAACAGTAAATGTACTAAACACAGAAAGGGTACTAAAAGCTACATGGGAAAATGACCAAGCAGCACATTAAGACAGACCCACTAGAATGACATCTGACATTGTGGCCCAGATTTTATGGGAATAAACCACTTTCTGGTTGGATTTAAGGCCAACTCCATGGGTTGGAGCCCATATCTGAGGCTGTTAAAGTAGCTAAGGACCTGAGATTAGATGGGTCATAGCCCCAGGGGAAAGCTTACTATTAATATTCTGCTAGGAACACAGCAATAAATGACTCCCAATGACATATTGCCAAATCCATAGATCAATATCTCATCCAGACCTCATCAGAAAAGCTTCGTCTCATAGTAGGTGAGAATTAACAGAAACCCAGAACTGGACAGCGTACAGAGAATGAGGGACCTCGGAGTACTCAATGGGATCCCACTTAATGGGATGACTTTATCAAATCTCTTCCCTCAGGCCTGAGGCATCTAGGCAGAAGAAGAGAAAGACAGCCAAAGCAGCAGACACGACAGGACTGGTACACACATGAACTCACAGTACTATGGTAGCATGCAGAAGACCTGAACATGCCCAGGAGTAGTTGGCCAACACAAAAGGAGCTTCATGGTATTTATTGTGACCTTTTGGCTTCCTTTTGCTTTGTCCTGCCATCTCCTTTTGTCTTAGTGGTGTTTGGCTTGTTGTAGAGCAAATCCCTGTGTCGTGTATGGAAGCATCACCTGTCAATAAAAAGCTGATGGCCTATTCGCTGAGGCAGGAAATAGGAGGTGGGAGTTGCAGTGGGGAGAGAGGAACTCTGGGATAGAGTCAGGTGTGGGAAGAGATTTGCCCCAAACTTTGAGAAGAAAGACACATGAAACTGAAGAGAGGTAACCAGCCACCTGGCAGAACTTAGACCAGTTTAAACGGGGTAATTAAGTTGCACGCAAGTTAGGGAAGGAGCCCAAGCTAGGTCTAGGCATTTATTCATAAAATATTAAGTCCCAAAGTCAAAGTCATTATTTCCAGAACTGGGGCATAGGTGCAAAAGCCAGGGGTTATAGCTTGTTTGTTTTGAAGTTTAGGTTTTTTTTTTTTTTTTTTTTTTTGTGGTTTTGTGTGTGTGTGTGAGTGATTTTTGTGGGTCTTTTTGCTTTTCGATTCATTTTATTGTGTTTGGTTGTTTTTTGTGTTTTTTGTGTTTTTTTTTTTGTTGTTGTTGTTTTTTTCCAAAGAGGAACAGAACACTAAACCGAGTGGAAAGGAAGGCACTGGAACGGAGGGAATAACATAATTAAAATATATTATATGAAAAAATCAATTATGAAAAGAAAGAAGTCTTGCAATATGTTGTAGCTAGTAATTAAGGGACTCAAATGGTTGTATCAAGAATACAGAGGTCTTCGTAACAATGTCTGAGGATGCTGCTTGAGCAGTCTAATGTCGCAGCCCACCGTTTTGCTTCTATGATGGGATTTTACACTGTAGCCCTGAACCCTCACCCTCCACAGGGATTATAGATTCTTGCCACTGTGCCCTAGAGTTACATATTTTAGTTGAATCATTTAAGTAAAAAACACCATTCCAAGAGCTCCACAAGATAGAAACATTGTGTCCAATCTACAGGTCGTGCTTGGCCTGATCCCAGGAACTTGGCTGCAGTGGTGAAGGAGTGGACAGACACACAGACAAGTGTAGAGAAGACGGAGACGGGTGGTCTACCCACACTCTGATGGAGTAGCACCTACTATGCAAAGCCAGGAACCTCGGTTTGTTTTCCATGCAAGGCACAAGAGGATGAGCTGGCGAGTCTCTGTAGACAAGAAGTTTCAGACTATTTTTATATACACTGCCAACATTCACACTCGGATCAGAGGAAGGCTTTGCAATCCGTCTGAGCCTCACAGGGGCTTTACCAGTTCCCACAGATCTGGGGCACTGGGTCCCTAACATGGCTTGTGTCAAATGATGCTCGTGAACCCAGGAATTCTTCTGCTCCTTGGGGGTGGAAAGATTTACATGTTGAGAGTCTATGTCTCTTCAAAAACATACTATCATCACAGGCTGTGTTGGTTTAGATCACTGGTCTGCCTCTTAAGTAGCTGTTCTGGACCTGGTAACTCATTTCTTACAGGAATGAAAATCAAACAGTTTCTGTCCTGTCCTGGCTCTGTGCTGGTACCAAGTGCTTTTGTCTCATAACCTCACTTGTCCCCAAGACATCTTGGCAAGATTGATTTTGTCTTGGTTTAAAGGAAGAGTCAAAGGGCTTGCCCAACTCTAATACTGGAAATTGGGCAGGGCTGGACTTGAGCTCAGGTGCTCTGATATCAGGGAACTTTCTTCCCTGTGAGACTGTAGACATGAAAGTGGAATTCCACATAAATGCTCAGGTAGAGGCTTTGGCTGGGCTGATAAAGGGGCTGAGGAAGAGGAGACAGCGTTGACTGTGGAGACTCTGCTGACCACTGAGAGGCAATGGGACAGACATTTTATCGGGTTATTAAAGAGGTCTGCGGTCTGCTAAGCACTATTACTCATGAGGAATACGTATGGAGATTACATTCCCCCCATTGGTGTATGTTCATCAAATGTGGTACTGAGTCATATGAGGTCGTTTTCATACAAGCGAGCGTATCCCCACTGAGCCCTCCATTTCCTCTTCCATTGGTTCTGTCGGTTTCCCTGCATACTTTCATTTCTGCTTTCATGTCATATATACAAGTCTGGTTTTATGTCTCTATACAGAATGAGAGAAACATGCAGCATTTGGCTTTCTGAGGCTGACTTAATTTGCCTAACACGATCATCTGCAATTGTGCCTTCATTGTGGTTAAAAAAAAAATCCATCGGGCACACACACCACATTTTTTTTCTTTTTTTTCATGGAGTTAAGAGGTACCTGGGCCCATCTCCCGTCCCACGAGGTCTCCCATTTCTGTCTCACATCCTCCTCTGAATCCCCCTTCCTACCACTAAGTCTTGTTGTCCATCACCACCAGGTTCTGATTCTCTAAGGCCTCCCTGGGAATTTCCCTCCCCTTCCCTTCCTCACACAGCCTCAGCCTCATGATCTGCCAACTCCCACTGAGATTGCTGTGTAGCATGGGGCGTCTGCTGGCCAGACTCATTTGCATGACCATCTCTCTCATTCCCATCTACTTTCAGTTAGTAGCTTCCTCTCCTTCTAAGAGACCATTTCTATCCCATTTCCTCATTTTTTAAGAGCATGCAATGCCTTGAGAATCGTATCCAGACGTCTAACTTGGGATGCACAAATCTTTATAATCTCCCCTCTGCTGTGACTTAAAGGTGGTCTGAGTGTTGTGCTGGGAAGAGAGGGCTGGAAGAAGGGGCAGTGAATCCTTTAGGAAGTGTCTGTATGCTAACACTTGGTATGAGATCCTTAGGTCTTGGAGAACGTGTTTTCAAAAAAGGAGTATGGGCCCTCGCTTCCCTACACAAATAGGCACTGAACAACCTTTTTCTTTGTAAGGAACTTGGGCCAGGTTTTGCATTATTATAATGAAAATTTATCTAGTGCATTCCCTGAATCTGGTTATAGACTACAATCACTTGGTGAGCTTCAAAGATTCGTCTTGTGGTTCTCAGCCTAGCTGGAACGGAAGGCTATTTTCAGCCGTAAACACAGAAAGAAGCCTCTCCTTGAAGTAGACAGAGGTAAAGGCTGCAAGGTGAAGGGGGGCTGAGGATCTGGCCCTAGGCCAGACATTGATGTGGCCTCTTTAAGGCCTGGGGAACGCTGCAGAGGAGTAATGTAAAAGCCAAAAAGATGCGAGAAGGGCTGGGAACCAGGACTGGGCTGTGGAAACCACCACGGGCTGCAGACACTGGCTCCCTCCGAACAATCAACTATGGTTGGACTGGGAGGAAAGGGACTCACCAGTGTTGGGTTTCAGACCCAGGACAAGGGGCTGAGGCGCAAAGTTTACATATTGAAGCAGACCTGGCCTCCAGGTTCTCCCAGCATCCCTCAGTCCCTACCAGGCATACCCAGCCCCCAACTCTGAACTTTCCAGCCCAGGGGCTGCCCTTCCCCCAGAGACTCTTTGCTGTGTAATCCAGATATTTTGGTCTCTCTGGCTCTCCCTGTATTCTTCTCCTCCATCTTCCCCCTCTCTCTCTGTCTCTCTCTTTCTCTCCCCCATCCTCTCTGTTTCTCTACCATGGTGACGTCCATGGCCTTGTTCCTTGGGACCAGGGAACAGTTCTAATAAACTTAAATCTTAGGTGTATACTTAAGTCAGACTTGAATTGGCTCCTTTCACTGGTGGATAAATAACTTATCCACCAGTTCCTATCACGCAGTGCTGAACTATTGGCTACCACCACATTCTGAGAGAGGGGGAGATGGCCCTAGTTAAAGTTTGAGTGGCAGTAACCAAAGCAACAACTAGTAAAGGGGGGAAAGTGATGTGTAAGGGAGGGGAAGGCTAGTAGAGGTAAAACGGAAAATGAAGGGGATGGGCAGAGAAAAGCACCCAAATATATTGTGTGCATGTATGAAATTGAGAAAGAACAAAAATTGCTGTTAGTAAAAACCTTGGTGCAAGAGCTATACGCTGGGCTAGTTAAACCAGAGTCACTAGGGGTGGGATCCAGGCTGAGTCTCTACAAGTGGGACCTAGGCTTAAGCCTCTCTGTGATCCCAGTGTGCACACAAAATTGAGAAACACTAAAATAAGCCTGTTAATCCCACAACATCAACTCCCTCCTAATTATTGGGCTAATCTCTTTATTACCCTTTGCATCTCCCGCCTCTGCCCACAGTTGTAATCTTACCACTGAGATTCTGTTCTGGGAGAATGTGTTCTTCTTTCCCACTGCTAATTTGAGTCTCATAACCTGTCAGACCTTGCCCCCACCACAGTCCATTCCAGGAAAATGTCTTTGAACGTGCTGACCTTTGAACAAACCTGCCTCTAAACATGAACCCAAAACACAGACACTCGCTGCTTTCCGAGCACAGGTCTACGGGCCCTGGAACGGTGTAAATGTTAGTACCTAGATGTCTCCTATGTTCTTGGTTCTACACAACTTCCTGTTTTTGATTTCTCTCTAATCCAGTGTGTGTGCATGTCTCTTCTTGTCTGGTCTACTCATTCTCTGGGTGTCACTGGTTTCTGCCGACCGGATCTATTCCTTCCCTGGACCCTTGATTAATGTTACTGCCGTGTGCTCTTTCCGTTGTCCCCAGTTCTGTACACATCATCTGGCAGACTTCTGCTTCATTCAAAGCCCTCTTCTCTCTCCATTTGTCTGGGATGTTCTTCCTGTCACACAGAACGAACAACAGGGCGGTCCTTCACACTCCTATGGCGTCCAGTTTATCTCAGTCACTCAGAGGCTGTGACACAGTGGCGGACAAAGTTGGTAAGGGGACCTGTTACACAGTGTTGGATAATTCAATATGAACGGAGACTTACAGAATGATCTTCTAAAAAGATTAAAAACCAAGTGCTGTTGATAAGAAAGACCATTTTCTACGTTCATAATATCACTGAGTTGGGGACCAACCTTTAACCAGCCCCAGTGCTGGGTTGCTGTCCTGTACACATGTGGTGTGTGTAGGGGAATCCTGGTTTCCTTCCGATAAAATTGCATTAAGCGAGCTGGTGGGCAGGCAAAGTTTGCAAAAATATGTTGCTCCAGTGATGAGGACACGTGTGTGTTAACTGACATGGAGTTCACTGATGTGCATTGGGAACATGAGGAGAGGCAGGAGCTGTAACTCCTGGCAGAGGTGAGATTTGTGTCTGTCTGACTATAGTTTACATATCTGGATAGGAAGGAAGACACAGGCAACAGCTTTGGGTGGGTAGGAAGGACTCTGTCACTGCAGATTGGCATAATTGGTTACCTACTAGTACCAACCACCCCTCTATCCCTTTCCATCATGTGCCTCTCATCGCATATGCAGCTGGGCAGAGACAACCACTCTCAGGATACAAAGGGATTGACTGTACAATGGCTGCCTTCCCTTCCCTTCCCTTCCCTCCCTTTCTCTTCCCTTCCCTTCCCTTCCCTTCCCTTCCCTTCTCTTCCTTTCCCTTCCCTTCCCTTTTCTGTTTCTTCTTTCTTTCCTTTCTTCCTTCCTTTATCTCTTTCTTTCCACCTTCCTCTCTCCTTTGCTTCCTTCCTTTGTCTTCTATCTGTACTGTTTGTTGGAATAATTGTTAATAAAAAATTGTACCAGAGAAACAATTCACAATTATTTTATAAGTATCTGCCAGGCTTTCTTCTTTGGTGTATTATCTCTCTTAATTTTGATTCTTTGATAATGCTAAACTTTCATTCTTAATTCTTAATTCACACTCTCTTTTAATTTACAACAGTAGGATTTTTAAAAAGATTTTATTTTTCAATTATGTATATGCCAGTGCTCACAGAGGCTAGAGGCATCAGATCCTTTGCAGTTGGAATTACAGGCAACTGTGAATCACCCAATGTGGGTGCAGAAACAAACTTGATCTTCTGCAAGAGCTGTATAGACTCTTGACCACTGGGCCATCTCTCTAGACCCTGAAATAGGAAATTATGTCACTTCTGTTTTACAGATGGGAAAACTGAGACAGACATTTTGAGAGTAGCTCAAGGCCACATCCCTGTTACAGGATACAGAACCTGAGTCTATGCTACTGAACCCTAAATAGAAACCCTGTTAGTGAGAGCAAATGAGCAAGAGAGGTGGGACCGAGCCTGTTTGTACATCAGGGTTCAGTCTTTCTGGGGGTCTGGAGAATCTGAGAATAAAAAATCCTCTGATCTAGACAGTCTCCAGGGCAATGATTTGCTAAGAGGACAGGCGGCAGAGAGAGCATCCAGAGGGGCCTTGGGGAGCAAAGGGAAGAAAGGGTATAACATGAAAAACAAGCAGCATGTTGATTCATTATTCGTTAGTTATCCTCGAGTTTATTTGAGGTGTAAATATGTTAATGATCATGCAGTACATACATGAACAAGCATGAGTCATGACACATGATGAGACCCTCAGAGTAGCTCTTCAGATGTCTGAACCTAACTTCACTTGTTATGACATCTGCTTCAGGTCTGCTCATTTTCAGCAATCTCTGTTCAACTTCCTAACTTTAGACAATTCGGCAAGTCCCGTGCGTCCTGATCCTATCAGACAAAAAGACAAAAGACATAGGGATGCTGACACGCCTGTGAGACAATGGCTCCCACTGGGGCGCCATCCTCTTTGTGCACATGCGCACACACGTGTGCACGCACTGATTTCATTCTCACGGAAGCCCTGCCACAGGCTGGGCAGCTCCCCACCTCTTCAGAGGGCTTTTCTGTGCTCGCAGCTGGAGCTAAGTGAGTGTCCCGTGACTTCACTGCACTGGGGCATCTCTACGGGAAGTCACACCTAGTAATCACAATGCATCTGATTCCCCCAGTGCCTCTGTGAGTGACAGGGCGCAATGCAAGCATTGGTGGGACAGGGCTTGGTGCATAGCAGGTACTCACTGAAGGTTCAATTCTAGCAAACAAAGCCCATTCAATACTTGGTTACTTTCCAATCCAGAGTCTGGAAAGTTTGTGTATCTTTCCAGATTTCCAGATAAATTCTGGAGGGGAACCTGTCTTCTGGCTTTAGAAAGCTGTCTGACAAGAGCCCCAGCAGGATCTGATGCAGCGAGCCATTGCAGCCCTTTCGTGATGGTGAGTGGTGACACCAAGGTTGCGTGAGGCCCCAGAGTGAGATCCCTGGTGTTGTTCAGCTAGTTAACCAGTTCCACTTTCCAGCTCTTAAAGTCAGTTAGGATTCTGTCTAAGCTCTGCCCCACAGTTACCTGGCAACAGTCAGTCGGTCTGCCCCACTATAAAAGGGGCCTCTTGTCCCTCCTCTTGCCCTATACCCCCTTGTCCTCTCTCTCTCTCTCTCTCTCTCTCTCTCTCTCTCTCTCTCTCTTGTCCCTTGTCCTCTTGGGCTCTTCCCTTGCCGTTTCCCTTCCCCCCTCTCTCCACGTGGTCATGCTGGCCTCTACTTCTCTCCTCTCTCCTTCTCTCTGCCTTTCTCTGCCTCTACAACCTTTTTTTTTTTTTTTTTAATTTGGTGTTTTCCAGACAGGGTTTCTCTGTATAGCCCTGGCTGTCCTGGAACTCACTCTGTAGTCCAGGCTGGCCTCGAACTCAGAAATCCGCCTACCTCTGTCTCCCAGAGTGCTGGGATTACAGGCATGTGCCACCACCGCCTGGCCTCTACTACCCTCTTAACTCCCCTGCCCATGTCCTAAATAAACTCTATTTAATACTGTATTGGCCTGTGGCTGGTCCCTCAGGGGGAAGAGACGCCTCTGGCATGGGCCCACTAAGGCACCCCCTTCCTCACCTCACCCACACCTCACCACACCCCCATAGAACATATTCTTACGTCGCTTTCTCTTTTTTGATAACAACAGCCACTATGAGGTTCTCTATTCAAAGTATTCCAGGAAATCAATAAAACCTGGTCTCTGACTCTAAAGATGCAGGATTTCAAGATTAAGCATAGAACACAGGTTAAATACAAGACTTGAAAGAAAATTGAAACAACAAAATAAACAAAATTCACTCAGTAGTTGGATAAAATTTCATTAAGCGGCAACAAAACTGAACTAAACCAAAACAAAGAAAACAAAAACAAAACTTACTTTTCTGAAACTCAGCTTTAACTGCATATCCTCCATTCGAGTTTGCTCAGCTCTCCCAGGACTGTAACAAACACCTTTGCAAAAGGAGCAGAAAGGACGATACTCGATTTAGCAAACAAACCACTCCCCGGATGAGATAAGAACAGTAATTACAGCTTGGGTCCTGTAGCCTTCACAGTTTTCAGAGAGACCGCTCAGACATTACTCATGCCCCAAACAGCTGCAGGCTTCCACCTGTAAATAGCACTTAAATCTACCAAGCTCTCTCTCTCTGCCTGAGGTAGGAAGGGTAGGGGCAACCTGGATCTTTATACTGAGGCGACGCTTTAACACAGACCCAAATTGTGCACAGGGCTTACGAACAGCACAGAATGCTGGGGTGGGAACCCACTGAGGTCTGAGAAACAGCCCAGGCTCATGCATTTCTCACAAAGGTCCAGAGGACACAGCCACTGATGCTGGCTAGTCCTGGGACCATGCAGGCTGGAAGCCACTGCTTTGCACCACACCAAGGTATTTTTGTTTTGTTTCCTTTTTCCTAGCAAGATAAAAATCAGCAAACACCTACCTTCTAACAAAAAACAGTAAAACCTAAGTGGCATGTTATATTGGATAGTGTAACATTGGCTATACAGGAGGGAAAAGAGAAACAATCTAAGGGCCCACTTATAGGGAGTATCACTTTTGGTGATACTAATTGCAAAAGATAAATAGCCAAGTCCTGTGCTCTCCCAGTTGTATCCTTTGGAGTCAGTGATTAGCAACTAAATGAATACATCTAGAAGTGGTTTAGAATGAATGAACACCTCACTGTGTACACTGGTTTTTGCTCACAGTTATAGATGCACACAAATAAATGAGGGTTTTTTTGTTTGTTTTTAAAATAAAGTGTGGGGGAATATAGAAGCTATGGAATGCGTATGTCTGTATGTTCATGATGCCTAAAGAATTCCGAATAGGCTATTGGGATCTTACGGGTGCAACTCAGAATTCCCAGTACTTTCATCTCTAAGTCCAGTTTTCTTTTGAGTCTTGAACCCTGACTCTTTTGAAGAAAAGCCAGAAAATGGCTTTATCAGAGTAGATGGCACCCCACGCTTGCTTTTCCTTTCTCTATCCTTTCCTCCATCATCCTCTCACAGTTAACACCTAAGTGCTAGAGAAATAAAATAGAACCCAGGAGAAGCAGCCAACTGTAGAGCAATAGAACCCAGGAGAAGCAGCCAACTGTAGAGCAATCGAGTTTGGCTGCCAAACCACAAGCAGGTGTTGGGGAAGACCTTGGGATGGGAGAGAAGACAGAGAGCTACTTATTCGCCTAGTCACTGACTGGAGGTTTCACTGTGTACATTAACAGGGTCGAGAATATTATAAACAAACACAATTCTACTACTTAGTTCATACTCTCAGGGCCTCCCTGCATGCCAGTGTCCTAGTCCTAGAAGTCTTTGGGGGGGGGGGGCGGTCCTCCAGGACGCTGTAGGAGCCAATAGGAGTCAATAGCGTTCCAGCTCCTCACTGCATTCCCTGCCAGCCCTTACCCCATCACCTCTGCTAGGTTTCTCTAGTTATGTGAGAAAGAAGAGCAATTGCTTGGTCTTTGTTTTCATTTTCAGATACATTAATATTGTAGAAAATTACAAAGACCACTCAGGATCTCACATGGAAAATAGTTTCTGTTAGCATCTCACAATGCTTCTCTTGGGTCCTTGCAGTTTGTTTTAATGGCATGAGATGACAGATATCATAGCACAGCTTTGTGAAGCCACCTCTCCGGCTCCCTGGATCCTTCTCAGGCAACAAACATCATGAATTTTAAATGAGTCCTTTCATTTCATTTGTAAATGTTTTACATGCATACCACACATCATAAAATAAAATATGGTATTATTTTTGTACACATAAATAATTCATACCGGGAACTTTGTTTGCATCCTGTGTTTATGCAATATAACAGTCTTGAAATCTAACCCATCTCTTCTGGGTGGCTGCTTTTAACTGCTCATTTCATTTGCCCATTTCTCTAGAAATGGATGCTATGAGAGCTTCTAATTCTTTATTCTTAGGATCAAGGCTGCAACACCCATCGCATCTGCGGCTGCATGCACGCCAGTGTTGTTTCTCCTGCGTGCACACAAGGAGGAGTATCCAAAACCAACTTAGTATCTGAGACAGGAAGGGTAGGGGTTGAGACCTGAACTCTTTGACTACCTGGATCTTTATATACGGGTAAAACTTAAACACAGATTCAAATCGTGCACCGCGTTTGTTAAGCCGCAGGACGCTGTCTAGCTAGCAGTGTAAATGCTGGATAGGCATGCTTTGCTGCGGCGGGCCCACAGACCCTGGGAGCCCAGGGATTTATAGCTTCTGTGTCCTCCCAGTGCCGAGGACATTGAAGCAATGACAACTGAGTGAAGCAATGTTCTGGGTGCCACGTTCTGTGGGCAATTGCGCATTGCAGAACAAGCTGCATTTACTCTCAGATTCTAAACATTTCTCTACTGTCACATTGGGAGAGGTGCCAGCAATTCATCCTATAAGCCAGGAGCTCTTGACCAGGGTTAATTCACAGAATTAACATGTGCATTCACAATTGTCTCCTGAATGTGCGTGTCTCAGAAATAAATGTTTGTCCTAGTCATGGTTGTGTTTATAAATTGATTGTTGATTTGATAGAATTTTTTCTCAAGTCTACTGTGTGAGAAGGGAATATAACCAAAGAAAAAAGAATTATTAAGACCCAATTATTACATTGGAATTTTATTAAATGTTGCTAATATCTGTGGGAGTATGTCAAAATACACCCCCCAAGAGTTTCACAGGTCGTGCCATTTCACTCAAGTTGAACATACAGGTACCTTTGGAAGTCGTTGCTCAAATTGTCATCTTTAGAACCCCACGTAGGCCTTCTCTGTTCACCTTATGCCAAAGACTCGACTCTACTTTGAAGTAGGGGTGACTCACTGGACCTTTTTTTTTTTAACTCTTAACAACTGCCTGCATCTGGTTTAAGCCATCTCTATCTCTGATCAAAGCTGTCAGCCTTTCTCTCCTCTATGTACACCTCACTCATACAGTGATGAGGGTGCGTGCGCCTTCTTTCAGAGGTAGGCCACTCAATGACACCCTCAAGACAAACAGGGACTTAGTATGGCAGATCTGGGAGTGATGCACTGTTCAGAGATGCCTGACAGGGAAGAAGAAAGGACAAGCATTTCTGAGAGCTTTGTCACCGTGCCAGTTTCCAGGTCCCTAAAGGGACAGGCATCCTTAGAAGGCCTCAGAAGGTAGAGTGAGACTTGGCCCCAGGAACGCTCTGAGTAGGAAGAATGACAGAGGTGTGAGAGAATGTAGCCCAGGGAGGGTTCTATTTCTCTCCGATATTCTTATTTAAAGGGATATTAACTTTCTTTAAGGGATATTAAAACTCATTCCACTTTTAATCTAAGAAATTGTTTCCGGTTTAAAGATATACCAGTAGGTAGTCTTCCCATCGCTAGAGAAGGTGCTAATAGGGCCCAGACATTCTCAGTCCCAAAAGGCATGGTGAGATTCTGAGTGGCAGATGGCAGGGGAACAGAGTGGGTGCTTATCTCCTCTGGAGGAGGATGGAACTCTGTCTACCTACCCGAGGCTGGCAGCCAAGCTCATCTCTCTTCCAGTCTTCAGAAGTCTCCAGACGCTAGGCTTCAGAACTATAGTCCTTTCTTTAGTTCATCCCTATGAGACCCAGACTGAAGAGACCTCTATACACAAGGGTTGTTTGGGTCTCCGGGCACCCTATGTTAGGGAGAACTTACACAGAGACTTTAGGATCATCGAGACAATCTGATAGGAGAGCCTCCATAGCTCGAAGAGCTGAGCCTACCAACCCCCATAAATGTACACATAGCCCTATGAAGATGCTTTACATTTTTTATTCCTTTATCGTGTGGGTGCATGTGGGTACGTGTGGGTGCGGGGAGGTCAGAGGGAGACACCTGGCAGGAGTCAGTTTTCCACATCTGCCAGGGAAGGTCTGGGGGTTGAATTCAGGTCATCAGGCAATCCTGAGCATTTCTGAGAGCGTTGTCACCGTCCCCAGTTCCAGTTCCCTAAAGGGACAGGCATCCTTAGAAGGCCTCGGAAGGTAGAGTGAGACTTGGCCCCAGGAACGCTCTGAGTAGGAAGAATGACAGAGGTGTGAGAGAATGTAGCCCAGGGAGGGTTCTATTTCTCTCCGATATTCTTATTTAAAGGGATATTAACTTTCTTTAAGGGGTATTAAATCTCAGGATAGTTTTGCAAATACTTGCTGAAGGTATTTTAAGCATAAGATTCTGATTAATTTGCACTTGGTTCACGGAAAATATTTTCCCCTATGGGACTAAATATTATGTGATGATTATTTTCTGGTCTGCTTAAAGTTCCCAGTCTTGGAAACAGGAAGTCAGGAACACAAATAGGAAAATAAAATAGTTAACATTTAGGGCAAAATACCTGCAAGTTAGAGTAACTCTGGTACAATATATTCCTAATCTTGACATTATGAATATTAGGTTCACAATAGTTAAGACAGGAGTAAAGACCAGGACTTAGAAAGAAAATCTGTGTGGGAAAATAATCAAATTTTAACTCTTACTTGAACCTTTTCCAGATGGGCTAGCGTTGGAGGGGACATCAGGGCAGAAGGACACTGGGCCTTCTGACAGTTTGATTCTCACTTCACAGTACTCAAAATCTTTAAGGCCTCACGCCCAAGGTCCAGTCTTCCCCAGCTGCTGTCTCCTTCTCTCTTCACCTCAGGGGTAGGAGCCTAAATGCACATATGCCCATAGTATGAAGATACACTTCTCTATTTCTTTCTTTTTAAGATTTATTCATTTATTTATTTTTATGTATATGAGTACACCACTGCTCTCTTCAGACACACCAGGAGAGGAGGGCATCAGACCCCATTGCAGATGGTTGTGAGCCACCATGTGGTTGCTGGGAATTGAACTCAGGACCTCTGGAAGAGCAGCCAGTGCTCTTAACCACTGAGCCTTCTCTCCAGCCCCATACGCTTCTCTCTTAAGTCTTTTTTTAATTCTGTAAAGTCCAAATGTGATGATAAGCCTTCATGAACGACTAGCTTCTCTCTCCCTTCCCACATCCCATGTCCCTGCTATATGTCATATACAATCAGCCAGGTGTCGTTTCTGAATGTATTTTGTGTCCCTAAAGCTACACTTAGTACTCTCATATAAGTCACTTCATGGTCAAAACAGCTTTTGGTATAAAATGAACACCTCATAAACAGCTAAAAATCCTGTGGTTCAGTCCCCCAAAGTGACACAAATAGAGCTTTTTGGTCTCAAGATTCACATGCAGGCCTAAGTAGCTCAAAAGTATAATATCTTTTTCTGCACATGACACCTTTAGGCATAGACACAGGTCCTGAAGTATAATGGATTCACAGCCTATGTCTTGGTCTAGTGACAGAGAAGAGGGGGTGCAGGTAAAGGTAAGTGTGAGAAAGACTGACTGTGTGTGAGTGAGCTGAGCATATGCACACACCACAAGAGACAGGCGCAGAAGGGACTTTGGAGAATATCAGTCTGTAGCATCTAGTTGTATGCATATAATCTCTTTGAAGTCTTCTATTTGCAATGAAATTTTATTCCAAGATTATATTCAACTACTTCATATGTTTGTGGTTCTTATAATGGACTTCTTTCTTTCTTTCTTTTTTCCTTTTGGTCCTTTTGAAATAAGTTCTCTCTATTATGCACCTTTGCCTATTCTGGAACTCACTATGTAGACTTGTCTGGCTTCAACCTGAGCGAGATCTGCCTGCCACGGCCTCCAGAGAGCTAGGATTAAAGATGGGCACCACCATGCCCAGCTTGTTGGACATAATAGTTTTTTTAATAAATAAATATAATTTATATTTAATTTATTATTATCATACCAGTAACAAATGGTATCTTTTGTGTGAAGGTGCACACATATCTTATTAGAAAGTATAATATATGCTCTGAAGGAAACATAGTGAAAAACATTTATAAGGGCTCTGATTTGGTTGGGAATGGATTCTCTAAGGAAGTGCTATTGGATTTGCAGCCTAAAGAATAAAAAATGATTTCCCAAGATCAAATTTGGAGGGAGGGGCTGTATTAGTTTCTTAGGGTTGCTGAAACAAAGCGTCAGTATCTAAATTCATTCACCCATAATTTCAGCAGACAGAAGTCTCAAGTCAAGATGCAGTATGCTCTGACTGACAGCTCTAAGAGAGAATCTTTTTTTTTTTTTCTGGTCCTTTTCTCTTCTGGTTTTCAATTAGCCTCAGTTGTTTCTTACATTATGGCTACAAACTTTGATCTCTGCCTCCGTCTTCACACAACTTTCTTCCTCTCTTTTTGTTTTGTTTCCTTTTTTCCTATTAAACTAATAAAATTTATTTTAAAATATACAATTCAGTATTGACATTTTTAAGTCATCAAAATAATTTATAATAGTTAAATTCCTCCTAAATATACATGATATCTTCTGAAACAAAAAGTAATATGCACTCAACCTGTTTCTTAAAACCTATTTGGAACATTAAACATGATAGAAGTAGAAAAAAATCTTTTATGAAATCCTCTATGAAAGGAAATCATAACAAGTTCCTGATTAGACAGAAACCATTTCATCTCCAAAGGAGAATACACAGTATAGCTATGGCTTCCTAGAATGAATTAGGTAGAGGTCCTTCTGTTTCTATTTTGTGTAATAGTTTGAAGAGTACTGGTCTTAGGTCTTCTTTGAAGGTCTGATACAATTCTGTACTAAACCCATCTGGACCTGGGCATTTTTTCAGTTGGGAGACGTTTAATGACTGCTTCTATTTCTTTAGGGGTTATGGGACTGTTAAGATGGTTTATTGATCCTGATTTAACGTTGGTATTTGATATCTGTTTAGAAAATTGTCCATTTCATTCAGATTTTCCAGTTTTGTTGAATATAGGCTTTTGTAGTAGGATCTGATGACTTTTTGATCTTCCTCAGTTTCTGTTGTTATATATCCCTTTTCATTTCTCATTTTATTGATTTGAAAACTGTCTCTGTGCCCTCTGGTTAGTAAGGGTTTATCTACCTTGTTGATTTTCTCAAAGAACCAGATCCTGGTTTTGTTGATTCTTTGTATAGTTCTTTTTGTTTCTACCTAGTTGATTTCAGCCCCAAGTTTTGATTATTTCCTGCAGTCTACTCCTTTTGGGTGTATTTGCTTCCTTTTGTTCTAGAGCCTTCAGATGTGCTGTTAAGCTGCTAGTGTATGCTCTCTCCAGATTCTTTTTGGAGGTACTCAGAGCTGAGTTTTCCTCTTAGCACTGCTTTCATTGTGTCCCATAAGTTTGGGTCTGTTGTGCTTTCATTTTCATTAAATTCTAAAAAGTCTTTAATTTCTTTCTTTATTTCTTCCTTGACTAAGTTATCATTGAGTAGAGCATTGATCAGCTTCCATGTATATGTGGGCTTTCTGTTGTTTTTGTTGCTATTGAAGAGTAGCCTTAGTCAGTGGTGATATGACAGGATGCATGGGATTATTTCAATCTTCTTGTATTTGTTGAGGCCTTTTATGTGACCAATTATAAGTTCAGTTTTGGAGAAGGTACCATGAGGTACTGAGAAGAAGGTATATTTTTCTGTTGTTGTTTTAGGATAAAATGTTCTATAGATAGCTGTTAAATCCATTTGCTCCATAACTTCTGTTAGTTTCATTGTGTCTCTGTTTAGTTTGTGTTTCCATGATCTGTCCATTGATGGGAGTGGGGTGTTGAAGTCTCCCACTATTATTATGTGAGGTGCAATGTGTGCTTTGTCCTTTAGTAAAGTTTCTTTTATGAATGTAGGTGCCCTTGCATTTGGAGCATAGATGTTCAGAATTGAGAGTTCTCCTTGGTAGATTTTTTTATCCTTTGATGAGTACGAAGTGTCCTTCCTTATCCTTTTTGATAATTTTTGGTTGAATGTCTATTTTATTCAATATTAGAATGGCTATTCCAGCTTGTTTTTTGGATCATTTGATTGGAAAATTGTCTTTTAGCCCTTTACTCTGAAATAGTGTCTGTCTTTGACACTGAGGTACTTTTCCTGTATGCAGCAAAATGCTGGGTCTTGTTTACATATCCAGTCAGTTATTCTATGTCTTTTTATTGGGGAATTGAGTTAACTGGTGTTAAGACATATTAAGGAATAGTGATTGTTGCTTACATGTTATTTTTGATGTTATTTTTATATTTGCGTGACTATATTCATTTGGGTTTATTAAAAGATTAATTTCTTGCTTTATCTAGGGTGTAGTTTTCCTCCTTGTGTTGGCGTTTTCCATCTATTATCCTTTGTAGGGCTGGATTTGTGAAAAGATATTGTGTAAAATTTGGTTTTGTCATGGAATATCTTGGTTTCCCATCTCTGGTAATTGAGAGTTTTTCTGTGTATAGTAGCCTGGGCCAACATTTGTATTCTCTGAGGATCTGTATGACATCTTCCTAGGATCTTCTAGCTTTCATAGTGTCTGGTGAGAAGTCTCGTGTAATTCTGATGCATTTGCCTTTATATGTTACTTGATCTTTTCCCCTTCCTGCTTTTAATATTCTTTTGTTTTGTGCATTTGGTATTTTGACTATTATGTGACAGGAGGAATTTTTGGTCCAGTGTATTTGGAGTTCTGTAGGTTTCTTGTATGTTTATGAACATCTCTTTCTTTAGGTTAGGGAAGTTTTCTTCTATTATTTTGTTGAAGATATTTACTGGCTCTTTAAGTTGGGAATCTTCACTCTCTTTTATACCTATTATCCTTAGGTTTGGTCTTCTCATTGTCTCCTTGATTTCCTGGATGTTTTGGGTTAGGAGTTTTTTGCATTTTGCATTTTCTTTGACTGTTGCATCATTGTTTTCTATGGTATCTTCTGTACATGACATTCTGACTTCTACCTCTTGTATTTTGTTGGTGATGCTTGTGTCTATGACTCCTGATCTCTTTCGTGGGTTTTCTATCTCCAGGATTGTCTCCCTTTGTGATTTCTTTATTGTTTCTATTTCCATTTTTAGCTCCTGGATGGTTTTGTTCAATTCTTCACCTGTTTGGTTATAGTTTCCTATAATGCTTTAAGGGACTTTTCTGTTTCCTCTTTAAGGACTTCAAGCTGTTTACCTGTGTTCTCCTGTATTTCTTTAAGGGAGTTATTTATGTCCTTCTTAAAGTCCTCTATCCTCATCATGTGATATGATTTTAAATCAAAGTCTTGCTTTTCTGGTGTGTTGGGGTATCCAGGGCTCGCTGTGGTGGGAGAACTGGATTCTGAAGATGCCAAGTAGCTTTGGCTTCTGTTGCTTATGTTCTTGCCCTTGCCTCTCGCCATCTGGTTATCTCTGGTGTTAACTGGTCTTGCTGTATCTGACTATGGCTTGTCCCTCCTGCAAGCCTGTATGTCAGTATTCCTGGGAGAACAGTTCTCTCCAGGGGGAATTTGGGTATGGAAAGCTGTGGCACAGGGTGCAGACCGAAACTGAAAGGACCCTGTTACCAGCTGTTCCCTGGTTCCTATGTCCTGATGGCTCTAGGCAGGTCCCTCTTGGGCCAGGAATTTGAGCATTTGGTCTTATCTGTGATTACAGGTGTGTCAGCACTCCTGGGAGTCCAGCTCTCTCTCAACTGTATTTAGGTACAGAGTGCTGTGGCACAGGATCTGCTCCTGATGCAGATATAATTTTAAATAGGGGGGGGGGTTAAAAATAAGAGCAGGAAAGAAAATCTTTTACTAATTGGGACTATTCCAAGAGATTACACCAACCAGTAAAATATTTTAGCATGTCTAATCAATTAAATATTAAAATCCCAGTTAGGCATAAATGATTGTAAGATATAAGGCAACAGGTAGAGTAAGAAGAACTCTGAACTGGGACTCAAGTCCCAGGTCCAACTCCACTGTCAGCTGATTTGTACATGAGTGTTGGTCTTGAGTCTGTCCTGTGAAGCGTTGTGTAGGAGGCCTGATGACTTCAGACTTGCCATACAGCTTGACCACTCTATGAAGCTATTGATGGTTGTCTAATGTATCACAGAGAACAGAAGATAGGCTTGGTGTCTAGGTAGACCTGGGTCAGAACCTCAGCACTAGGAGACTGGCAGGTCCACTGAGAGGACTAAATGAGGCCACTCCTTTCGTGGTGCCATGGCATGGTTGGTCCTTGGCAGCAAGGGTCATTGTTTGGTGGCCTTTGTTATAGAACTAATCTGGTTCTAGGCTCTCCTGCTGAGGCAGCAGCTGCACTCCAGTTGAAATGTCCCTGATTATATCAGGTCCTGCTGTCACATTCCTTTGTTTGATGCCTCATCATCTTCCTTCAAAGCATTTACCACAAAGTATCACTGTGCACACATTCCGTGTTTCTAAGGTCATAATCTCACTTAATATGGCTTTCCTCCTTGTGCTGTTACATACACTGAAAGAGCAGACTCCTTCTAATTTGCTCACAACTGTACTAATCCCCAGAATCTAGCATAATGCCTAAAACAAAGTGTCTAATACTATCCCATGATGAATGGATGAATGAAATGGCATAAGACATTTGTATCCTTATATCATGTTACCTACAGATATTATGGAGAGAAATGTGCATTTTAGTTGGGTCTGAGGAGTCTTTTTCTGTTTCCTCTGACCGCTCTACAACAGTTGTGCTATGTATGATGTAAAATATTCCCTCATAGACTAGTCTCATTGGAAAGACTATCAATTATAGTTGCCTAAACGTCTAACAACCACGGCCTAGGACCGGACATACATGCATACCTACATGGCTGGCCAATAAGGTGTATGGTCAACTCGTGGCAGCCCCAGAGGGGATTTTGTTTCTATTGTACTTAAAGGGAAGTTACAGGCATTTATTGCGTATCACTTACTTTTTCACATTCTGAATTTATGGCCATTCGTATCATACAGAAGCTTGTTAATATGTAGACTCCTGGCAGTGCCCGTTCCTGTGCTCGATTTAAGTCACTGAGTATGAAACACTGGAGGTAACACAGTAAGCAAGTTTGACCCAGGAAGGCAGGTTCACTCCTTGGGAAAGTATCTTAGCTTCTCTTAACGACTTTCTCACAGATAAAACTGAAGTACTCTATCTGGGATTTTAGGAGATATTATGTGTGAGGATTTTTGTAAATTCTTGTGAGCCTTTCATTGGCTACTTGATGTACTAACAAAGATCTACATTCGTATAATGAAGGGTGAGTTAATAGTTAATAACTAATCATCGTTAATAGTTGATAAGCTAATAATCCTTTAAACAGATACAAGTATCTTCTGGAACCTCGAGGTTTTAAATTCCCAGAATTTATAAATTGCTGTTTAGCTGAACGAAGGGAAAGGAAAACACAATGAACACACTCAGGCTCCACGGCGGCCATTTCTAATGACGGCTGTGGGGGTGCTGGCTGTGGGGGTGCCGGTTGTGGGGGTGACAGCTGTGGGGGTGACAGCTGTGGGGGTGCTGGCTGTGGGGGTGACAGCTGTGGGGATGAACGACTGTTGGGGTGACAGCTGTGGGGGTGAAGGGCTGTGGGGGTGACAGCTGTGGGGGTGAAGGGCTGTGGGGGTGACAGCTGTGGGGGTGAAGGGCTGTGGGGGTGAAGGGCTGTGGGGGTGACAGTTGTGGGGGTGAAGGGCTGTGGGGGTGCCGGCTGTGGGGGTGACGACTGGTCACATTAGTCTGGAAATCACCACAGGAGTTCTAAGGGTAGAGGGTGCCAGAGACTGTCATCCTTGAAAAGAGTCAAACAGAAAAAGTGCAGATAAGGCCTGATAACTCACCTATGACAATGAAGTAAAAATCCTGCTGATGGACACCTCTTAGTGCACCGAATCGGCTTTGGGAGGGTTGGGGCGAAACCCACTCTAGGTGTAGTAGCTTGAGGGAAAGAAAGCTTTGAAATCCCAAAGTTCCAGGCATGCCTGCCAATGGGAAATCGTGCATGTGGACTATCTCCCGACCACAGTCCCTCTGGTTCCTTACCGTGGAAGCCATTTTCCTCCCAAGTGTTGCCTATGAACCAGAGAATAAATTACCAAGCTGCACAATAGAACTCTACCTCTCATTTAGAGCCTGAATTTCATGTCTCCGGAGGTGTATAAAAGGCCTGTGTCAACCTCTTGCTTACTGCAAAGGCTGCAATTTAGGTTATCACCAGACACCTGTCTAACCTGTAATTTTTCCTTACTCCATTTTATTTTGTCACCATGAATACGCAAATGGCCGTGGTTGCCACAGTGCAGAGGCGCAGTACAATGGAGCGTGCAGTTAACTACAGGGGGGGAGGGGAGGGGAGGGGAGGGGAAGGGAGGGGAGGGGAGGGGAGAAGAGTGTCCAAAGGTGACAAACCCCAGCACTGGGGTCAACTATCCTTCTCTCTATCCTACATAATGAGACAGAGTCTATTGTATTAGGTGCAGTAAACAAGAGGACTCAGAAGGCAGTTAGGGAAAGGAGAAAAATCACACTAGCCAGGATGCTGAGAGAGTAACACGGACTGGCACAGAAAAGAGCAGCACATGGTCCTCTCACGAAAAGAAGGCTCTTGATGGCTTTGATAGCACTCATTTATTTGGCAGTAAATGCAGTATTATCACTGGCAGTAAACTCAGCAATGACAAAGATGATATTAACACACATACTTAACAATGGAAGCCCTCTCAGGTCCCTTTGAGCTCCGTCTCCTCTGTGAGCACTGATTCGTTTATTTAAATTTATTAAAACACACACACACACTGAGCATCAATTACATACTAAACATTTGTTCTTGGTTCAGAGTATTAACAAAGTCAGACATATTTTTATTCAATTTCAATGACCTTAACTCTACCGGGAGACAGAACTTCAACTTGGTGTGTCTTTCAGCTAGGACATGAGAGAGGGAAGCAGGGTTTCCTCAAACTGACCCTGAAGTTGTCATTCCAGAGCAGCAGAGGGTTCAAAGAGACAGGAAGAGATGCATAAGAAATGGATGAAGGAGACTTCCAGGTAAGTGCCTGATAAGAGATCTCAATCTGAGAGAGATCCCACAGTCAACAGGATGCGGAGAGGAGAGCGAGGGGTGTGTGATGATTACTGCCAAGGTTGAGAGAAGAAGAAAGAACTTTGTGTTGTCTTATTCCACTGTTGCCAGACACAGCACAACTCATATTCCCTCTGGCACCCTGAGCTAATCTAGCCAAACAACCAAGCTTTGAAGGTTGACTGATGGTGGTCTCAGAGCCACTCACATAGAGCCAACATAAATACATATTACAGTTGCCTAATCTCCCTGCGTACACCAGACCCCAGGGCTCTGATTCCTTTTGACTTTTCTCCTTTGCTTCCTCTATTTCCTGCACAGTGAACAATGATACCTTCAGAGCTGCTGCCCCAGACAGATTTAATACTATCTCTCAGTGTTTATACTGTCTAGTTTAAACTAACTTTGTAAAAATGTCTCTCACTAAATTCTTCTGATTTTATGTTCAGTCGTGTTTATTTTCTTCTCAAGCATTTATAGCATCTTCTTGATGTTTTTAGGAGTGCCCTGTCTAGCAGACCTAATCGACTTGCTCTTTATGTTGGTAGAATCTATGAGTTAAATGTACAAGGGCCAGAGTTTTGCACCAGCACCAAATAAAGCACATGAAACCGACACATCTCTGTGCTTTCATCTGCTTTGCCTGGGGTGGGAGTTCAGACATCCGTTTCCCTGCCCCGTTCTTCAAGCATCAACAGAGACTTAATAAAACATACTCAGACTATTTTAGGGAGCGGTGGGTAAAACTGTTCATACCAGCTCACAGAAGCAGACTACTAAATTCTCAGAAATGCTGCAATCTAACTGATAAATGCGGTTGAAAAGCAAACTACACGCCATAACAAATGATGTGTGGCTAGCATACACTTGAAACACACTTCCTAAATGTTCTAATATTAATGTTCTTCCACGGAATGTTGTGTAACACGCAATGTTCTTCCATGGAATATGATGTAACACACTGTTACAGTGTATGTCTTCCCAGCCCTGCAGTTAGTGACGTCATGTTGGTAACTTAAAAATGACCATGCTGGAAGTCACCATTTAAAGAAAACTGGCAAGCCCAGGCTGGTAAGATGGCACCAAGTAAAGTGTTCGCTATGCTAGCCCAATGACCTGAGCTCAATCCCCACAGTCCATGGAAAGGCACAGGGAGGGAACCAGCTCCAGAGAACTGTGCTTTGGTCTCCATAGGTGAATGTACTCACTGTGGCATACCCCCTATGCAATGCATACATTAATAATAATTTATCATTTTAATTGACAAATTATAAATCAGAACTCCTGTTTTGATTCAGAGGTCTAGATAAAACCTGACTTTATATACTACATATATATACTTTATATACTACTTTATAAACTACATATATATGTAGTTAAAGACTACAGAAGTCTGGAGAGTATAAAGCCTGCTTGGGCAGTCCACCCACACGCTCTGCTAACAGCCTTTGTTGTGCAAGACTGCCAGACAATTGGGAGAAATCCCAAGGTGGGGGAACTCGTTTTGTGGATTAAGGTAAGAATTGTATTGATATTTCACATGCCAAGTGATTTCCTCTCAACCTGCTCAGTTCCTTGGTCTCTAACCATGAGTGCACAAGGCAGGTCATCTGCAAGCTCTCAACAACCAGAATACAAGTGGATTCTGCCAGAAGAGATTGAAAAGGCACTTGGGAACTCTCTTCTATTCTCCCGATATTCTTGGGTTTACTCAAGGAGAAGTAGTAAGCATCCCAATGTTTAGAGGAGTAGACGCACTGTTTCAACAATTATCCTAAATTTAAGGACAGTCAGTTTAAGAGAACAATCAGACTAGAATTCTCAAACCCTGATTCCTGCTAAAGCACAATTCTTATCCCCAGATGATAAATGGTGGCTCTAAAGTTTACTGTTAACCCAGGCAAATCACTCTTCATGGATAAATACACAGCAGGCCAAATCCCCTTCAAATATCCCAGGTTCTAGGAAAAAAAACCTTTACTGAACAGGTAAGGAGATAAACTGTGTATCTGAAGCTCTTCAGGCTACTTGCCCCAAGTCCCAGGCAGAGAAGGCGACATTGTCATTACATGGCAAACCTTCTCCTCAGGATGACAGACTCATGAACAACTTTACAGTTTCCAAGACTTCGTAGAGCTGACTCAGCAAATGAAAAAGTATGGCTATGCCTTCGTGGGCAGCTCACACCGAGCATGTCATTCTGACGGGAGCTGGCTGGTAAATTCAGGAAACTCCTGGGTCTTGCCTCATGAGAGTGAGGAGCAGAAGCAGAGTATTTCGTTCGTTCCAACATATGGTGCCCCATCTACCTTACCTATAATTCCAACTTTTTAAAATTATATTTGTGCGTGCATGCATGCATGCATGTGTGTGTGTGTGTGTGTACATGTGTGTGTGATCATGTGTATGTGAATGTACATGCATTCATTCGTACACATGTGTGTATATGTGTGTGTATATACCCATGTATGTGTGCATGTGTGTTTATGTGCCTATTCACATGTGTGGGTGCATGCACACATGTATGTGCATATGTTCCAGAGTATACGTGTAGAGGTCAGAAGACAGTTTGTGGAATCACTTCTCTCCTTCCTCCATGTGAGTCCCAGGGGTAGAACTCTAGTCACTGGGCTCAGCACAGCCACACTTTCATCCACTAAGCCATTTCACTGTCCCATTGATTGGTTACCAATCATCAAAAGGAGTATATAAGAGTTTGGGGCAAGACATTTGAACAAATCAAGAGTCTCTAAACACCTATCCTGATCAAGAGACATTTCTTTTTCTGTTTTTGAAAATTAGAGAGCAATTCCCATGCTTCTTCATGGAAATGCAACACTGTGCTTTTCTGAAATGGTGATAAGATGCGCTTTGGAGAGCATTTCCAGGGAGGACTAACAGAAAGAGAGCCCTTACATCATCGTTCCCTGCCCCCCAGGACAGACATGGCTAATCAATTATGAGCCAGGATCTGTATCCATCAGTGAAGCCACACATTCCCCTGTATGGGAAGAGGTTTATAATCTGCCTGCCAACTCCTCAGTGCATTGCACACCTGCATCTAAATTGGACTTGTGACAAGCCCAGATTTTACTTCATCAAGAATGAGAGCTACAGATGTTAAAGGTCTTGGTTTCAGTCACAGAGGCAACACCAAACTTCAAAAGCAGCTGTGCAGTGCTTTGCTGCATTGTGAGACACTGCTCTAGTGTCTCACCTCACAAACCCCAGAGAGTTTGGTCCATGGACTGACACCATCAGAATTCCCACCGTAGATTTAAGGATCAGTAGTTGATAACCAGGGCAGGCATTGCCAGTGACAGACATCAGGTGGATGATGCTGACAATGAGCCGTACACACAGAGATTCATACGGAAAGACAGACAGACACACATACATTTCACACACGCATGCACACACACACATATGTGAATTTTTCAGCATTTATGGTACTAAGGCCAAGTGAAGAAATTAAATGGGCCAAAGACACAGCTATAGAGATAAGGAGTTCTATAGTTACTTACTCACATGCTTAAACAGAGTCATGAGTTGAATTAAGAGTAAGCAGATCATCTTTACCTTATGAGTTGAACAGACATGGATTGATATATGAGGGATTTGGAAGGAAAATTATACATAGTGGGAACGTAGAAACAGTTGAGAGTTGACCTTGTTTCCCTTGACAGCTGGTGAGAAGGGACCAGCTATGTGTCCAGCAAATCTAAGAGCAATCAATTAACTTTTAGACGGCATGCCACTGTCAGACACAGGAAGCTGGTTGGTCAGGGCATGGGCATCCTTCCTGCAGGCACAGCACATTCTAGCATCTTTCAGAGCTGCCCACACAACCTGACTCTGCCCTGCCCTGGCCCTGAGAGACACTGGCATGCTTTCTACCTCCACCTTTGGCATCAGGCCACTTCAGGATGTTCCCTTTGCCTAGAATCTTGCTTACGTGGGTAAGTATGACTCAGAAATTTCACATTTCAACAGCCCTGATAAAGGCAGATATTTAGAGGAAGCAAAGTCCAGAAGTAATAGGGTTTCTGTATGACCTTCCTTGTGTGCGCATCTGCAGGTGCTGTCTCGCCAGAGGATGGAAAATGTTTCACTGGTATAAACCAGGAGCTAAGGACACTGACCGCATAGCCTTCCCCCCACCCCATCCCCGCCCAATTCTCTTGTGGAGACTGCAACGTTATCAAAGGAAGTCTTGAGAATTCAGTAAACTGGTTATAGCAGTAATAATGGCTATCTTAGAGAATTTTACTCTCTATTAAAAACCCACATCCTTTATAAAGGATACCTTTATCAACATGGACCAAGCTCACTGGCTGCTCAGGGAACTAAGGCTCTAATAACAACGTGATGTGACTTCTGCTGGATGTGAGGCCCTCTCAGGGCTGCTCTGACAACCGAGCCTCCAGCAGACACTCAGAGCTTACCCTGTTCCCTCCTTACATCTGAGCTTTTCAACTTTGTGCCACGTTATGTATATTATTTTCAACACACACACACACAGAGAGAGAGGGGGGGGGGAGAGAGAGAGAAATGGGTGAAGAATACCCTAAACCAGACAGTGCTTCAGACCCTTATATTGCTTCAGTCTTTAAAACTTTTATTTCTTCTGGCCTGACATGACCAGGGGCTCTGGGGACACCTGTGGAGCATAGGGAAGCCATATCTTGTTTTTACATTTGAGACAAAATGTTTGTGAAAGATAAAAATAGGTGGTGGGTTCCTTTTTGGTTTTTTTTTTTTTCTTTGTTCGTTTTGCTTGTAAATGAACAAGATTTGCCTTTTTGCTGACTGTGGCCTCCCTTCTTGGTCTCGCAGTAGCCCTTAAGATTGAGTGCTCCAGAGTCAGCTCATCTCTCCTGCACTGATCTGCTGTTAATTCCATAGCAATGTAAATGAAGACGATATTCAATTAAAAAAAAAAAGAAATGGGAGTGATCACAGCTAAACACACACACACACACACACACACACACACACACAGGAAGAACAGCATAGCTGCCAGCCGAGCAGATAGATGGAAGAGATGTGGGCCACTGGGGCACACCCATAGGCATTCCTACCACCTTGGTCTTGCCAGCAGACCCAGCCCATGTAGGAATGGATGTGTTCTTCACTGCTGCCTTCAGTCCCAGGGGCAGTTCGTCTCCATCAAGGCTTTGGATAGCTCGCAGGGCGCCACTCACACAGACGGTGATTTTTAAGCGAGTGAAGGTAGTTTAGGCTTTTAGTCTTGTTCTTTTTCTGTTAGGAAACTCATTAGGAGATATATCTTAAAGGGAAACTAGATGCTATGTCTTAGGACAACATTATGATTTCCAAAGTGCCTTGATTTAAGAAAACTATCCCTAAAGTAGCAGGGAAGTCAGTGGACAAATGTAATAAAACAAAACGAAACAAAGCAGGCCTTCGAATGGCAGTTTGGGATAAAGCTAGCTAGAGCCTGAGGGTGCGACCGTTTGTTTCTCTCTGGTCCCCTCACAGGGGCAGTGTTTTCAAGAGTGACTCCATCCTGCCTAAGATATAGAACCACACACCCACAAGGCCATGTTATTTCAGGGGGAAGGAACCCCAAAGAGCCCTGAGATCAGTGCCTGCCTCAGAACTGCTGCAGTATCTAAACATTTCATGAGGTTTTAGAAGTCCCTTCTCCAACAGGTGTGAATAGCACTGACTTTAGGGCTGGGGTGGGGGTGGGGTGGGGCTTGGACTTCAGGATAGGAACCTTGTGTTCTGAACAGAGGAGATTGTTAGGATTCTGTCTAAGCTCCACCCCACCAGGTAGGCCTGGCCTACTATAAAAAGGGCTGCTCAGCCCCTCCTCTCTCTTAGCTCTTGCACTTCTTGCCTCTCTCTAACCCGTCTTGGGCTTTCCTCCCCTCCCCCTCTCTCCACGTGGTCATGGCCAGCCTCCACTTCTCTACTCTCTCCTTCTCTCTGCCTTTCTCTGCTTCTACTACCGTCTTAAGTCCCACCCTCTGCCCTGGATAAACTCTATTCTATACTATGCAGGTGTGGGTCTGGTCCCTCAGGGGGAAGGGATGCTTCGGCATGGGCCTGCTGGGGCACCCCCTTCCCCCCACATTGCCGTATACCATATTCTCAAAACCTCTTTCTCTCTTTATGTTCACAACAGAAATGAAACTGGAGTTGTGATCAGTGAGCGCGCACCCAAAGCAAGCGAAGAATCCCGGGGATCTTTCCTCCCCACTTTCGGCCGGGCAAGGAGCCGTCTGCGGTTTAAACCACCGCAGGCGCCGCCCTGCAGACCATGATACCCCTCCACTCTTTCAAGCAATGTCCAGGAGGAGAATCAGAACCTTCACAGGCCCTTCCAAATGCTCTCGTTTTGAAGGCATCGCTCCTGAAAGACTGCCATCATCCAAAGAAAATGTCAAAAAGAAAAGAAATGCTTTTCGACTTAGAAGAGATCAAGAACATGGCGCAGAAGTGGGGTTTAAACGTAGTGCTCCCTAGCCTCACACGTCAGAACGCGCGGAGGGAGAATTTTCATTGTTGCGTTTCATATTTGAAAGCATTCTAGCGATTTATTCTGCAGTCAACCGGTCCTTCATTTCTTTAATTCCAAGTGTAAAACTAACACTGTCTCGCTTTGAAATGGCTCTAGCTGCCATTGTTGGTTCTAAGAACACAGAAATTGTCCGGGTTTTGGTGGTAATACCACTCCTTTACTCCCAGCAACCAGGAGGCTGAGGCAGGTGAATCTCTTTGAGTTCGTGGTGGCCAGCCTGGTCTACAAAGAGAGTTCTAGGATGACCAGGACTGCCCAGAGAAACCATGTCTTCTCAAAACGCAAAACAGATAAACCAACAAACTACCAACAACAACAATAACAAAAAGAACACAGATTTTATTTAACTTGAGTGATTTATCAATGTAAACCAAAAAATAGGTCCGACAAGTTTCAGGCATGTGAGGTTCTCTGTTGATGCCCATATCGGCCTCATAAGCTGGTAATTTAAGAATTATATAAATGAGAGAAGTTGGAAGATCAGAGGAGCTGACACTCCCTTGAAAGACGGGGTTGGACTCACAAGACGGCAGACACTGCCGCCCTAATCCAGTTCCCTGCGTGATCGGTGTCCTGTCCTCAGAGGCACGCTGCAACAGAGGAGCAGTGGTGGACCGAACCTGAACCCCGTGGATCACCTCCTCACAAAGGAACTGGCAAAGCAGGTGGAAGGCTCCGAGACAAAGGGCAGAGCTGTAATAAGCACCTCCTACCTACGGCCGGGTACAAAGTACAGAGGCGGGGCTCTGTGCACTAGGGCATCACCAGGGAGGAGAGGGGGAGGGGAATCATTGGGTGGGTAATCACTGAGCCAAGCCCAATATTAAGCAATGTGTATATAGAAACATATTGGGAACTGACAACAAGTGTGCTGTGGGAGAGGCAGGCAGTACATAAATGAGGGAAATGCTAATTATCTTGCTGAAAGTCACAGGGCGACCAGGGAGACTGTTAGAGGTGGGAGCATTAGATCAGAAGACTTCTGACCCCCAAGAGTTACTTTTAGGGGTAGGGGCTAGGTTTGTTTTTTGTTTGGATATTGTTTGTCAGATCCTTTCCAGGCCTCTGATATGATACTTAATACTTATAATTTGTATTTTAGGGACTTTTCACAAGTACGCTCTTGGGTGGGTATTGTTCTTCCTGAGATGTGATCGATGAAGAAACTGAGGCAAAAAGAAAAAAAGAAAGAAAGAAGGAAAGCTACTTTCTGGAAAACAAAGTCACACAGCTAATCAATAGTTTATTTTATCCGGGAACCCAGGCAGGTCGGCTGCAGGACCCAGACTGTAGTATATGTCTATATGGCCTCATTGCATAGCTATGTCTGACTGTAAAGTCTTTGGAGGATGACACACTTGTGTTAAGTGCACCCCTTCCTCACACCCCACATACACAGCGAGTGTGATCTGAGTTACTGTGGTGTTTGTATTTACCAGATGGCAATTGGTAGTGGGGTGTGGTGGCCAGGGAATCCTAGTGCCCTCATTAAGTTGACTCGATAGAGTAACACAATTCATCTGATGGAGTAGACACTCATACTTAGTACAATTAGAATGTCTAGCTCAGCGAGTCCCAGTATACTGACTATATAGATCAAACCACTGAGATAAGGAAACTATGGGTGGCTGTGTTAGGATCACTAGTTTTGATCTACTAAGTTAAAAATGATACTTACCCAATTTTGTTGATATCATTTATTTTAAAACATGACATAAGATTAAGTTTGTGGGGGGAAAATTGCCCTCACTGTAAATCACCTTTGGCCCCACAATCTGGTACTAAGCAACCATTGTTCTAGTTGTGAAATATATAGCTGATATTTATTAATGAGCATCTATTATTTTCAAAGGGATTATAGTAAGCTCTTAGAATTATTCTACAAAGTAGATATTACTATACTCTACTAAGATATGTGAAGTCCGAGTTTAAAAGAAAATGTAAGTATGCCGAGTCACCAGTTAGTAAGGAGCACACATTAAAAAAATTTTCTAACCATAAAGCTCACATCACTGCTTATATTTTCTTAAAAACTTCAGTAGACTCAGTCCTCTATGTCATAGATTTATATCTATATAAACTATATAATAATTGGTTTATAACTTTCCACTAATTGGAACATTTTAATACCCTGTATTATCCTAATACATATGATAGGCATTTCAAAAATGAAAGGAAATATTAGCAATGCAATCCCCACAGATGCTCAGACCCTCTTTTAAAGGCAGCGTGTGGTCGGAACAAGACCCTGTGTTCTGTTGTCATTATCCAGAACCTGCCTGTCACCCATCTGTCATGCCTTCTGCCTGGTGGCTGAGCCGCTATCTGACATTTGCCATGCCTCTAGGAGAGGTGTCACAGGAAATGTAGATGTTGAATACTTGACTGTGCTGAAGCGTGGGATGAAACTCAAAAAGCCTCGTGAACCCTGGACTCAGGACATGAACTCTGGACTCAGGATGTGAATCCTGGCCAACACATTCTTTTTGGAACTCTTCTATCGGAGACTCTAGGATACCATTGTGAGGTGAGAAGGAGCGGAGAGCTTTGTTAAGCTCACTACTTTGGCATTCCCGTCTGAGGCTGAGACGCCAGAGAATTTAGCAGGAACCTTATCTCAGTCCCCTGGTCAGTCTGCTCAGCAACAGGGCTAGAGCACACAGACCAAGCATGGAAACTGGGTTCTTACAGAAGGCCAGCTCTGGGAAACTTTCATTTATGATAGAAGAAAGGATTGTTGTGAAAGGTAGGGTTCCTGGAGTGTGGTGAAGACAAACTATTTGAGGCATACTCCCCAACTCCAGGGCACCACTCTTGGGAAGAAGAGTCCCCATCAAGCAACTAACATTAGGGTAAGATACACGCAATGGTTAGGCGATGATACTTCTTGCCCATTTGAGGTTACTTGGAATTGACTTCTAGGATAATATTATAAACAGGAAAAATGCTGATTAGTAGAATAATTAATCTTTTATGACTTAAAATTTTAGGAACTCATCATTTAATTTAATCATTCTAATGAAGTCATCATTAAAACCATCAGTTATAGATCCATTAAATACACAGAGGTCCTAGTTAATGAAGTTTGGCTAGCAATGGAATGCAGGCTGACAATAACCTAATTATCTCCTGTGTTCTGTCTGGTCTATAAGTAAAGGCAGGCGCTGGAATGCCTGGCACCCAGTTAACACACAATAGATTTGTGTTTATCCCTTCCCTCTCACTGTGGTGTCAATGTGGGTGGTAGTGTGTGTGTGTGTGTCTGTGTGTGTGTGTGTGTGTATGAACGTAGGTGTATGTACATATCTGTTGATGGAGAATTAAGGATGTGTCTGTCACAAGAGCTCAGCCCTAAAAAGGCTGCTTCATGGACAGCTCGTCGGTGATGATAGTATATTAGTTGCCAGAATACAATGGTGTCCTCTTCTACTATGTGAAGTAACTTGTCTCTCTACCCCTGGAAGAGTCTTGGTTCTAACCAAAGCTGACTAAAAGGGACCATGGAGATGGTAGGGTGGGGTAAATGGCTCCCTCTGGAGCAGTGACTCGGTTGGTGGAAAGAACCACTTCACTTATCTTAGCAGTGACACATTTCAGGTTTACTAGGCAAGAAGATTCTCTAAGGACCTTATGGATAGAAGGTTGGTGATTCTTTAAACCAGTTGGCATGAGATCCATTTCTAACAGGCTTCCAAGCAAAGGCCATTCCAACCAGCCCATAACCCACGCTCTGAGAAGTGAGGGCTTATGGGTCGGGTAGCCTGAATGGACCAGAGCTGGGGCCAGGTTGTCTACCATATTAATGGCTGCCATTTCTTGTACTTGAGCATTGGGTTGGAAGTCATACAGTTGGTTCTGAGTTTACAACATGGTCCTCTGTGGATCCTGGTCCTCTGCCTTCTCCTTGTGCCAATGGCATCTATCTTATTAGTGAAGATGACAAATGACACCTTCTTTTGGTCTAGGGCAAGGAATGCTTTCCAGTGACTATCTGTACCATTGGGGCCAGTCCATCAGAAAGGGTCTGAGCAACTCAGGCCCAAACTAGTAGCATCTCCTGGATAACAGGCTGCTCCTAACCACACCCACTTCAGGAACTGGGTTCCCACTTGCTCAAGCTTCTCTTTGCAGAACAACTGTCTTTATAGAGATTATAATTGGAGGATAATTTGCAACCTTGGCAAAACTGCTGAAATTCTTACCTTTGTTTCTGTTTCTATAAAGTGTAGAGAATTGCTGGTATGGGAGCCTATGTCCTCAGTCCCAGAACTCAGGAGGTAGAAGTAGGGAGGTCTCTGAGTTCAAGACAGATTCATAAACAGAGTAATAAAAGAAAGCACGTTCTATTGTGTGCAGCACAAAACAGACATCAACAGAAGTTAATGTTGTTTTGTAAAATGTTTTTATTGTGAAAAAGAAGAGTGTTATCTCTTGTTTTTCAAAAGTCTGGTGATAATGAAAAATAAAAATTATTCTGATATGCTGACTCATTGGCACTGTTAACTTGCCCACTGAAGGTTTTGTTTTACTGAATAAGCCTTAAATGTTAACATTCACAACAAGATTGTTTTGAAGACCCCAGGGCTACTATGGGCATATGGTTTTCAGGAAACCCTTGCCTTGTTCTAGTTCCAGAGGATTTGGGAGGAAGAGGAAGAATAGTTAGCATTGGCAATTGTGGCTCTTAGTAGTAGCCTACCATTGGGGGTGGAAATACATACATCCACTTAATAATAAAGTAAGAACATTAATAATGCAGGCCAGTCCCAGTAGAGCATGCACTGTGGGTATCTATCTGTCAGTCATCAGTACTGGGGACAACATCCCTAATTTCTTACCTGCACCCCCAAACACCAGGGCTACTCATGTTGAGCTTCACAGGGAATCTCTCTCACACAGGCAAGACTGACTTTTGAGCCATCTGGCTGTTGTCAGACACAAAGATCAGAAGGAATAATTTACTTACTGAACAGACAGGGAAACAGCCAGTGTGGTGGATGACAAGAAGCCCATGCTTTTGTTGTTTTTTTTTTTTTTTTTTCTACCAAAAAAACCCCATTTCTGTCATTTGGCTCATATGTATTTCACATTTTGAAATATTTTGGGACAAGCATTTAAACTGTGATATTGAATTCTGTCGTTATGGAGAAAGCCGGGGTCCTCCTGGAATCCTTCCCTCCGCTCCTCCAGACCTGTCTTCCAGCTTGCAACCATCTCAGAAGGGAAACTAAGGTCAGAAGGCACTAATGACGTGTGGGGGGCACACACAAATTGAAAGGTAATCCTGCCAACCAGCGTGGACTTGCTGGATTCGATTGTCTGGTTCTGTTATGTTCCCGTGCTGTTTTGGGCCGATTTTATTGTTTTCTAGATCTTTCTCAAGCGTTTCCATCATCAAATACAAAGAGAAACAGTCTTAGCTTCTCGGTTCCTCAGCAGGTAGTGGGCAGACGTAGCCGATGAGCATTTGGCATATGGAGCGTGGGGCACGAACAGGTTCCCACACCATCCACTGACCCTAGTAGGGAGGAACGCAGCTTGAGACTCTGACACCCAAGTGAAGGACTAGGGACCCCCAGTCAGAAGGCAGCAGGTCAGGATGGGTGACTTGAGGAGAAGGAAGGGTTGTTTAAGGGCAGAGTGGGCTGCATTACTGTATGCATGCGTTTTGATAGCAGCACTCTGTTTTGGAGTAGGATCAAAAATCAGACGAGGGCATGTCTTAGAAACATCAAAACAAAATCCAGTAATTTCCCCCTCTCTCTCCCTCCTGTACTTACATCAGAAGTTCAACTTCCTCTAAGAGAAGGCAGAAGAAACCTATGTCTAACCATTAAACATAAGAAAGCATCATCAGCTATTACTATTGTTAGTATTATTAATATCATTCTTTCTTTTTTTTAAAGACAGTTTCGTTTTGTAGCCCTGACTGATGCTCACTGTAAATCCTAAATACACAGACCGCTTGTCTCCGACTCCCAAGTGCTGGGATTAAAGGTATCCTCCACCACATCCAGCCTTAAAATTACATTTTACGTCGGCATACAAAGTAATGTATCATGACACTCTCCTCTGATTTCATTTGTTACCTTTCCCCTCTGCCCTGCCTCCCAATTATGTTTCCTCATAAATGTCTTCCGAAGGGGACTTTATAATTCACGGATGAACATGGAGACTTTGATGCATGAAAGGGGGCACCTGTAACTGGTCAGTATTCTTGTACAGGAGTGAGTTTTGGCTTTGGTAAGCTGGCGCCCTCTAAGGGACCTAAGGCCATGGGCCGCACAGTGGTCAGCTGCTGCTCAGCCTTGCCTGCGATCACCTTCTTCGAATTCAGAGGAAGCCTAAGACCTAAGCGAGCATCAGTTCTTTGTTTTGCTTTGCTTTGTTTCGGGGCTTATTTTTAAATCCCCACAGACGCGAGTTACAGATCTGACTCTTTGGCAGCAAAATCAAACCAACGTCTGTTCAAATCTGGATTCAGTCACTAATTATGTGACAATCTTTGTCACACTGCTGCTCCTTGTGAGAAGTGTGTTACTATAGCGGGTGTCAGAGACTAAGTCTGGGACTAACACACAATACACATCAAACACACCACAAACTCGCATTTTCATTATCGCTGTTTTTTTTTTTTTTAAGATTTGGCTTTATTATTTTTAATTACCTGTAGGTGTGTGTGTTTGCAAGTGGGTTTGTGCAATAGTAGAGGTGCCTGTGGAAGCCAGAGGGGCTGATCCCCTAGAGCCAGGGTTACACACAGTTGTGAACTGCCTAAATAGGTTCTGGGGACTGAACTTGGGTTCTCTGGAACAGCAGTCAGTGCTACTGACTGCTGAATTCAACTCTAACCTCCATTGTTAGTATTCTTATTATGCCCCAAATAGGTATAGAACCTTCTAGAAGGTTGTCACAGGACAACATCACTGCTGTAGAGCATCTTGTTTGCCTGTTCTGTTGAACACATGTTTGAAGGCCGGTATAACTACTAGTGAGCTGCTTACCTGAGGTTTCTGCCTTTCACCTGCAGGGCCTGTTTTTCTACTGTGAGTAGAATTGCTAAGTTCTGAGGTACATGCAACTTATATTTTAATATGTGTTGCCAAAATGCTCTCCCAAACACCAAAGTGACAACTAGCAGGGACTTTTCAGTTGAGCACCTACTATGTGGCAGGCACTGTGCTCTATGTTATTTAAATTTTACTGTGAGTTTTTCCAAATGCATTATATCCTACGGTGATAGTGAGGCACAGGTGAATCAAATTATGTGCAGAAGTCTGACAAGGTGTCGGAGTGTCAAAACAGACCAGATAATTCCTAATGCCTCCAGAATAAAAATTAACTGGGGCAGTTACAATCACCCAAAAGCGGTTAGATTTAGAGGTGACTTAATGCATGATCCCTTCATTCGATTACTTGTCTATAAAATGAGACCACCACAATTTAAGCAGCATCTATCTGTACTCTTGGCATCTGTCCCAAGGGATGACGGGATGTCTGCATACAAGCAGTGTGGGATGCTGGGTTCCTTCTCCATATTTACAAATATCAGATAAAGAAATGGACTCTAGGTAAAGAAAGAAGCTTTTAGCTGAGTTGTAAGAAGCTCACCTAAGATTATCTGACAGCCTAGCTGATAAAACCCAGACATGTTAATGGGTTCTGTCTTTAAACACGTCCAGAGGAAACAGACCATTAGCAGGCATATGTGGTTGGTATAAAATACCGTAGGTGCAAAGTTTAGCCAAGTGGCCAGCTAAGGGTTTTTAGTAGTGTGGTTCCATGGGTCTTGCCATGCAGGAGATACAGGCTCATTGCAAGGTGAGACCCCATCAGAGAGACTCTTCAGGAGGCCTGAATACTATAATTTTGCATACACTAAGATGACATCACACACACGCACACCTGTTCTCCATTCCTGCATCCAAGTGAATAGGCCCTAGGATGATAATTTCCACACATTGTTTCTTGTTAAAAACGTGGTTTGCTAACCTTCATCTCAATAAAGTTTTTAATTCACTGTGTTTCTGAGAGCAGCAGGATTCTGGGCTTGCTCTAAAACCCCCAGTTGGTCCTAAATGGAGAGCTTCCTGGGCTCTCTTTGAAACAAACACTGCACCTGGCTGATATGGCAGAGGAGAGGAAAGAGGTTTCATCTCTTAGCTTGCAAATGGCCTTGCAGATGTTCAATTATGGAGCCAAAGAGAAACGGCTAAGAGGTTAGAATAGGCATGCTGGAAAGACAGTTCCTCTGGGGTATATTTTTCTCCTGCATGTAATTACTGATGTTATCAAAGCCTATATACATTGTATTCTGTTGTCACTGTTACTGAAATTATACTGTGAAGTTAAGTCCTATTTATTGATAAAAAAATAAATCCAGGGAAATTGGTAAGAATAAGTATCATCATAAAACCTTTATAATCTCTTTTGAAGGGTTTATTTTACAAACATTGGCAATTCCCTTTCTGACTTCACTGTTTAAAATATCATTTCAGCATCCTGAAAAGATAAAATTCGTCCACTATTTCCTACAGAGATGAAACAGCCTAAGTACGCCTCCCCTACACAGATACGGGATTCAGTCAGTGAGGAATGTCTACTGAGCACTTTGCACTAGATAGATGAATAAACAAAGTAGACAAGAACCAACCGTTCACACAGTGTATAGACTTGTAGAGAAAGGGGCCTTTAGTGTGCAGTCTAAGTGTGAACAGTGTCATAGGACAAGCAGAAGGCGCCATGCAAGTACTCAGGTGCGGGACCCATCTAATGCATGGAATCATGGGATTGTGCTTTCCTTAACAAATATATTACACGGAAGGCCTGGGTGATTAGTAAGAGTTTGCTGGAGAAAGAGAGGGTACACAGAAAAAGAAGGCTGCATCTACTCAAAGATCAAGAAGGAGGCATTTGTGATAGAGGCAGGAAAGAAGGTTTGCCTTTGAAGATCAGGATTACAAACTTCACCCTAAATAGGATGTGAAACAGTAAAGGGCTACAGCATCACCAGGGATGATCTGTTTTGGAGAACCATGCTGAACCTTATCCTGGCAATAGAACTTTTAAAGTTCAAAAAAAGAATGGCCAGTGATGAGTGTGAAGGCTTCTGAGGTAGTCCAGGCGGGTGAGGCTGGCAGGTGCACACAGTGGCCATAAGATGGAGAGAAGTGGGTGAGCTGACTGGAGGCTTGGGAGATGGGATTGACAGGACCTGTCAGATTGGTGGAGTCTGAGGAGAACAAGTGCTGGAGAACGCTCAGGTTCTAAAGAGCAACTATATATCATCCCTGAGACGGGGACGGCAGAAATGAACACAGTGGGGATTACAAGTGGAGTCCTGGATTTAGATGAAGATGCTTCAGAGGCAAGTCAAGGGTGAGTGAGATGGGTTTACTGCCGAGAATCCAAATGAGAACCAGTGGAAACAGTAACCACTATTCAGTTCACCCCAAGCACAACACCGTCAAAGCATCACTGAACACCAGGTTTCCTCAGCTGGCATCCAACATGTACAAAATGTCAAGGCAATTCTCTGCCCAAGCTTCTGCTTTGGTAGAATTCTGAACTTAAACCCAGTAAGTTTCCAACCGAAACCACTGAATGAGACAGTTTAACTCCTTCAACTTGGATGCCCCTTTAATGTTCAAGGTTTCTTTCTCTATAAATGTGTCCATACTTCCCACTTAGCTATTTAACTTTTAGTGCCCTATCTTAAAACCCAAGAGAGACAGACTCCCACTGGTCAGAGTATAAGGTCCCACCAGGCCAGAATTAACTAGTGATAGGGATTTTGCTTCCTATCTTTCAGTAACCAGGAAGAGCACTCGGTGGGGGAACGTGGAGACAGAGTGGATGGGATGGGCAGTGAGAGTCGGTAAGCTCTAAGCTGGGAGTGATGCCCCTAGGCCTTCCTGGAGCCTTCTCCCTTCCCTCTTCTCCAAGCTGACCCTTGCAAAACACAACAACCAATACAACCTGGTTGTGTTAGGTGGAAAGTGTATGTGTGTGTATGTACACATATGTGCATGTGCACACTCATATGTGTGTGTGTAATTTATTCCCATTACATGATTGGAAAACCATGTGTACATGCAAGTGTGTGTGTTTGTGTTTGTGTGTAATGTATATGTCTGGTGTGTGGGTGTGTGTGTGTGTGATTACTCCCATCTCCTGTGACTGGGGAAAGCATTTTTACTTCTCTTTATAAAAGGCATGAATAACACCTTCCAACTCCTTGGTATCCACCAAGATCTTGATGTCTTCATGGTAGTGTATGTGAAAAGAAATCCTTTGATCTATCTCAAGGAAACTGAAGAACACCGCGTGCAGCAACATAGCATTAAAATAATACTTAAATCACTGCAAACTGGAAACAACCCAATCATTCAGCAACAGTAGAATACGCCGCGGCATATGCGAACAATCGAAGGCATTTCAGCAATGAGGCTGAGCTGGCTCTGTGACAGGCAATTTGGCTGGGTTTCACAGGCACAATGCTCCACCAAAGAGGAGAGACTCCAGCAAGAGGAGGCATAGAAAACTCACAGTACAAAGTCTGGGGACCCCATGCTGTTAGGAGTCAGGCTCTTTATTCCTTGGGGAGAGCTGTGATTAGATGCATACAAAGTCAAGGGCCTGTGGGAGCAAAGGTGTCCCCCCAATCAACCTCATAGTCATAACTGTTATACTCTTTGATACATATGGAACTTCTATACATTTGTAATACTGTCTTGTATATAGTAACCTAATACAGTTCAATTACAAGTTTACCAGAAGATGTGACACCTTGAGCCAGGCATGTGGTACAGGCCTGTAATCTCAGCATTTGGGAGGTGGTCGCAGGAGGACCAGGAGTTCAAGATTGTCACCTAGCTAGTTTGAGGCCAGCCAAAGCTACACAGAACCCTTTCTTAAAAGAAAAAAAAAATGGGAGAGAAGAGGCTATGGGATGGCGAGAAGAGATGAGAGAGGGCAAAAACCGGGAACCCTTAGGCACTTAAAATACTTAACTGAAAATATTCTTTTAAAAACCAGTCACTGATAAGTGGATATTAGCCCAGAAGCTCTAACTACCCAAGACACAATTCACATATCAAATGATTCCCAAGAAGAAGGAAGGACAGGGCCCTGGTCCTGGAAAGGCTTGATGCAGCATTGTAGGGGATTGCCAGGACAGAGGAGTGGGAGGGGGTTGATGGGGGAACAGCAGAGGGAAGAGGGCTTATGGGACTAATTGGGGGTGGGGGGAGGGCCAGGAAAGGGAAAATCGTTTGGAATGTAAACAAAGAATATAGGGGGAAAAATCTCTTCTATTTTCAAGTTTTAACCTCACATTCTTAGTAGACAATGAAAGGACACAGAAAAGCCCACGTCACAAACAACCTTAAACAGAACATGACTTGCTAATACCAAGGTATTGAAAATGCTTTTCATGAAGGTTATTAATGCATTTAAAAGACTTTCCAAAGGACGAGTGAGGCCGCAGAGACTCCAGCGATGGGCACTTAAACGGCAGATCCCACTGTGCTCACGGACAAATTAATAAACTACTCAGTCCGTACCAGCATGTGGACACAGGCTACCTCCTCCCTCCTCTCCTCCTCCCCTCCTCCCAGGGTGCTGTGCTGCTTAATTAATGTTTGTAAAATACTTTCCATTCCCTCGGTGAGAGGTACTACTAAAGAGAAAAGCATAATTATGTTTTAATTGTGGGACTAATTTTGAAGATGCCAAAAAAAAGTGCCTGTGAGTTATTGCAGCTTACTCCGCTGGAATCACAGTGGTGGTCTGTCTGCTACACAGAAACATCACCTTTATGCTAAGGAAACGATGTAACATTTTAAGAAGCGGTGGCTATACTTCCCTTCTGCAGACTGGGGAGACTTTCTTTCTGTAATGTATGGGGATCTCTTTATTGTTTACAAAAACTGTCAATGATCCTTAGATGAAAAGAAAAGAAGAAATGTAAGTTCTTGCTGCCTGCGGTGGATGGAATTGCTCCTCTCAGAGGGAGACGAAGGTGCTGGCCAGTCCTGTCAAATGACCTCTGGGAGGGGTGGCCTTGGAAGAGGCCCGCCCAGCTGCAGGAAGCCAGGGTGCTGAACTGCTGATTTGAGGGTGATTATTTGTTGACATCAAGGGCTGCTTTACCCCACTTTCTCAAAGCAGCAGCAGACGCCACAGTCCCTTTGATTGAGTTTATCTTTATTTCCACTCTAATCCAAATGGTTTCTACTTATACAAAACCAGTCATTAGAAATTCATGTATATCTTAGACTCTGGCCTTTCATGAATCAAGAGATGAACAACCACCCTGAGGGTGGTCTAGATTTCTAAGCCCCCGTGCTGGATCCTTCCTGGATTCTGACTTGGGCAGTTCAAAATAACTGACTTCTTATATGATATACATTTTAGAAGAGAAGATATATAAACAAATTCTAATAATGTTTCTCATTTCATATTTTAATAGGCTAACATAAACAGATCCACAGAAAGATATTTGATTCCCTGGTGACAATTTTAAAACATTGTATATCAACAACATAGAGAGCTTTTTTGGTGTGAATTTCTCTTAACACGTGGAACTTCTATGTCTTTTACCGAACGAATATACATAAATACTCCTGTCAGCCTTCCTCAGTAAAAGAAAACACATGCGTGGTTAGATCAAACTAGTTCCATCCTCAGGTCACATATATTCTGGAACTACACTTCCCTAAAGCATAAGAGGTTTAAACAAATAATCTTCCTTCTCAATAAAAAATAATAGAAAGGAATTTTAATGCTTTTAACAAGCACTCTAAATCTTAATGAAGGAAGAAATATTTTAGTCAACAAAATTCCCTTGAAAGATTAAAATCTGTTTGATTATCTCTAAGCACTCTCTAAGACCTTTCAAGAAACAATGCCCACGTACTCCTTAGAAAAGCATGAACTGCTCAGCTGCTGTGAAGTTAGTGTGTATTAACACAGCGTGTGTGTGTGTGTGTGTGTGTGTGTGTGTGTGCATAATACAACGTGTGTGTGTGTGTTCGAATGTGTGTTTATGGGATAGGGGAGGCTTGTGTACCACTGTTGGTTTTGTTTCTCTAGAGCTTTTAGCAAGTCCATTTATGTGACCGTCAACCATTCTGTTCTGAATCTCAGTTCACAAATAAGTTGAGACATCCAGAGAATCGTGTCATAGTCCTTACTACACCCATCAACTATTTCCTATTTTCCCCTGGGGTAACATTGTCTTTCTTGGTATACATTCATAGGGCATAGTGCTAGATTGCCTGGGAATGTTTTCATACAGGTGTACTTTCTCCCAGATCCTCTCCATCCTCTCCTTCCCCCTGCCCCTTTAGGCCCCGCCATTCCCACATATGGTAGATATATGACATGACATTGTCTGGTTACATAAAATCCAAGGTCCACAAATGAGATAACATGACATTTGTCTTTCTGAGACTGGTTTGATTTGTTCAATATGATATTTTCATATTGCATCCATTTTCCTGCAAATGATATCACCTTCTTATTTATGACTGAATAAAAATATACACATCACATCTTCTTTTATTCATTTTTCTATTGACAATGCCTAGTTGGTTCCATGAGTCAGCTATTGTGAAGAGTGTTGTAGCTTTGTGACTGATGGGCATGGTACATTTCATGTGGGTGGCGTGGTCATTTGATCTGATTTAGTCAACGAAGTAAGCAAAAATGATGTGTAATTCCAAAGCAGAAGTTGGAAGAGCCAGTGAGCTCTCTTTCCCTCTGCTGCAGCTTCTGGCAGCATTCCAGGGGGTGTGTACTTTGTTAGCTGAGGTGCTGGGGGTGGTGAGGACAGAAAGCAGAGTTCCCCACTCACACAGCATATGTGGCCAGACTGTAAAGAAGAAATGAGACTTGGTGACTTAAAACATTCAGGGCTGGGCCAGTTCATTCCTTCTTGTACCCAAGCCACTGAACAATTTACTCATTGGGATTGACTTCCTTAGAGCTTCTGGGAGACTGGCAGGGGAGAAGACCTCACCCGGACTGCAAAATTGATTTCTCTGTGGTTCTCTTCCTCCTATGAGGCTCTCCACACTGCTTTCCCAACGTCCCCAGGACAGTGACACCACAAGTAACTACCCACACAGGCAGGTGACCTCAATCAGTATGCAAATTGACACTTTCATATCAACCACTTCATAGCTCTCCACCTCTCTCTCAAAGAGACTCCCTTTCCTAAGCTCACCTTCATTGGTATGTGATGTGCTCATCACTTGCGTTTGTGTTTGAAGAGGAGTCTAAGTATGACAGCAGACCACAGCCTCTGCTCCGCTCCTGACAGGGCAACAGGAGCCAATAACAACCACAGTCCTGTTCTATACTGGGCTTTCTACTAAAACAAATAACTTTACTAAACATCCCAGTGTCCTTTGTAGGGACAACTGTGATTCACTCTCAAGAACTGAACCCCTTCCCAAGGCAAGAGGAGGGGCCAACACACATGATTGTGAGCTGGAGACTCTGAGAGCCACCCACCCACATAGCATTTGGGTGGAGTTAGTAGATTCAAAACCTCAACACACAAATGGTCTTTCTCCAGCATCAGCTGGCAGGCATAAACACAGACTGTGACTTCTACATCAAGAAAGCCTGCTGGAAAAACCACACTCTGTAATTCTGAGCAGAAGAGTTTAATTCAGAAGGGAAATTAATAGGAAGCCCGGTTGTGACCGTAAACCAAGCTGCTTTCTGTAACCTACCATAACCGGTATGCACCTGGCACTCACTTCCCTGTTATTGCATTGCTGTAAAACAGTTTTTATTTTTATAGCTAGATAAGCCTAAGAATGTTCTTTAGACCATTTTGCTATTGTTGACATTTTATAAACAATTTAGTAGTAATCTCTAAACTTCTTTGAAATTTGGTGAGTTTTTTTTTTTTTAAATCAAACTATCTGGTATCTGTTTATTAGAGTGTCCTGACTATTAACTTTGGTTTGTATGTTTTGTGTTGTTTTGTTTTTTCTTGAGACAGGCTCTTTCTACATAGCCCTGGTTGTCCTGGGGTGTCACTATGTGTATCAGACAGACCTCCAACTCACAGAGATTCACCTGCCTCTGCCTCCCCCTGAGTGCTGACTTTGTCCTGATTATTTTTAATGGTTTATTTCTATTAAGATGGCCACAATAGTAATTCCTATTCCACATATCCCATATACCTTGTGAGAGTACCACTTCCCTATCGAGTAATGGTATAAATTCATTTCTCCTTGGGCATCATAAACAATATAATTTAGCAGATACCTACTCTTTCACGATGGAAACTAGGTAGTAAGAACACAGCGGAGCTTCTGCCCTGCTCATTGGACTGGTTGTGCTTGGCGCACTGACCTAGCAGGTTAGAGAAGTCCGATTCCCTTGCAGCTATGAAGGCCAAGCCAGACAGGCAACCCCTGAGTAGGTGTTCCACATAGCATTATTGAGTCAGCCCTACCTATGTGCAAGGAATGGAAGCAAAGAGATGGCAGCCATCAAATTGTTCCAAGCCTGCCTGTCTTTTCTCTCAGGGTTCAGGATCTGTGGAATGAGAATTGAATTTCTGATTCATCGAGTCCACAACAAGAAAAATGGCTACTGTTTTGAATTTCTAAAGTTAATTATCATGCAAATTGCTAATGGGAATATCACCTACCTTGTACATTTGCATCTCACTTGACTTTCCATAAACGTCTCTGAGTACTTTCAATTCACTGGGCAAAAAGTAAGCTACTCTAAGATTCTGAGGCGAATCAGACACAATCCTTTCCCTTAAAAGTGTCTGTAGAACAGAGCTGGCTTTGAAAAGGAAGTGACTGAGTTGGTAGGAAGAGTCTGCAGCTCTCCTTCTGTTTAAGTCAGCTGGGTAAAGGCTGTTGCAGATACAGAAACACTGGCCTAACACAGAGGGGACTCGTCTCTCTTTGTTCCACAGCTAGTGTTACAATTGTTTGCTCACATGGATAACTGAAATTAGCAACGTTTTAAAAATGCGGTGAGTTCTCATAAAGTTGTCATTTAAATTACAACTAAACATAAGAATAAAAACAAAATATGTATCCTAAAAATAGTCCCCTGCTCTAAGCTAAACTTTGCCCCTCCAGCATCCAAACATTCAAGTCCTAAGCCCCAACATTCAGAATATGACCATATTCAGACACGAAGCATTTAAAGAAATATTCAAGGTAGAATTGGGTCCTGCGTGGAGTTCTGCATGGAGGACTGGTGTAAAGTGACAGACAGTGGTTTGTACAGAGGAAAGACCACAGAGAAGACAAATGTCTGTTAGCCAAAGAGAGAGGCTGTGGAAGGCAGCCACCCTGCCCATACCTTTATCTCAGATTCCCAGAATCCTCTAGAGCTGAGAGGCCATCTATGTCTGCTGCTTACGCTACCAAGACCATGGTATTTGTTATGAAAGCTCCATCACAGCTGTTTAGTCAACACGAGCTACTCTACTGTCCCACGGCTCACCGCAGAAGTCAGAGAGATGGTGGGAGGCTGTGGAAGAATGGCCCCAACTCTTCTTGGGGTGCTGCCATCTTTCCTTAAGTTTCCATAGTATACATAGTATAATCGGCCTCTGTTTTTAATACACACTGTAGTAACTTTGTCCTTGTATAATTTATAAGTTTATGTTATTACTATGAGTCTGTGTTATTGATATAAATACTACTTAAACTTCAGCTCTAATGTGAACCGTCAAAAATGCTAAATCAAAAAAAAAAAATCTTTCTCATAGCACTTGGAGAAACTGCATGTTTAATAATGAATTTAACAGACTTTTAAATTCTCTGAACACTCCAAATACAGATCAAACTTTAAACTAAACAGAGGGAAAATATAGAAACTAATCCTTGTCAATTCCTCAGACATTGTAGATAGAAGCAATTAATAATGGCTGAATGGATAACTGATGTTTACATCTGGAGACAGTGATTTCTATAAAACATCAGATGTTGGGGCCACATGGCCAGGTCTCTGTCACAGCTTCCACAGGGCCCCAGAGCAGCCAGTCAGTGGATATAGGAATGGGGAAGGCTGTGTTCCAGGAAAAAAAAAAGTACATAAATCCAATTTTATCACTTTGTCAAACCTGCATCTGAAGTATTTCCCTGACCAAATTCTTTTCTCAGTTTCAATTTCCTCCAACATTTGGGTGGAGCCAGCCATCAGAATCCAAACTGTTCCACAGTGAGAGGCTGATATGTCTGTCCTCTGATTTCTTCTTGCCATCCAGAGACAGCCTCTGTTCCAATACACTGATGATTATTTCCGTGTTCCAGGCTTTATTCCACTATCTTCTGAAATGCTGCTTATCCTCTGTGCTGTCCTCAAATCCTGCGCTGGCCAACCTTTGACCCTGCCCTATCACCTGTGTGCTCTCTCTACTCTGAGCCCCAAGCTGGCATTTTCCCAGTTGCCCCTTGTCCTTGCTAGACCCAGATTCACGTTACTCAGTTCCCATGACTTCTTATATCCTTCCGTAAGACCACAGACTTCTCAAGAGCAGGGCTCGTATCCATTCAGTTCCAACTGTCTGGCAACAGCTCAGACATACTACAAACTCAATAAATACTTCTTGGACTCACTGAAGCCCGCCATTTGAATTTGATGCCCCGACCCAGTCAAATAAACAAAAGCACATCCTGGCTCAGTTCCAAAGGTCCCCAACACTCGCTACCTCTGGACTATTAGTACAGGCTGCTTTTAGGATCATCAGTCTGAGAGAAATTGAATAGCCTTTGCTACCAAACCTTAAAAACACCTTGAAAACCCAGAATTCTTGGAGTCAGCTGTCTCTTTAATTAACTGTGGCCTAGGAGTGGAGGCTACCTCCTCCAGTGCTAAGCTAGCTATTGTACTCCCGAGGCCTTGCTCACAGTACAGCGAGGTTGAAGGTTCGTTATGGCTGCAAGTGAGGAGGGATTTTCAACTCAGTCGCGTCCTGAGAGCCTGCCTGCCCTGCGAAAGCACCATGAGAATGGGAAGATAAATAAGACATGAGCGGCTCTGCTACCTGGTAGTTAACAGTCTAGTCAGGCAGACAGACAGATCCAAGGTCTGCAGTGGAACGTGGGCAGTGGGCAGGGTTGCAACAGGACAGATGGTGCTGCGCTGCTGCCGAGAGACAAATTAATTTTGATAGAGGCAAGGTAGTCTGGCCCAAGAGGCCTTGTGGAATGGATAGAATCTAAGCAAGAAGTTGGTAGAAAGAAAAAAATCTACAGCTGAACTTGAGATAGTGTGACATCTTGGTGACCTCTGGCTCGCTCATTTATTAGGTGAGAAAGAGAAGACAGAGAGTCGTACTCAGGGCTGGCTTATGTCACGTGACCCGTGAGGGCTGGCTTGTGTCACGTGACCCACAGGAGCTGGCTTGTGTCATGTTTCCTCTGTAATCGGCTATGTGTGGCTCCAAATTCTCATGAGAGGAAAGAGGGATCTGAGACCGCAGTGTCTTCATACCTAAGCCTTCATGAAAAGATATCAGCGGCAGTGCTTGGTAGTCTGACCACGCAACCACCCCACGGCCATGGTGACCCCCAGTGGAAGCCATTGCCTTTGGTAGTTATCAAGGGACCAGATTTAGCTGCTAGCAAAATTGCACCTGCATCCTGTAACTGAAGATGTCACAGCCCACACAGGCAGCAGCGGAACAAAAGCTTGCAGTGAGTCGGAGGATAAATCAGAGCGAGCTTTGAGCTCTGGGATGAGAATCTTCTGGAAAAGCTCAACTTTGCTTCAAAGGCACAGCTCTGAGACACAATCCAAAGGACGGTGATTTGCCCTAGAATTACAGGGCAGGGAGAGGCATGGGTTTCTCGTCACACAGGGTGTGTGTGTGCTTACCTGACTGAATCCTGAGGGAGCACACAGGTGTCTCAGACCTCCCCCTATCTGCCTGTGTAGCCCCTCACACACAGAAGACAACTCCTGTCAAGGACATTGTGATTCATCTGGTCTGGCCTATGCCAACACAGAGACTGAACCTCCTTGGGTGAGGTAGGGAAGCAGCTGAAAGAATTTTTAAAAATGACTATGACAGTTTAATTTAAATAGGCTGTTCAACCCCTTCCGTCTCACCACTTTCCGGGAGTATGCAACTGAATAATTAAATAAGTCTTTATTTATTTATTTTACATTCATAGGCACAGCTGTGTCTCCCCTGGCCCCCAGAGAAGCTGACTTTATCAAGATCCCGTTTGCTGGGACCCCTTCTCCTCTGTGTTCTTGTAACCCCGGGCCCAACTTAACCTCCTGTTCCTACCATGGAAATATGCCGTAGCCATGCTTGCTTGTTGGAAAAAGAAAAGAAAGAAAAAAAGAACTTTTTTACAAGATCCAAAAAAGTCCAGATAGCAGTCGTAGTCAAACTTCTACTTTTAAATGAAATTCACGCTTATCTTATGCATATAAAACTCCCAGATTTAAAGGGGGGGGGACTTGATGACCTATTCATGGGATTTCCTTTTCAACAATCGAGAAAGGCATATTTTTAAATAACGCAGAAAGTACTTGTCACTAGTTTGCTTTCTATTGATGTGATAAGTACCACAGCCAAGGACAACCTGGGGCAGAAAGGGTGTATTCAGCTGATTCTTCCAGGTCACCTATACCAGGGTGGGAAGTTAGGGCAGGAACGCAGAGCATGAAGCACAAGTCTCGAGGAACAGTACTTACTGGCTTGCTAGACTGCTTTCTTACATAAGAAAAGATGGTCCTCCTAGGGGTGGCACTGCCCACGGTGGGCTGGTCCCTCCCATATTCATCACCAATCAAGTAAATGCCCCACGGATGCATCTACAGGACAAGCCGAGGAAGGCACCTTCTCAACTGAGGTTGCTTCTTCCCAGATGGTACTGGCTCGTGCCAAGTTGAGGAAAAACCCTAACCCTCACAGTTTACGTTACCAATTTCATCTGGTTTACTGAACATTGGTGGTGAAGGAGTTACCTCTGTTTCCTTTTGTTTTTCTAGCAAAGGTTAAATGCAATCCAATACCAGAACGTTGGGTCAAAGACATACTCAGCCCCTAATCCAGTTGTTTATTCTATAGATGGGAAAACAGAGGTAGAGGGACCCAGCTGTCTAAATTCAGTCAGAATAAGACTTAGCAGGCCTGAAGAACCCACTCACTCTTCTCAGTACATTCTGCCTCTGTGTCTTTAGCATTAGCTCTGTGCTGGCGCTCTCTCCTCCTCCCTTCCCAGCCCCCACTGCGCCCCCTCCCACCTCCCATATAGAGAGCAGAAGTCCCTGTGGAAAAGCTGGCCAAGCCAGAGCACAGGGAACGTCCCTTGGAGGAGGAGAATGGAATGAGTACCAGCCCCTCTGCTGCAGACACTGGAAGGTCATTGGTTGAACTCCCTTTTTCATTTCAGATCAAAGACTCGGCACCTGGAAGCTACTGATTACAGCTATTGGTTCAGCTATGGGTTTTGTCTGCTCAACAGTCATAGAACAAAAGGACTGAAAACCTCTTGCTAAAATTCCTCCTCTTATACTTGGAGACGTAGGTAAATTCAATGGGCAGTTTACAATTTTGATCCTTCTGTGTCCTTGAAACATACCCAAGGTAGCTTCCTTCCAGTTTTTCATCCAAAGCCATAGAATCTGAATACAATTCAAGGGAGGGATCAGGAGCTGTCTCAGTGGGGTGAGCGAATTTGCTGTATAAGCACTGAGGACCTGAGTCTGACTCCCCAGCACCCACATAAAAGTTGTGTGTACCCAAGGGTATTTGTAACACCGGCATCATGTGGGGCAGAAAAAGGCTGATTCTAGGCATGTGCTGGCCAGTCAGACTAGCCAAAGTGACAAGCACCAGCTTCAGCGAGAAATCCTATTTCAAAAGAACAAAGCGGAGAACAATACAATAGGACACCTGACATTCTCCCCTGGCCTCTGCATGTACACACCCACGCAGGTGCCCCACACACCCACACGTGTATATGCATATATACACCACACACACAGAAGGGGTGGGGGAGATGTCAGTCAGTCAGACAGACAGACAGACAGACAGAGGGGTTGATTATACCACAGGGTCCTATCATATATGCTGCTTAGAATCTAAAGACTGCCATTGTCACTGGTGGTCACAGATTACATTCCTACACAGCAGGGGTGGGTTTTAAAGGCACATTGACATACAGTGCTAGCTTGAGAATGGAAAGAAGGTGATGGTGTAAGAGCCCCATCTGCTTTTCTTCAAGGTAGGTGCCTGATAGCATCTCACATACTCACAATGGAAATAAGATTATAAGATTATTAAAGCACTCTAGTCTCTACCTGTCCCATCCCACAGCTTTAAGAACCAGTCACTAAATGGGGGGGGGGGGGGACAAACAAAATAAGATGCTCTGCGCTGGCTGTCCTTGCAGAGGAGAGACACACACTCACAAATGTTGATAATCATGCAATAAACTCGCCAGTCCTGTAATCACCCTTCTCTAATAGCACACTCATTTGAAACTGCCTGCTTCCTGTCCTAGCCCAGGAAGTCTCTGAGAGACTCCCAGGTCTGTGTGGTGGATCTGCCTTTTTCCCCTGTGCCTGCCCGAAACACTGACTCGCCTCTGTTCTTTTAACATCATTCATGTCCATTTCATCATAAAAATCTGTGTCTCCCTCTTCTGATATGTCCTCATTTGGATCTTCTCTCCGTCTCCCATCATCTGCTCATTCAAGCCCATGCATGCGCTACTTAGTGAGTTTCTCCAAATCTGTGCCACCGTGTACCTAAGTCAGCTGTCACTCCTGATACACCACAGGCCTGCTGATAGCTCTTTCTTAAGACAAAAAAAAAAAAATGCTTCTAACTTACCCCCTAAAGGTTCTGCCGTACAGTGCTGGCTGGTCTTATGTCAACTTGACACAAGCAAGAGTTATCTGATAGGAGGGAAACCCAACTGAGAAAATGCCTCCATTAGATCCAGCTATAAGGCATTTTCTAAATTAGTGATTGATGGAGGAGGGCCCAGCCTATAATGTCATCCCTGGGCTGTTGGTCCTGATCTCTATAAGAGAGCAGGTTGAGCAAGCCACCAGGAGAATTCAGAAAGCACTCCACCCACGGCCTCTGCATCAGCTCCTGCCCTCAGGTTCCTGCCCTGTTGAGTTCCGGTCCTGGTTTCCTTCAGTGAGGGACTGTACAGTAGAGAGGTGTTACCCAATAAACTCTTTCCTTCCCAACTTGCTGTTTGGTCACAGTGTTTCCTCACAGCAATAGAAACCAGAACTAAGAGAAGTTGGGTATTGCTATGACAGAAGTGACCATGTGGTTTGGGGGGAAGATTGTGGAGGGACTTTGGAACTTTGTGCAAGAAAAGCCATTGAGTGGTCAATGCTTGGTGAGCAGTTCTGTGGGAGCTTGGAAGAATGCTTGGGGCATTGCAGAGGATGGAGGCCTGGCTTGTGAAGACTCTATCAGGACCATTTGTAATTTTGAATTAAGATTACATGGTTCTTGAAGTGGAAATTTAAGGGTTCTCTGGAACGTCAGTTGGAGGGTGTTTTGCTAGGGCACACCAGGAAGGAACATTTTGCTGAAGTAGACACAGGATGTTCTGCTAAGGCAAGCACAGGAAAGGACATGCGATGAAGGATTCTGTGCTAACAACATGCATGGATTGGTTCCCTTTACATTTGTCAAGACTCCATAGAGAGAAAGACACCAAAAAAACTTCTGGTGGCATGCCACAGCTTCTTGCCACTTCTGATGACTCAGGCTGATTGGCAGAGGGACATCACCTGAGACAGGAGCATGTACATGCTTAGGCAAGACACACGCTGCGCAAGACCCGTGGAGGACAGGTGGTACTTGGAGCATAAGCTGGACTCTGTGGCCAGCCACAGAGCCTGAACTCAGCTTGCTGGTGAAGCTACTAGCTGTGCAACACTAAGTTCTGCTTCCAGTGTGAGGTATAACCTTGGCTCTGCAGCACAGCTTCTCTGTGCTCTCAGGAAACACTTCCCAGGAGATTTCACTTCAGTGATGCTGCTCATCTTAGTGACCACTAATTTTTCAGGTCCAGATGGCCGGTATCAAGTGTCCTAGAAAAGCAAAACTCTCACTTTAGTAGTTCTGGTACCTTGTTAATCATAACTGACTCTTCAGCCCCAAGCAACCAGAACCTGTAATTTTAATTTTTTTCAAAACATATTTTTAATGTTGCTTCTTAAACATGTCCACCATGAAGTAAGAAAGTTATTTATTTTTGAACTTAATGGGGCCCACAGTTTAGGGGCTTTGAATTTTAAAGGACTTCAGATTATAAAGAGACTGGCTATTTTAAATGGACTGCAATTTTAATGGTTTTGAATTTGTAAAGTCTATGGGACTATTAAAGTTATTTATGTTTTTCAATGTGAGATCTTGGGGGTGAATAAGAAAGAATGGGTTGTGGGTTAATCGCAATGGTTTTATGCATCAAGTTGACAAGCGATCAGTTATGCTGGCTACTCTCATATTAACGTGGCACAACCACGAGTTATCTGACAGGCAGGAACCCCAACGACTAAATACCCCCTTAAGATTAAGCTGTAGGGCATTTTTCTTAATTAGTGACTGATGGGGGAAGGCGTGGCCCATTCTGGGTGGTCTTAGGCCAGTGGCCCTTGGCTGCTTATCTTAGGTTTTATAAGAAGGCAGGTTGAGCAAACCATGGGGAGAAAGCCAATAAACAGCACTCGCGCGCGCGCGCGCGCGCGCACACACACACACACACACACACACACACACACACACGGCCTCCACATCAGCTCCTGACTCCAGGTTCCAGTCCGGCTTGAGTTCTTGTTCTGACTTCCTTCAGTGACACACTGCAATGGGGACATGTAAGCCCAATAAACCCTTTCCTCTCCAACTTGTTTCTTTTGGTCATGGTGTTTCATCACTGCAATAGAAACCCTAACTGGGACAACTAGGACACTTACCTTTGAAACAGTCCTAAAATCAGTTTGCAGAATCTTCTGATGCCGTGAACTCACGATGTCCATGGCTGTCTAAGCAGCTCTGTGTTCCAATCCTGTGGGGTTTTTTGGTTTATCTAACATCTCTGTATCTCACTTTCCTTTCCTGGACAATAGAGTAGTACACAGGGCTTTTCTGGGGCCCAAGTAAGATTTATTTGTGAGTTCTTTCTAAACTGTTGGTCTCTAGAGGAATTCAGCCGTAATCATGGCATGCATTCACACTTACATTCCAACATTTGGCTACTAGCTTTTATTCACTAAAACTATTTGTGTGTGTGTATGTATGTGTAGTGTCTGTGTGAATGTGTGTGCATGTAGACACCTGTGCATGTGTGTACTCAAGGATGTAGAAGACAGAGATCAGGAATCATCTTAGGCCACTTTCCATGTTGTTTTTGAGACAGCACTTATTTAGTCTGTCTGGGGAGCATGTTCAAGGCATCTGCTGGCCTCCACCCTGATAGCACTGGGTTGCAGAAGGGCAGTGCTAGGCTCAGCCTTTATATGAGTTCTGGGGATCTGAACTAGCTTTACTGGCTAAGTCCACTTTCCCAGCACTCCCTGTCCTGTGGGGCTTAACCTATGGATCACAATTCCTTTTGGAGTTGACCAACCCTTTCATAGGGGGTGCCTAAGACCATCAGACAAAACACAGATATTTACATTGTGATTTACAATAGCGGCAAATTACAGTTATGAAGTAGCAACAAGAATAATTTCATGGTTGGGGGTCACCACAACCTAAGGAACATATTAAAGGCTCACTGCATTAGGAAGGCTGAGAACCACCGCACTAAGACAGTTGTGCTGTGGATGTGTTAGCCTCTCAACCAAACCTGACTGCTGCCTGTTTGGAAATACCTTAATTTTATTACAAATCACCTAGAACGTTTGCTTTCATCTACACAGACCTCTCTGGTAGAATGGGCCCCACCCAGCATCCTGTGCTTCTCAGAAACGTAAATGAGGAGATAAAAAGGCTACATCTGTCACATGTCCCAGCTGGACACTGGAAACGAGTGAGTGCAGCATCAGCCCGTAGCAGCAGCCAGGTTTCTTATTAAGGAACAGCAGATACATGGCGGTTGGTGAGAGAAGTCTGTGAGGTGCTAGAAATAGACTGCGAAGCATTTGCCACAAATAGAAACTTCCTACTCTGAAGACATTGAAATTACGGTTTCCCAAAGGGTGGCTTGCAATCCAAACCTGACGGTTTGCAATTTCTAAGCTGAGGAAGGCAGAAGAAGAAGGCTGAGGAAGGTAGAGAAACTCTCATATGAAAGGGAACTCCCAATGTGTAAAGCATTAAAAAAAAAAAAAAGCAGAGCCCTCCATAGCTTTCCTGGTTTTCCTTTCCATGACTTCTTAGGTCTTGTTTTACCCAGAGTAGTACAGTGTGTGTGTGTGTGTGTGTACACGCTCGCGCACGCGCGCGTGTGAGTGTGTGCGTGTGTGTGTGTGTGTGTCTGTGTGTGTGTGTGTGTCCTCAGGAAAGGTCGATAATAGTTCTTCAGCCAAAAAAAATGTAATTAATTCATAGTTATCAAATCTTAGTGCAGTCTCCCTCACCAGGCCCAAGGCCTCTTGCTTTTCTATCCATGATCCTGTTGTACCCAAGAAATGTCTGTGTCACCCTTGGTTTATATGTTTATGAAATAGGTATATAAATCAAACATTTGCTAATAAGTTATAGAGCCATTTATTTTAAAACAGTCCTTTCATGTGTGTGCGTGTGTGTGTGTGTGTGTGTGTGTGTGTGTGTGTAATTTTATTACTTATGAAGGATAAAATCAAATTTATCCTAATACTAATTAGGCATACTAATGAGACCAGTGTGCTTATTTGCTTTTACATATAGAAGTCTTCGCTGAATATTTGATACTGACAGACAGAGAGCATTCCTCAGTGTTTTTCAGAGTTGACTGCTATTTTAAATTTATAATTGTCAATACTGAGAGTATTGCCTTGTATGACTATATAGTACCAATGGCAGAAGAATGGCTGTAGTCATTTCAGAAACTGCTAGAAATGATGCTATCCTGGACTCAGCCCCATGAGGGATCCAGGCTTGTATCCCCAGCCTCACCTGCAGCTCTGAACCTGAGTTGAGAGGTGTGTTCTGTGCCTTGGGTAGGTCTATATGAGGGAGGTGGAGCTAAGTTCAGGAAATAGGAAGAGATAAGGCAGTGTCCAGAGGGGCAAGCTCAGGGGATCACGGTCAACCCAGTTCACATGGAGTACAGCACTACTGACCAACACTATGCCTCACAAACTGCCCTGGTCATGCAGACTACATTAAGGTGAGGGCTGCTAGGGACAGTCAGACCCTGCTTCAGTTCAGTGGAGGTCAGAGGGGAGGTCATAGATGATGATGATATTCATTGCATGACTTTTTTTATGAAATATAGCAGCAACTCACTCAGTGACTTTAAAAAAAATCAAACGCAAATATAGCATAATACAATCTAAAGCACAGTGAAAATTCATAATAGAAAGGTGTTGTCTTTGTTTTCTCTAACCATGGCGCTCCTATAAGAGGAGGAGTCATTTAGTCATTCTATGTACAGTAGAAAACAACAACAAAAAAACCAACAAAAACCAGTACAGTTCATCTCATTATACTCTCATCTGAGCAAGCATTTTCAGGCAATATTAAGAAGGAATTTCATGCCACACAGGCAGCCTTTAATTGCATGGAGTGACTGGCATCGCCTTAGGTCACTGGCACCATTCACTGGCATTGTGTGGAGTGACAAGCAGTGTTCACTGCATTGCATACTTCATGGGCACCTTTCACTGGCATTGCATGGAGTAAAAGGCAGTGTTCACTGGCATCAGATGACACAAGAGGTAGTGTTCACTGGCACTGCATTATGTCGTAGGCGGTGTTCACTGGCACTGCATTATGTCATAGGCGGTGTTCACTGGCATTGCATTATGTCATAGGCAGTGTTCACTGGCACTGCATTATGTGATAGGCAGTGTTCACTTGCATTGCATGAGTGACAGCCATCATTCACTGGGACTGGATGGTGTGACAAACTGTTCACTGGCACTGATGGAGTGACAGGCAGCATTCACTGGCATCAGGTGATGTGACCGCCATCATTCGCTGGCATGTGCAGTATGAAGAACATTAAGAACCATGAGCCAGTGAAGCTGTGAGATTCCGGGGCAAGCACTGTCAGAAACGCCACAGATTCATTATGTATTGATTTGTATTTGATTTCTGCTCCTGTGTATTCAGAAACCTTTCACTGTTGCCAAATACTTTGTGACTCCCACACATTTTATTCTGTGGTCCAAGCTGGAAAGAACCCAGATGTCTCTCAACCAAGGAATGGATACAGAAAATGTGGTACATTACACAATGGAGTACTACTCAGTTATTAAAAACAATGAATTCATGAAATTCTTAGGCAAATGGATGGAACTAGAAAATATCATCCTCAGTGAGGTAACCCGATCACAAAAGAACACACATGGCATGCATTCACTGATAAGTGGATATTAGCCCAGAAGCTTGGAATACCCAAGATACAACTCACAGATGACATGAAGAAGCTCAAGAAGAAGGAAGACCAAAGTGTGGATACTTTGATCCTTCTTGGAAGGTGGATCAAAATACCCATGGTACATAGCCAACCAATAGACTGAGTGTAGGGTCCCCAATGGAGCAGCTAGAGAAAGGACCCAAAGATCTGAAGAGGTTTGCATCCCTACAGGAGGAACAACAATATGAACCAACCAGTACCCCCAGAGCTCCCAGGGACTAAACCATCAACCAAAGAGTACACATGGAGGGACCCATGGCTCCATCTACATATGTAGCCGAGGATGGCCATTTCAGTCATCAATGAGAGGAGAGGCCATTGGTCTTATGAAGGCTGGATGCCGCAGTGTAGGGGAATGCCAAGTCAGGAAAGTGGGGGGAAAGGTTGATAAGCAGGAGAGGGGGGAGGGGATAAGGGGTTTTCAGAGGAGTAACAAGGAAAGAGGTTAGCGTTTGAAATGTAAATAAAGAGAATATCTAATAAAAATGTAAATAAGAAAGAAAGAAAAAGAAGCTATAGTTTAACCCACCCAAGCTTAACCCCTAACCAGTCTTCTTTCTTTCTCCCTTTCTATGAATTCCTCGGTTGTCATCTTTCTGACTAGATGCTTCCTCTCCTACACAAAATGGCATGCCCCATATTACTTATGACTGTTTCTTTTTAGAGCACTATTCTACACTTTGCCAATGGGTATAACCTTCCAAGTACCAGTTGTGGCTTACATCAAAATGTCCTCCACAGGCTCACACACACGTACACACAAGATCCTACCTGGTGGAATTGTTTGGAAGGTTGTAGATCTTTCTGGCGGTGAAAGGTTTCTAGAGAAAGTGGGTCAGCGCAAGTGTGTCTTGGAAACATACAGCCTGCTGGCCCCACTTCCTGTCCATGGTCAGCTTCCTGTTCCACCGAGAGGTAACATTAGAGGCCCTCACTGTACACTCCCACCACCGTGTAGCTGCCTGCTACCGTGCGTGCTGTGCTAACAAATGAAAATTATAACCATGTCACAGGACAGAAGGAGAGAAGAGTGATTTACTGAAACATGGTTACTGTCTGTTACATGTTGACATGTGTTACTGCTGATGGAATCACAGAAGAACTTCAGATGGTTTGCATCTGAGTCGGACCGTGTAAGACGGGTGGGTAAGAGCTCTACCTGTTCTTTTCGGACCTTTATCACAATGTGCAGCAGAAACTGGTTTTTGTATTTCCTTAGTTGGTCATCAAAAATGCAGAAGGGAAAGAAGCTGAATATCACCAGAGAAAATTTACCATTAAGGAAAATTAATGATGATAAACCACATAGCAAATGGTAGAAATTTAAGTTGGAAACAATGGTTTATTGAACTAATTTCCAAATTCAACTCCCACAAAGACTTAATTATTTCATCCTTAGGGTACCATAACTCTAGAGTGGAAAAAAAGAAGAAATACCCACTGAAACATTGTAATAAATAGTTCCCAATTAACATTTTTATATGTTGTTATGTTAAATGATAAACATTTCCCAATGTTAACAGACATTACATCAGCCTTCTATTTTTAAGTTTATTTGGGATCCAAAGCTATAGCAATGAAAGCTTATAAATAGTGGGGAAAAAACCCCAACAAACCCTCATCCACTGTAGATTATTACATGGTGGTCAAGCTAGGACAGAAAAATATAAGGTGAAATTATAAATGACTTTCAATCTTTTTGAGTTTCTTCTTAAAATTTTTGCTTCAAATTTTCTAGCAAGAACAAGTTCTCTTCTAATTTTAAGAGTTTGTTTTTTGTTTTTTTGTTTTTTCTCGAAGCAGCTGGGACGGAAGTCTTCCTGACACCATTGGCACCAGGGAGCCAGGAGACTCCACAGCCTTCTGTGCACAGCCCTCCAGTAGAGAGTGATCTCCCAGCAGTGCTTTCACTTTTGAGTTCAGAGGAGTAAGATCAGAGGCTTACAGGTCCACAGGCAGAACAAACTCCAGCCAGAGACAACAATACCAACTAGCACCAGAGATAACCAGATGGTGAAAGGAAAGCACAAGAACCCTACCAACAGAAACCAAGGTCACATGGCAACATCAGAACCCAGTTCTCCCACCACAGCAAGTCCCAGGTATCCCAACACACCGGAAAAGCAAGAGTTGGATTTAAAATCATATCTCATGATGCTGAGAGAGGGTTTCAAGAAAGACTTAAGTAACTCCCTTAAAGAAGTACAGGAGAACATCAGTCAACAGGTAAAAGCCCTTAAAGAGGAAACACAGAAATCCCTTAAAGAAATACAGGAGATCATGGGTCAGCAGGCAGAAGCCCTTAAAGAAGAAACACAAAAATCCCTTTAAGAATTACAGGAACACAAACAATCAGGAGAAGGAACTGAACAAAATCATCCAGGATCTAAAAGTGGAAGTAGAAACAATAAAGAAATTACAAAGTGAGACATCTCTGGAGATAGAAAACCTTGGAAAGAATTCAGGAGTCATAGATGCAAGCATCAACAACAGAATAGAAGAGATAGAAGAAAGAACCTCAGGTGCTGAAGATACCATAGAAAACACTGACTCAACAGTCAAAGAAAATGCAAAATGCATAAAGCTGATAAGCCAAAACATCCAGGAACTCCAGGACACAATGAAAAGTCCAGACCTAAGGATTATAGGTATAGAAGAGAGCAAAGATTTACATCTTAAAGGCCCAGTAAATATCTTCAACAAAATTGTAGAAAAAAACTTCCCTAACCTAGAGAAAGAGATGCCCATGAACAGAAGCCTTCAGAACTCCAAACAGACTGGACCAGAACAGAAAGTCCTCCCGGCACATAATAATCAAAACACCAAATTCACTAAACAAAGAAAGAATATTAAAAGCAATAAGAGGAAAAGGGCAAGTAACTTATAAAGGCAGACCTAGCAGAATCACACAGACTTCTCACCAGAGACAATGAAAGCTAGAAGATCCTGGGCAGACCTCATACAGACCCTAAGAGAACACAAATGCCAGCTCATTCTACTATACCCAGCAAAGCTCTCAATCATCATAGATGGAGAAACCAAGATATTTCATGATAAAACCAAATTTACACAATATCTGTCCACAAATCCAGCCCTACAAAGGATAACTGATGGAAAATGCCAACACAAGGAGGGAAACTACACCCTAGAAAAAGCAAGAAAGTAATCTTCTTCCAACAAACCCAAAAGATGATACCCACACAAACATGACATCAAAAATAATAGGAAGCGACAATCACTATTCCTTAATATCTCTTAACAACAATGGGCTCAACTCCCCCAATAAAAAGACATAGACTAACGAAATATTTCTCATGCAAATCTTCAATTTTATCAGAAAATGTTTGTAATTCCCCTTTTAATTAATTTAGTAATTTTTTATGTCTACCATTTTATCTCCATTATTTTTATGATAATCTTTAATTTTAATATCTTTCTATATATTCTATTTTATCAGAAATGTTTTCAATATAAATCTTTGATTTTATCACAAATGTTTCTAATTCCACCTTCAATTAATTTAGAAAGAGTTTTTATATCTACCATTTTATATGTAAAATTTTCCATGAATAGTCAATTTTAATGTGTTTTTCTATATATTTCTTGAATTTTGCCAGAAATATTTTCCATGTAAATCTTCAATTTTATCTGAAAATGTTTATAATTCCACCTTCAATCAACTTAGAATTATCTTTATGCCTATCATTTTAACTGTATAATTTCCATGATAATCTTTAATTTTAATGTTTTTCTACATATTTCTTCAATTTTATCAGAAATATTTTCCATGTAAATCTTCAAGTTTATCAGAAAATGTTTATAATTCCACTTTCAATCAACTTAGGAATACTTGTATGCCTACCATTATTATATCTATATAAAACTTCCCATGATAATCTTCAATTCTAATATGTTTTTCTACATTTTTTTACAATTTTATCAGAAATATTTTCCATGTAAATCTTCAGTTCTATCTTAAAATGTTTCTATTCCATATTTCAATTAATTTAGCAATGTTTTACATGTCTACCACTTTACTCTTTAATTTTCCATGAAATTTGTCAATTTTAACGTGTTTATCTGAAATATTTTCCATGTAAATCTTTAATTTTATCATAAAGTGTTTTCATTTCCCTTTTCAATAAAAAAAATGAGATTTTTTTTTTTGTACTTGTTTGTTTGGTAGTGTTGGTGAAGAGACCCCAGGCCTCACGTGTGATAGGCAAATGCTCTACCCCTGAGCTATACCCACAGCTTCTATAAAAGTCATTTTTTATGTCAACAATTTAATTCTTAGCAACAAAACTTTAAATACCTTCTCTCTTTACATATTGATAAATTATTAAGCATTACTTTTCTAAGACTAGAGGATGGAAGCATGGCCCACGTCTACCAGGAAGTCATCTGAGAGAGAGGGGCTGGCCGGGTGCTCACGTGATGTGAATGGCGGTGTTTACGATCTGAGATGTCCAGCGTGTGATGCGAGCATCAGAGAAGTAAGTCTTGGCTTTGTTTGATGAACAGAGAGAGCAGAGTGCTCAGGGAGGGACAGCGAGGCTGAGCACAGGAGAAAGTTGCCTTTGCTCTAAGGAGGGTAAAGGAAGGCAGAGAACCCGAGCAGAGAGCAAAGAGAGGGGATCAAAGCAGAGCCCGTAAAATCGTTACGGTAACCCAGAGAAACAGGTTGAGGGCAAGACCCACGGCAGAATGTTAGGAATGACAGAGGGGATCTGAGTGGTAGGGCACGGAAAGCTACAGGACTTGGTGACCGACTGCGCAGCAGTGCCCGATGAGGGGGGAAGGAGGAGGAGGAGGAGGAGGAGGAGGAGGAGGAGGAGGAGGAGGAGGAGGAGGAGGAGGAGGAGGAGGAGGAGGAGGAGGAGGAGCGAGTCCCAAGCTTTCTAGACTCCGGATTCAGCTGGGGGGAATGAGTGAGGCCAACATCGAAATTGAATACATTAGAAGGGTCACCTTTGAGGAAAGAGAAAATAAAGATGGAAACGTATTCGGGTCATATAGAGTGTGATCAGCCTCCCAACTGTGTCTAATGCCATATCTGAAACACAGGAAGTACGATGTTAAAATCTGGATAGCGCTCAAAGCCAGAAGTGGACACCTGAGTGTGGAGGTCATTACGCAAACACAATAGCTAGTAAGAGGGAGCACAGGAGCACGAGTTTCGGTCCATCTAGCACGGCCTCGTGGATCCCCTTCCCAAGTTGAAGGCCCACTGGAGACCATAAAATTTAGTTCCCTTATTTAGAGGCCTTGAGTGTATCCAAACTCACTGGCTGTCAGACAAATGCCTGCAGAAGAGACAGTGAAATTCTATTTTTGCCTACTAGATTAGGAAAAAAAATTAAAGATTGATAATATCCATCGCTGGAAGGCACAGGGAAGTGAGCTGCTGTGTTTCTGGCGTGAGTGCAGATTGCTGTGGTATTTTGGGATGTCTATTATCCATTCAAGCCCTCATGACGGACGACCCAGCAACTGCACTCTTAAAGTCTGTCTCAGAAACCAAAGCAGAGGTCCAAAGGACACATGCGCAGAGCCTTCACTCCTAGGTCACTTATGAGAGTTAAAAAAAAAAAAATAGTGACAACTACAAATGCCATGTTCAGAAAACCCAGCAGCCTGTATTAACCAGTATTGCACATCTGTCAAACATTAACATAACCTATATATGTGTGGAATTGAATCTATGAAGATGTCTTTAGTAGACTCTGGAGGAAAAGACAAGTTGACAAATTCTATATTATCTTATTAGGAGAGAACAAAGTGGAAGGGTATTTTAAAGGTGGTGTGTGTGTGTGTGTGTGTGTGTGTGTGTGTGTGTGTGTGTGTGTGTGTATGTGTGTGTGTATACGTGTATGTACCCTTGGAGGCCAGAAGTAATAGTCAGATATGATGAAGCTGGAGTTACAGGCAGTTGAACCACTTGACATGGATGCTGAGAGCCAAACGAGTTCTCTGAACATGAAAGCAGGAAGCAGAAACCATGTAGCTGCTTAGCCATCACTACAGACCCAAAGCGATATCCCATAATGGCCGTGGTCACAATAACTGACGTAGGTAGAGCAGTACCATTGTTAACAAGCATTGTGTTAAGTGTAATATGTGCTTACAAAGCCTGTGGAAATTTACCAACATAATGTATATTACGCATACTCAGCCTCCTCCCTGGAAGTCTCACACTTTCTTGCAGTATTCTTCCCTGGAGCACTTACCTTTACATCACCTAACACTACCGTTTGCATGTGGTGTGTCCCCCAGAATTCCGTGTCTTACAAGCTTGGGTAGCAGCCTGTGCTGCTACTGCTGCTGCTGCTGCTGGTAGGTAGCAGATTGACTAGATTATAAAATCTAGTGGAATTATGTTACTGAAAGCTTGTATCTCCCCTCCTCTCTCTCCTTCCCTCCATTCCTCTCTTCCTCCTTCCCATCCCTCCTTTGCAGCTCTGTTCTGCCACACACGCTCACAATGTCCTGTCTCATCCCAGGCCCCAAGGTCAAGGAGCTTACCGACTATGGGTTGACATCTCTGAGTTTGACACCAGACTAGCAATACAGTGAGACCTTGTTCCTTCTCCCCTACAAAACTAAATACTCATATTAACACTGAGCCATCCGTCGAGGTTTTACTACTGATAAAAGACTATTTTTAAAAGTTATAGACTGGGAAGGAGCTTGATACAAAGGGTTGAGACTGTTGCTAACTCCTCACAAGAAACCATCCGTGTTTGTTAGAAGTGACTCATTCCTCAGTTCTTCGTGATTCAAAGGGAAGAGAGGGGAGAGTTCCTTGGTGATCAGTATTGAAGACAGGAAGTCTTTAGGTTCCTGTCACTGGCTTATTCTGAAATCTGCCGAGCCTGCCCTCCTTCAGACAGACCCTGCACTGCTTAGCATATCCGTTGCTCTCTTGCTGCCTTCTTGGTAATTTTCTGATTAGTAAAACTCTGTGGGTTTGAGGCCTTCTGGGCAGCACACTCTCCTCGTCCCAGCGTCTGTTCGGTGAAGAGCTCTCAGCAAGGGCCAGAGAAGAGGAGCATATTCTGAGCTGGGGCTGGAGAGGGTGCCCTTGTATTCGAGGGCCATCTTTCACTAAAGAACCCAAGAGCACTTTCTGGTTGAAGGCAGCTGAATGCAGGCATTGCCCACCCACCCCCCACCTCCCCGCCCCCCTTCGCCCCCACCCCCACCCCGAACATGGAACAGAGAGTTACACAAGCATGGAGGAGCTAATTTATCTTCCCTAATATAAAATGTACCATCAATTTTTCAAGTAGATTTATTGAATACATGAGCCCTGGAACATTCTTTTCACAGACCTGTACAAACGTCAGCAGCATGTCTCTTCTCTCTTGATATCACTATAGGGTGGCTCCTTTGGTTGGTATAGGATGCCAACGAGCCCAAGGCCGTGCATCTGGCCATATACATCAATTCCATGCACGAGGACATTTGTACAAGGTATACTGACCATGTTAACCACAGTGTCACAAACCCTGGGTGGGAAACTAATGATACCGGGTTGAAAATCCATCATGTGTGCAGAGCAGTCATGGCTGTTTGGCCTTTTTTGAACAGTCTTCCTCCTTTGCCCTCATGCTGCTTCTCCATACCCTACACACCAGTCATTTCATTCAGATGTCCAATATTCCTTACTCCTCCTTTCTCTCTGATTGCTGCCACAGAGTTTCCCTAGGCTAGTCTTTAAATAGGGATGCTGGGAGCCGCCATGGTCCTATGCTTGGGGAAGAGAGGGTGGCAGAAGGATGAGTCCCGACACTCCACCTTTCTGTTCTTTACTCAGTAGAAGTAAAGTTCGACTTTAACACCGGACTTAAACTGTATCCCACAAGGATACAAAAGTATGCCAACAGCATGGCCTTCGTGGCACAAGGTCATTGGGCCAACCTGCATTTCCGAGGCTGTCATACAGCAAATACTGAACTGACGAAAGGCAGAGTCCCATAGGGTTTGTGCCAGTCCACCAGGAGATGACCTAATGCCTGGCATGCAGCAGCGAGGTTCAGAAGATCTTGTCAAAGGGCAAGCTGAATGAATCTTCTGTAGCCCTAGACCTACACTGGAACTGGTGGTAAAGCAAGGCAAAGCTGAAGTGTGAAAATGGCGGCAAAAATGTCCTGATCCCGACCTTCCATGGTGCTGTGTGGTGCCTTCTACTCTCGCCCTACGGCAGATGACCTGGAGGTAGCATCTTAAGAGAGGACTGAGCTTCTGCTTCATGGCAGCTGGAGCTTGAAGTGTGGCTTGTTCAAACTTTTGTGGACAGAATACTAAGAGCTTATGCTGGAAGTGAGGCCAAGTTTACAGCCCTCAAAGGTTCGCCTCCAGTGACCTACCTCTGCCAGCCACGTTTCCTGCCTTGAGGCTCCGTAATTTCCAAACACCACCCAAGGACCGAATGTTCAAATACACTAGCTGATGAGGGATATTACACAACTGAACCACAGTGCTCGGTTATGTGCACACATGCCTGCAAAATCAGCATCACAGTAATGCCTAGCTAGAAACCCGATAGGGAACACCACTCTCTCTGCAGTCAAAATTAAAACCAAGAATACAAGAGACCACTTTGTTCACCTAGCAGAAGGTAAGAGGGACAGCCAGAGCGTCTGTCCATCCAGTAGATAAAAGTATTGAACACCTGCTATGCAGCAGCTGGTGTGGTTCGCGTGGGGCCCAGGTCTTCTGGACCACGTAAATCACAGAAGTGCCAATTCGCCCCTATGTAAAGTGTGGATTAAGGGGCACACTCTACTTACGCATGGCACAACAGAGTTGGGAAATTGATTCCTTGGGTAAAGGAATTCGTTTTCACTGAGTGGAATTTTTCATCGTTATTTCCTTTTGAAAGAGACATAATATGTCCCCTTCAGCTTGTGCAATGCCTCATACTTGAGCAGTCTGAGCTTCCCATTTCCAGGCTCACAGAGACACCCATCTTTCTGAGCGCCATGACTAGGTAATTAAGAAAAATGGAGTGTCAGATGCCGCAAAAGAAGGATCCATCTTTGAGAGGAAGCCAGCTTGTTTTCTGTGCTGGAGAAAGCCGCGAATTGAAGGGGAATAAAGCTTCGGTGACTGTCCTAGGCCTAGACTGTCATTGGCATGTGTGACCTTTGGGGGATTAAATGTCTCTTCTGGGTCTCAGTTCATTCTCCCTAATAGGTAATTGATATTCCCACCCTAGGGCCACTAAAGCAATAAGCCACCTGCCTGATTGTACTGATCACAAACATCAGAGAGAGGAGCTGAGATTGATCCAAATATCCTTGAAGTTTGAAAGAGCCTAAGGATTACAGGGGACAGTCACTCTGCTTTTAAAAAAACGCCTGTTTTTCTGAGAAGGGAAGACTCCACTGTCTTGCGTGGACCTAGCTGGGCAAGAACTCTAAGGATTATTCTCCCTAACACACACACACACACACACACACACACACACAGACATACATTCTCTCTCTCTCTCTCTCTCTCTCTCTCTCTCTCTCTCTCTCTCTCTCTCTCTCATGCACACATACATATGAATACTCTGTTCATTAACTGCCCAGCAAAGTACATTTTTTAAAATTGAAAACAGACTCTTCTCTCATACACTATATCCCAACCACAGTTTCCCTTCCCTGCACTCTTCCTAGCTACCCCCTATCTCCCCTCTCCCCCAAACTCACCCCTCCCCTATTTCTTCTTCAGAAAAGAGCAGGCCTCCAAGAAGCTATAGCCAAACAGGACAAAACAAGATACAATAGGGCTGGAGAGGTGGCTCAGCAGTTAAGAGAACTGACTGTTCTTCCATAGCACCCAGGTTCAATTCCCAGCACCCACATGGCAGCTCACACCTGTCTGTAACTCCAGGGCTTCTGACACCCTCACGCAGACATACATGCAGGCAAGACACTAATGAAACCAAAATAAAAATAAGTTTAAAGAGATGGAGGGGGAGGGGAAGAAGACTAAGTCGAGGCGAAAGCCCCCTTCTGGAGGATGGGCAAGGCAACCCAACCAGAGAGAGTCCCAAAGGCAGGCAAAAGAGTCAGAGATGTGCCTGCTTCTGCTGTTAGGAGTTCCACAAACCCACCAGACTACAGCCGTAACATCCACAGAGGACCGAGTGTAGACCCATGCAGACCCTGTGCTTGCCACTGCAGTCTCTGTGAGCCCATGTGAGCCCTGCTTTGTTATTCGGTGGGGCATAGTCTCCCGGTATTCCCTATCTCCTCTGACTCCAGCACCTGATGGAGACCTCCAGTTTAGACTCTCTTCACACAATATCTGACTTCGGGCCTCTGTACCGCTTCCCATCTGCTTCTGGAGGAAGCCTCTCTGGTGACCACTGTACAGGAGAGTGCTTCTTAATCCTTTCCCCAGTGTCATCTCACAGAAAACCATTCAGATATTTTCCCCATTATAGATATATAATGTTATACTATGTAGTATGTTTATCGTATGTAGGTCTGTGTATTAGATATAAAAGAGTAAAATTTTCTTTATTTACTAGAAAGGAATTAAGAAGGAACTCTCCCTGCACAGAAGTGATATAGACCTCCAAGAATATGTGTCCTAGAGTAGTGAGTCAATATTTTTTAAACCAAATCTTATTTTCCTGTATAGAGAAAGATTCCTTACTCTAATCTTAGCCTCATTTAGAGAGAAGCCACTCAGTTCACTCACACCAAGGCTTTTGGGTTATCAGCAGTGCATGCTTGGGAGAGTCAGGGCTATATAGTATGGTGGGAGAGGGGATTGCAACAGAAAAGGTTATCCATGGATACCTCAGCAGGGAACTGCTGCTTCAGCCAAGGCCATACCCTTTCCCCAAGATCCAATGACTGGTCCTTGTAGACTATAAAAATTCACTCTCTGCTAGCCCCATCTTGGGAAACTCCCAAGGGAGTTGTAGAGGAAGTGGTTAGCTGAGGTGAGTTGACGACCTCCTGATGAATATACCGTCACTTCAGTATCTGAGTCACATTAATAGAGTAGCTTGATATCAATGTATTTGCATGTAAGGGAATCACAACCAAGGCTTTTGCACAACCAATTTTGTTTTTCTGCCACTGATCCTCACAACTTTGATTTTTCATTCATCATTCTACCCCTGGGCATCTCTTAGGGCATTCCTTTCTGTTATACCTTGATAAATCCCACCTATGAGGAGCCTCTCCATATTTTAAAGCTGTAGTTTCTGAAATACTCTGAGGCCGAGGAAATTTGAAAACTATCTAACAGTGTATGGAAGGAAAATATTATATCTTAATCTCTCATTTAATTACTAATGAAGAAATCAAGCAATCAATATTCCAGAGGCAAGTGACAGGGATACACTAACAGCAAGGTGGCTTTTGATCCCCCGAGTCTCCCAGCTCAGAGGACTTGACAGGGCATTAGGAAGCACTTCCTTTCAAAGTCAAGCAAGCCCACAATCTGACTCAATGAATTTATGGATAATTTTGTCTTGAATGCTAAAATCTTTGTGGTGATATTTTGCAGAGGGATGTTAGAAGCCACAAAGCACCTGGTCCACAGAGCTTCACTGATCCCTCCCCACCCCCAATCCTAAAGAGCTGTCAAATCTTATGATTACTTTCAAGTCTGTTAGACACAGTTTCCAGTGCTTTCTGTAATATAAGAAATTAAGAGATTCCTAGATAACAGTATCTAGGAAATATTTCTCAATATTTGGCAATAACTGTATAAATTAACTGTCTATTTTTTCTTTTAAGTTTGTCCCTCCAAACAGAGGACTGTTTTAACGATGAATAAAACAATCAGCTAAAAAAGAGAACATTTTGATAACAGATGCCTGGTACTAGTTCCATGATCACATGGTCCTGTTGCCTGATAACAGTATGTCCCGCTTAAAATATTTCTTTATCTGCTCTCTTTGGAGAGGCGCAAATCTATTTTTGAATCTTTTAAGTAAAGACATCTGGGGGAACGTGAACTTGCTGACAGTAGATGGACGTGATATCCTCCACATCGTTGATGAGAGCAACTGACTGACAAAGTGGTGAAGGTGACAATTTATTAATGCGATGTGATAGAAGATGATTTGCATAATTAGTAACTGGGGCCGGGAAGTAGAAGGAGAACTGTTGGAGTGAGCAAAACCACAGATGCGTTTCTTTCCTTGGGATCTGCCGATCTTGGCGGGTTACCTCTCCTAGCTGTAATAGCCATTTGAATAATATATTCAAAGAAACTGAATTTTGAACCTCGTCTTTAACAAAGTATTGACAAAGATCATTAGCAAGCTGTTCAATCAAGATTTCCATATCCATTCACATTGCTTTCATTAAAATAAGAGATATTGTGGTAGAAGTAAAAGATCTTTTATTACATTAATGATAAAAAAATTTTATTTTACTTTGTGCAGCATGTGTCTTATGTGATATATTGGCTATGATATATATATGACATATATGATACATATAATAGATATATGCTATATGTAAATACCACTAATAGTATATCTTGGGTGATGTGCTCAAAATAATTTACTCTTAAATGCAAAAATAAAATCTTAAGAATTCTCCTTGGATTAATTTGACTATTCTAACAAATGACTACAAACTTAGTTATACAAAAATATATAAAGTGGGGTCGGGGAGGTGGCTCAGTAGACAAAGCATTTGCCATGCAGTCCTTAGCACTAGAGTTTAGAGTGGGGTTCCTCCCACAGAACCCTACATAAAAGCTAGGTGATCAGGGCATCCTATTTGTAATCCTAACACTCAGGAGGCAGAGACAAGGAGCCCAGGAGCAAAATGGCAAGCTACACTAGCCCAGGTAGTGAGCTCAGGGTTTCAGCAATAGATCAGACCTCAACACAAGGAGAAGAGCAATGACAGAAGAAACCTAACCTCAACTTCTGGCTTACACACACACACACACACACACACACACACACACACACGCACACACGTGCGCACGCACACGTACACACACATAAATGCACACACATGCACCTCCATATGTGCAAACGCATCTGTACAGGAACATACAGAAAGAGACAAACAGTGATACTCTTATAACTCTGGAGGCCATATGTATTAAGCTCTGTCCCCAGAGTTTTTGATTCAGCAGGTCTGTAGTAGACCCAATAATGTACATGTTTGCCAGGTTCCCATGTGTACTGGCTAGTTTTGTGTGTCAACTTGACACAGGCTGGAGTTATCACAGAGAAAGGAGCTTTAGCTGGGGAAGTGCCTCCATGAGATCCAACTGTGGGACATTTTCTTAATTAGTGATCAAGGGGAGAGGGCCCCTTGTGGGTGGTACCACCTTTGGGCTGGTGCTCTTGGGTTCTATAAGAGAGCAGACTGAGCAAGCCAGGGGAAGCAAGCCAGTAAGAAACATCCCTCCATGGCCTCTGCATCAGCTCCTGCTTCCTGACCTGCTTGAGTTCAGTCCTGACTTCCTTTAGTGATGAACTGCAACGTGGAAGTGTAAGCTCAATAAATCCTTTCCTCCACAACTTGCTTCTTGGTCATGATGCTTGTGCAGGAATAGAAACCCTGACTAAGACACCATGCTTTACCAAAGCACCTGCTCCAGAGGTCACATTTTGAAAAGCACTGAAGAGGAAATTTATGGAGCCCCTAGTAAGTTAGAACAGAGTGTTAGGTGTCAGAGGTGTGATCTGTATCTAGCTTGTCTTCTGGCTCTAGGAGCCAATGGCAAAAGAGCCCAATGGACAAAAGGGATACATAGCTTTTGCCAATTAAATAGTCAGCCTGATGATCTGGTGTTCAGCAAGCCAGAAGTCCCAACTGTTAACTTTAGTCAAAGACAAAGATAGAATCCAGGCATCTCATTCTTGAGAGTTAATGCCAGTTTCCTCGTTTGAATGAGTAAATCATTCAGGAATCCCAGGAGAAATATAGAATAAAATCATGAGTAAATTTACAGGTCACCAGCTATCACTTACACAATGACATGGTCCAGTCTTATATCCACTCATTACTTTCTGTCAGAAATAACACAGCTATTTCCTAAGTGGAATGGTTTCCCTGAGAAACGGACGTGTTTGAGGCAATTACGAAGCCATCACACACCTTCCTACAAGTTCTGCTTCAGTGCCAGGGGTTCCTGAGTGAGCTCTGGATGAAGAAGCTGAAGACACACTCACATATACACACAGGAGCGTGCCATCAATTGACAAACACTGCCCTGTGTTCTGATCACATCATGGATGCTCTGTGAGAATGTGGAGCTTCTCAGCTTGTGGAATTTATCATCACTTTAAGTCTTCTTTCTGGTACCTTTTGATATAGCAAATACGAATCAGCTCCAATGTCCATGTTCTTTGTCTTCCTCCTGGCCATGATGTCTAAACCCATTTGTCTCTCTCACATTAAGGTGTGGTTCTACGGCCCAATTGTAAACTACAAAAGTAAGTGGATTAATGTGCCTTTCTCCTGGCCCTTGGCACATGGGGTCACCTCTCCTGACCAGCTGCCAACTGAGCAGACACCACAATAAGGAGCTAAAGAGAGAAATTCGTAAGATCATAGGTGGCCAGGCCTCCAACTGGCTGAATGAAGGAGCTCACTTTGCACACAGCTGATTAGGAAATAAATTTCTACTGAGTTAAATTTCTGGAGATGGGGGCTGTGTGTTTCCATCCAGTAGTTATCCTTGTGGGATAATAATGGCTGTTATTATTACTATTAATAGACTTTAATACTTTTAGAGAAATAGTGGGACTTGAATAACAAATATGTTCATTTTTTAAGTTCCATATGGATAAAAATAAGAGACTTTCAAATCCTTAAAGGATACTGTTCATGATCTGAATCTGGCATGATCCTTTGTGGTCTGCGGTTTCCACAGAATACTGTGGGGGCAAAAAAGAGGGAAGGGCACTACTGCTCTGAGTAATGGTCACTTCATCGTTCAGTATAAGTTTTAAACTTGATCTTAGCCAGAAAGCTAAGAAGTTATACTTTCAGAAGATATATGTTATATGGAGAAGCATATATTGGTCAAGGAAACTCTAGCTGTTGAGAGCATGACAATTCTGATGTTCCCTGTCACTGGTCATGGGCCATCCTCGTATGAGCACCATGCAGGCAGAAATAACCACTTCTGAGATGTCTGTGTGGATAGCAAACCCATCAAGCCACAGAAGACCCCCTCTTTGATTCACTCCACCCTGTTTCCTACCTGAGACTAGATAGCTCAGTGGGTAGCAGAGGCAACCGTCACTATGGCAACCACAAAGCAACACTGTTCTGCCACAAGCAGAGAGAAAGTGTGCAGCACGCGTGTCTACCTCATCACTAGGCGCCAGGGGCTGCCATGACCCTGACACCGCATAATGTTTTCCTTACTCTTCCGGGTACTGGCAGAGGTGCAAAATCAATGCTCGGGGCTTCGAGCCATCATCTAGGATCAAGGCCTAGTGCATTCTTCGTGTACAAGTCTCTTGCTGATGATTCGTCAACAGTCAGACAGCCCAGACTGTTTCTGGAATGGAAAATCAATAGCCTTGTCAATGAGCTGCTTCTCCTGCCAGAGCCAGCGGGCATGCTACTCCCCAGTCTTCTCAGAATCTCTCTGCCCCTGGATTTCCCAACACCCACACAACTCTCTTTGTCTCCCGTCAGGAGAGAATGGCTTCTTAAATTTCAGCTTCTATTATGTGAACATCTGTGAGCAAATAAACAGGGAGTGTGGCTTCCATGCTGTTTGTCCCCTGCTTGGGACCCCACATTTTATTCCCAACCCATTGAGGCCCAATGCACCTGGCAGATGAATCAATGCCCAGTGGGTGGCTCTAAACCTATAAATAATTCAAGACAATAACCAAAACAAGAACTCTGTTCCTTTCACTGAGAGAGGAGACCCTATTTAGCAGATTATCACCTTAGGCTACAATTTAGGAAATTACATTTCCGTTTCAAAAGAACTGATAATATGAAGATGAAATAAAAAAAAAAATTCCCTGAACACTGTTAGACAAATCCTCGCCATTTTTCATTGTAACAACGTTGGTCACCATAAGCACAGTGCTGTGGGAACCCAACCAAACTGCCATAGAGGATAATCAATTTGGCACTCAGAATGTAAATTAATTTAACATTGTAAACAAAGTAGCCTCTTAGAAAATATGCATTTAAATGGTCTGTATAACATGGCTGTTTTAGAGGAGTTATGGTTGTGGTGAGATGCTCTGGCCCTGAAGGACACGCTGGAGCAAGAGAACACCCTGGTCTGCTGGACGACCGGTCACCTTCCCTTTGTTTTAAGGTGACTTGGGGATTGTCAGGCAGAGCCAAAAAATATAAGCCCCTAAAAGTTTGTGAAATTGATTAGAATGGCAGGTTACCAAGACAACAGAGCTATGCACATGTCTGTGCAAACAGTCTGTTTGTGAAGAGGGCAGACTCCAGGAGGGCGTGATGATATTATTGAGCAACAATAATGAAATGAGGATGCTTTGGGAGATCCCTCAGGTCTCCATATACCAACCATCCACATTCCTTTATGTTCAAGCTTCTGAGAAAAGAAGGCTTTCTACTTAAAGATCTATGGATAACAATCTCCCCAGACAAGAAGCAAGAATTTCACTGAAGATCCAAGACTTGGCAGAAGAAGATCTAGCAGTTTAGACTTGAGTAGTGGGCACATGGACTGCAATGAGAATGTTGGATATTGCCTCTGTCCTAAGGCATGGTTCTGTTAATAGCTGCCTTTCTTAGGACCTTGTGGTTGGTATTGTCACAGGACGAGAGGCCATACTACACACATGAATAACTCCCAAAGCTACAAACCACTGGTTGACTCTTTGCAGATAATTCCTGTTGGACAATGATGATAAGACAATCTTGGCAGTGGACAGGTGATTGTGTGAGAACTGCTCACCACCCATCCTAGCTTCACTTCTTCAGCCTGTCTACGAGGAGCACGGGAACAGCACACCAGTCCATGCTGAAAACATGGCTGTGCACGGGAACCTGAGGATCTTGTCCTCATGGTGCCTACTTTCCGTGAGAATAGGAGACAACTCCCTAACGTCAGAAGAGAACTTTCTGACCAGGACAAGCCCTATAAATAGATTGAACAGGATAGGAGACTAAAAGCGCCAGGGAGGAGTCACTTCAGATGGTAAGCTCAGGAAAAGGTCTCTCTGACATTAAAAGTGACATTTAAGCATTTAAGGCTTGAGGCATGAGAAGGAGCAACCATGAAGCCAGAACATTCTAGTCAGATCGATGAGAATGCTCCAGGACTCCCGGGCCTCAGCAGAGCCCAGGGCACTGAGCAAATGCCAACTGTCTAGGAACAAGACGGGAAGCAGACAGGAACCACAACCTGTAGACGCTGGAAAGTCCTGGTCAGATGTGCACAACTGATTTTAAGCCAGTGGGAGAGGTCTTAAGTAGGAGGGCCACACAATCTTATTCATGTTTCAAAAGCTCTTTTTGGCGGACACAAGCAGATTTATGTTTTCAGAAGCTTCTTTTGGCTGCTTTGTGAAACATGGGCTAGGCAGAGTGGAAGGAAGATACGTTAGGAATGTCTGACCAAAACTGTACAGTGGTCACATACTCCATTCTCTGCCCCAGCTCAGGCTGACTTCCTGCATTCCATAGACCACGTTTTAACTTATTCCAAATCTTAACATGCATTCAATAGGGTGCATGCGGACAACACAGCATTATGAAGAATGGTCATGTGGGTGCTATTTCCTGTCCGCTATCAAATTAAGACATGTCAAGATAAAGTCAGATGGCTCTAGATGGTGCTTCTTAGCATAACATGTATGACTTCATGCAGGAAGCAGTAATGCTGAAGGACCACTCAGCATTTCCCCCGAAACTGAAAACCCTATCTACAGAGGAAGACAGCTTTAGAGACTGACTTCTAAACTATCTACAAACAAGAGTTTACTCAAGTCTGTTAGTAATTCTTGCTTTTCAAATAGCCTGCTTCCTGAAAATGTCCATGATCAAGGTTTTCTGGGACTGGTGAGTGTGGCTGTGTGGTGGGGACAGCTACTGAAGCGGGAGTGCCCGAATACCCAGGAAGATCTACTGAAGATCTATCTCCTCAGCCCATCAAGCCGTGGAGCTTAACACTCATTGATCATCTAAATAATCCTCTTCGTTTTTATTAGATATTTTCTTTATTTACATTTCAAATGTTATCCCCTTTCCTGGTTTCCCCTCCAAAAAATACCCTATTCCATCCCCCCTCCCCCTACTCACCAACCCATCCTCTCCTGCTTCCCTGTCCTGGCATTCTCCTACACTGGGTCATTGAGCCTTCATAGGACCAAGGGCCTCTCCTCCCTTTGATGTCCAACAAGGCCATCCTCTGCTACATATGCAGCTGGAGCCATGGGTCCCTCCATGTGTACTGTTTGGATGGCGGTTTAGTCCCTGGGAGCTCTGTGGGTACTGGTTGGTTCATATTGTTGTTCCTCCTATGGGGCTGCAAACCCCTTCAGCTCCTTGGGTCCTTTCTCTAGCTCCTCCATTGGGGATCTCATGCTCAGTCCAATGGTTGGCTGAGAGCATCCACCTCTTTGTTTGTCAGGCACTGGCAGAGCTTCTCAGGAGACAGCTTTATCAGGCTCCTGTCAGCAAGTGCTTGTTGGCATCCACAATAGGGTCTGGGTTTGGTGACTGTATATGGGATGGATCCCCAAGTGGGGCAGTCCCTGGATGGCCTTTCCTTCAGTCTCTGCTCCACACTTTGTCTCTGTATCTCCTCCCATGGGTATTTTGTTCCCCCTTCTATGAAGGATTGAAGGGCTCAGCAGTAGTCAGCTGCTCTTGATCCATGTGCGCATCGAGGGTCTGTGTGCCATGAGGGGCAGAGGTAGCAGGCCAGTGATATGTGTGGCTGGATGGGGTAATGACCCAGAAGAGGCAGTTAAGAAACAAGGACACACCACACACACATACACACACACACACACACACACACACACACAGACTGGTCCTGAATGTGGCCTAGCAACAAAGTAGAGAAGGGAAGTGCCTGACAGCCTAGCTGAGAGACAGGGCTTCCCTTCCCCTTACTATCATTGCCCTCTGTGGGAGAGATGGTGACTAGGAACATGCCACTGGCAAGTGTCACTCTGGACATCACATGTGGCAGAGAACCAGCTTTGTCACGTGTTCATCTTGGGCTAGTCAGTTGTCGGAGCTCTGGTTTCCCTGACATGATGTGATGATAACGTGTCCCCTGCGCTCCCTGCTGAGGATACCCACAGGACAGCAGGTTCTGTGAATCCACCCTTAACCCTTAACCCCTTGAAAATATGCAGTGGTTTCTCGCGCCAGGAGATTTGGCCTCACAGACAGGGCTGGGGGGAATGGCAGGGAGAAGAGAGGTTGCATGTGTGTTCCTGCTGAAGAGACAGTCTTAACAGGAAAGGATTAAGTAGAATTAAGAGTGATGCTCCTATGTCAAGAAATGGGAGCTATGCTCAAAGCCTACAAGGACCAGCCCCAGACTCCCGTGATGGTTCTGACTTGCGTGTTCACTTTTCTTCCTGGCAGAAATTGTGCTCTAGTTATCTTGCCTCTGACAAAGGATGCTCACACAGATAGTCAAGCCTTTCCAGAAGTCCTCTCACCCTGCCCTGACTCATTATTAATACTTCTCGTGATGACCATCCATCTAACCCCTACCAGCGCCTTATATGCTGGAGGTGATCCCCACCTATAAGAAGATAGGCACGTAGTCTTCTGAGTTTCTTAGGGGCCTTTTGGTGTTCCTGTGGCTTGTTATCTTCAGTTTCCTGGATGTGGATCCTCTAAAGGACTTGTAGCCTTGTTCTTACCTGGAGATCATCTAGGCCAAATGCTTATCCCTGCTGGCTGTGCAGCCTTGTAAAGTCAATAGAGAGAGACCCCAAGCGAGGTGCCTGAGTTTGCATCTGGCTGCCACCATTTACAGATGACCATGCTGGAGTTACGACCACAGTAAACGGAAACAAAGCACACCGCTATCCTAAGATGGTTCTTAGGGATGAGACGTTGATAGTGAGTGTAAAAGTGTGCAGGCTGGTTACCTGCACACATCATAAGCTACTGTGAAGCACGAGGAAGCTGTTCATTACTCCTGTCTTCTCTCCAGGAAAAAAACAAATCTATAATAAGAAGTGACGTTTATTTTAATGCCTGATTCAGTACAAATTCTAAGTGTAAGCACCCCCACCAAAGTGTGCCTTCCCCTGCCAGGATGGCCTGTCTTGGGACTCTCACCCTCTGTCCCGGGTACAAAAGAGAGAAGGACAGGCTAAGGTGTCCTGGGACTGCTCCCTCCCTGAGTGACAGCTGGTGCTGTCAAGAGTCCTTACTGCGCTGAGCACAGACCTTCTGGCAAAGGCGGGCAGCACAGAGGCGCCCAGTCTCCCTGCCCACCTGTCAGCCTCATCCAAGAACAGCGCAGATATTTGCTCTTTTCTTCCCCTGCGTCCAGCAAGCCCCAGCGCCTTCATTACCGCTCGCCTCATCTCTTCAGTCCCAGCCTGCCTCCCTCTCCCTCCCAGAATACAAACTCTCCAGCCTATTCTTCCAAGAAGGGGATTAGGCCCAATTAATCTCTGGACAAATGTCAAAGAGTCTGGGGGAGGGGCCACCTTTCAAGTGCCGCGCCCCAAAGAGCAAATCAAGCCAGACGTGTGCCGCCCCGCCCGCGCGCCAGGCTCTGCACGAGGGCGAGCCGCAGCAGCTGCCAGCACAATCAGCCAGGCCTTCTTAATCTCAGGCTCAGCTTCCGAGGGGGGCTCGCTTTCTTGCCAGCCTGTCCTGACAGACCGCAAACACCCGATGCCTGAGCTCCTCTGCCCCTGCCATCTGTGGGGCAGGGAAAGCCGGACAGGGAAGCCCTCCCCCACTTCACCCCAACCAGACAATCACAGCACCCCTCTCCTTTAGCTCCCATCTCCTCTCAGCTCCCTGGACTGCCTTCCTCTGTCTCAACCTACCCTCTAGGGCCAGGCACTCACTTCCAAGGCAGCCTGTCTCCAGAGTGAGGAGACCTAGAAGGCAAAATGAGATGACGCCAGTCAGGCCAACAGGCTGGGGTGTGAGTGAAGGGAATTCATAATCTGACATAAAATTATCTGAGACCACAGATTCCATTGACCTGACAGAGAGAAGCCAGGAAGGACCCTGGGAATTTTTTTTTCTTTGCTATGATTCATAGAGAGACTTAATCCAACCCATATGGGGAGATTGTCCTTGCAATAATCCTTGAAAGCGTTTCTCAGATGCTGCTTAAAATCACTCCGGCTTTTTTATTTACATGCTATTGACTAGTAATGTGCCATGCTTCTTTTTATTTTTCTTCTCCTTCCTCTCTCTCTCTCTCCCTCTCCTCTCTCTCTCTCTCTCTCTCTCTCTCTCTCTTTCTCTCTCTCTCTCTCTCTAACAAAACCTGGCTTAACCAGCAGGCTATTAAACAGCACTTCCACCTGCTACAGTCCAGTGATTCAGTAATTAATTTTCATAATGGTGATCTGGAAAGATTTCTAGAGTCCCCCATCCCCCACCCCCCGAAGATCCAAGAACTCTCTCCACCCCACTGGCTACCCTGCTGGCTGGGCATATGCTGTGGGAGTGGGTGAGAGACAGTCAGGTGTCCAGGCCTGGTGGTAACACACACTAGCTGTGTGACCTTGGGTAAATCACTTAACCTTTCTGTATGCTGCCATTTTAGAATCTGCAATATGGGGATGCAATGTTTATTTAAAAAGATGATGGCTCATCCTCTGGCTAGGGGCTGTGTGTTCTGTGAACCAAACGTTGCCAAACATTTTATCCGAATTACCTCATTTAACTCTCCCAACTGCTGGGTCAATACCCAGTGCATTTCACGATGCTCTAATTGGTCCAGCACTGCATACCATGGCATCTACGGTGGGTGCTAACAAGAGTATCTGATTGGCATAATTATGCATCTTCCTTCTGTTGGGTGGCACAAGCAGCCTGCTTCAGTTACAGCCATTGCCCTACAATTCACAAGACAGTGTGGCTACTTTAACCAAGACGTGGTCTGAGGAGCATCTTGGCATTGAGCACAAGAAGATTTCTGCAGCAAAACACGTGCGTGTCCTCCCTGGACAGGACAGGAAAGAGCCACATGACATCTCCGGGTAGCTCTCATTACGCAAACAATCCAGTACAGGAAGAACCGACTCTGAATACCTTAGAGAGGAAAGGTGTTGATGGGCAGGCGTTCAGATTTCAGGATTTCAGCAAAGCGATTTGGAGCCCTGTTAGATCAAGGGACAGGCTTCTAGCTCCAGTTCTGACAGGAATTACTGTGCGATCTCAGAAAAGTTGGAGACCACAGTAGCCTGACTTTGTCAAGAAAACCGGTCATCAGTCCTGCCCTGTGGAATATCCCGCTGTAGTTGTGAAGCTCAAATGGCGTAGGATTGCTCACTGCTTGTGTGAGCAAAGTTTTGAGTGAATTCATGCTGTTGGTTACCTTTGCAAATTATTTTCAAGATGACTACAGCTTTAATTGTGCATCTGCTAACAGTGGTTCCTTGCCAACTGAAGCATTCCAAAGGAGGTGCCCCATAAAAAGAAAAAAAGAAAAAGAAAAAAGAAAATGTCTCAGGGGCTGGGTGTGTAGCTCAGCGGGAAAGAGCACGGCTTAGCATGCACAAGGCCTTGTTGGAAGGGCCCAGTGTTGCTTGCATGGGACAAGGTTCCCCAATTAAATCTCATGTACGTATCATGTTGTTCTTTCTTGAATGTCAATAAAGACCAGCACTATATATAAATAAAGGCAACCCTACTATATAGAGGCTACCCATACGTTCTGTGACACTGGAGAACCCTGACTAATACAGCTGCACTGCTGGACTATTTCTCTGACTTAATCTAGAGTTGCCCTTAGGAGATAATGACACGAGGCTGTGTCAAATCGCTCAGGTTCCGAGTGCCTGGTGGACCTTTGAAGAATCAAGCTTCCCAAGAGTGGAGTTGACGCTATCCTCATCCCATGACTTCCAGAATCTCTGCTTGGGTCTCTCTAGTCTGCATAGTCTGTGGAGAAAGCATTGCCTGAGAGTCTCAAGACCCACTCGCTAGTCCTACCTAGCCTCTGATGTTCTCCTCGACCCAGGCCAAGACAAAGAACTTCTCAGATGAATTCTCCCAGTCAGATGAGCCTGGTTGAATGGAAAAGAGGGTTTGCTCTTGGTAGCTAGTGCTCTGAACGGAAGATTCTCGCTGTACTCAAAGTCTCATGGTCCCTGGCTTGACTGCAGTGCTAATGTCAGTCTCACCACAGCCAGTGTCAAGCCAGCCAAGACAGCTGAAGCCAATACAACCAATAGCAGAGTGACTCACAATCACTTCTGTCTCTTCTCTCTTGGCATCCCCCTCCCCCAGGGATGCCCCTCTCCTCACCTACCACCAGCATCTAGAAGAAAAGCTGTGGCCTGCTCTCCTTTGCCTCTCTCCATCCATTCCTTCAGCTTAAGGAGTTCCAACGGCTGAGGGATGATCTGTGCCATTAGTGAGAGCTCTACGACATTGACCAGGTGCGTTCGCCTCTAGCATCCTGGTTCTTTCTCTGCTTGGGAGAAGTTGGCCATGTTCTTTAGATGTTTACGTCTGCTAACAATGGTTCCTTGCCAACTGAAATGGCGCAAAGGAAGTGGTGCCCTATAAAAAATGTCTCGGGGACTGGGTGTGTAGCCCAGCGGGAAAGAGCATGGCTTAGTATGCACAAGGCCTTTGCTTCAACCTCTAGCTTTATTACACATAGCAAATAGTCACTGCAGAACCACTACCAAGGTCAGGGCAGGCACGGATGTGGCAGTCAGTGTCACAGACTTAGGCAGCACTGGACTCGGAGCCTGAACTTTCTTTGCTTCAGAGGCTATCCCACAGTAGAGGCCAGCACATGAGCAAACTGTTGTGTTGCTTTACCCCTGAACTAAGGGTGTAGACTATGAGAAGAAGCCTATAGATTACTGAGAAGGACAGAATACCCCACTTAGCCCATCCTGAAGGTGAGGTGAGGCTTCTGGGAGGAAGAAGTTACAGATGTTAGTTAAGCTCTCTAGATCTGTCACCACATTGTATGTGTGTTGAAATTTACATTACTAACATCAACATTTAATGACTGAAAAGTCATGACTGAGGTTGCCATGACATTTTGGCACAGCAAATAGTAGTTGCTGAACCAGCACCTGCTGCCCACAGTCACTGACAGGAAAGCTCTTGGCATGGAGAACACCTCACCCAAACACTACACCAAAGCCTCTCAGCCTGTGCTCTCCCATAGCATCACTCTTACAAGAAGCTGAAGGTCAAGGGACAGCTCTTCTGCTGTTTGGTAACTTTTAGCAAATGTGCTCTAGTTAGTTAACTTGGTCTAGTTAAAAGACCAAGCCCTGCGCCCACATGCCCAGTCACAGCTGCAGGGGCACTCTCTATGAGCACAGTATTCTTTAAACTACAAGTAACGTCACCATATTCGTAACCTGCACTGCATGCTCACAGGCTTGTGACAAACCAGTCACTGAATAAGGACAGATACAGTCCCCCAAGTACAGATGGTTAAAGAAGTCAAAGGCACAACTTTCACATGAAATCAACAATTCACAAGTATTTTCTCTGTAATAAACAGGTGTTGTAGAGGCTATCCCGCCTCAAGAGGCTTGACACAGACTAACTCGGATGGAGAGATTATAGGGTAATCAACTCTAATATATGAGAAAATAAAAAAGAATATGAAAGTTGGGGGTGATGGCCTGTGCTTATGGTCCTAGAAGTCTGGAAGGTGAGGCAGAAGGATAAGGATTTCAAGGCTAGTTTGCATTATACTATGAGTGTCTGTCAAGAAAGAAATGGGCAGAAGGGGGAGTGGATGATGTCATACTTTAAAGAGAGGAGAGCGTCAAATAGCATGAGGCAGTGGGATCTCTAAAAGCTGAGGAGATTGGAAGAGAAAGTGAAGAGGTCACCTCAGAAACTTTGGAAAATTCCACCAGACCCCTCCCCTCCTGGAAGAGAAAGGTCATAAAGAGCATAGGCACCCCTCCCCTCCAGAAGGGAGGGGCTAATTACATTCCTCAGACCAGAGGGAGGAAGGACTGACCACTGGCCACCTTCCCAGAGCCTATCCTTGGCCACCTACCTCATTCTCTAGAGAGCAATCAGTTTAAAAGTCATACTGTTCTGCCAATCACATTGTGCCTAATGGTGGCTGCTCTGAGAACTGTATAAAGGCTCGTTGGATGGTCTGTGCATGGTCGTTCTCTCTCTCTCTCTCTCTCTCTCTCTCTCTCTCTCTCTCTCTCTCTCTCTCTCTCTTCATATGCAGGGTGACCCCAACATGTTGGAACAATAAATTCCTCTTGCTTTTTGCATCAGTTCTCGACTCTAAGTTGTTCACTCAGGAGGTCCCTGGTAAGCGAGTCTTACAAAAGCAGGTGGGACAGTCCCTGCAGGTGAGAGGCCTTGCGGAGGCGAGGCACACAGACAGGAGAATGTGGTCTACCCTTTGGGAGGGTAGGTGAACACTAGGTACAAAAGTCACCCCAAAAGGCTTACCTGTGACCCCATCAAGAAGGTGAATCAAGGTAGATAGTTACCCCATGCCTTCTCTTACCCTGCACCCTTACCTAGGGCTCCTCTAGAGATGTACAAAGCATCTCTGTGCAGAGTCCCTCACACTGTCATGAGTAATGCAAAGTCCCTTGTCACTTCCCAGGTTCAGGGATACGGCCAGGAGCACTAATGGCTAAGACTCTGCTACTTGCTTACAGTCTCGGGTGAGAATGAACCATTGGCTACACATCAAATAGCTTCCCCTAGAAGCTTACATCTTACAGCAGATAGAAGGTTATTTGGGTTGAATACTACAAAAAAATTTAAGTCTTAAGGGCTTCAAACCTCAGAAATTACATCCGTAACTTTTCTCCCTTTCTTACCCGCTACACCAATCAGAACCACATCTTATCAACCACACCTCCACAGCATCTCAGGCATCCATAAACTTCTGTCCCTAAGTCACTCTGCTCAAACCTTTGTTACTTTCCTTCTAACCAACGTAATATAAAGTTGTACTTGTTTAGACCCCTCTGCTGTTCATTAATTCAGTCTGCCAAAGAGACAACAACAAACATTTTACTTTGAGCACACACTTTGATCGATGCAGTAGTGTACACGGGAGCACAAACGGTCTCTTCAGGAAGGACAGTGGCATGATGTGGGACAGTAGCAATGTTCAGTGGACAGTAAATGGTTTTTCGCGGAGATGTCAAGGCTGGAGAACAGAGGCCTGAGATGAAGTCCCTCTGCACTCTAGTGTCTGTCCTGCAGCTTCTTCCTCCATGCTATGATGTCACCTTGCTTGGCTAATGATGCTTCAGGAAGATGGCTGAACATTGTCTCTCTCGGTAGCATCCCTGGGTGCTCTGAGTATGAAGTTCAAAGTGGCCTACTTAGTACTGTCATTTTCCGAACACCAGTGTCCTATACTGTCTGTATGCAATCCGTATCACCCTTATAATCACATCCTCTATCTTATCTCATCTTGAAGGGCCACCATACAACTTGGGTTTTCAAGTCCAGGTTTCTCTGTGTAGTCCTGGCAAATCTGGAACTCACTCTTTAGACCAGGCTGGCCTTGGACTCATTGAGGTGCATCTGTCTCTGCCTTCTGAGTACTGGGATTACAGGCCTGAGCCACCACACCTGGCTTCCTCACCTTGAAGTTTAACCAATATGATTTTAACTTTTTTTAACATTCATGGTTAGCTCACTCACTGCTCTGATGGCTAAGCACCTTCCCTAACATACATGAGAATATGTACGTTGTGTGCTTGTGAGTGTGCATGCAAATACACACTTTAATCTTGGCTTCAATGTTCTCTATCGATTGGTCCTATCTACTGTTGCTCTTTAATGAAAGGAGAGAATTCAGCAGCCACAGAATTGCTTGTTTGATTTTTTTATCCTCTTCAGAATGCCACCATCACCACAAGAGAAGGCTATACAAGTAATTTAATGTCATTTATAATTTCAAGAGTGTTTTCTGAAACAACAACAAAAACACTTTACCCTATGATTTATTTCTATGCAAGGAGCTTAAAAATTAAGCCGAAAATTGTGATAATGTACAAAGTATTTGATCATCTATGGGGCTTAACTATAACTTAAGAGTATCACCAATCTGATTCTGAATAAATTCATGGTGAAGAAACAAAGCTCTCTATTTTCTATTTAAGTAAACAAAAGTTCATCGTGTGTCCTGGGTGAGCAGTCAGTGCTGGGCATCCCTATAGGTTTGTGGAAGATTTCTCACAGGACTACTCTTTAATGGTTTGATCCCCAGGGATTCACATATTGGAGGCTTGGCTCTCAGTGTGACCATCCTGGGAAGTAGAGAAACCCTTAGATGTGACACCTAGTAGGAGGTGACTAAGTTCCTGGAGTGACCTTCGAAGGGACAAAGTTGGTCTCATGGGACCTCAAGTTGTTCCCTTTAGAGTGGGTTGTTGTGAAGGAACAAGCCAAGTCCCTTCTTGCTCTCCAAAATCATCTCCGATCACATGGTGTTTGCCTCCTGCAGACAGTTCAGCTGTCCATGATGAAGCCCTTCCCAGAGACCACAGAGTTAGGACCACACAGTCTTTCAGAATCTATGACTGAGAACTCAATAACCCCTTTTCTTTACGTAGTAGCCAGCCATTGGGCATGTCTTAAATCAGTGGAAAGTGACTAGTACAGCACTAATACAAGAAGATATCTTTATGACCTAGTGCCCAAGGGCATCATGTTTCTTTCTCTAGAGATGCTACATGTTGGTCTTCAGATTCACCCTTCAGGAAGAGGTCACACTGTAGCTGAACTACCAGTTCAAATCCATCACGACATCTTACCTATGAATAAGATTTCTTTCCCACACTAGAGAACTAAGCAGCCACCACAATACAGTTGTAGAATAAGTAAAGATCACTAGAATACTGACAGACCTGTGATATTTGGCTCAGTGGTATACTATTTAGCATGTATGATTCATACTTTCCTTGTTTATTAAGACATCAGATATAATTCTGTGGCAGTATAACAATGGGGTGTAAACAAGCACACGTATAACAATGGGGTGTAAATTACTTCAAACGTTTTTAAAGGTTTTCTTGTTTTTCACTTATGTGTGTCTGTATGAGCCTGTGTGCATTTATGTGACCCCCTACCTAGGAAAAGGGCTGCAGAGAGCAGAAGAGGAAGTCGGAAGCTCTGGGACTGGAGTTACGGGCAGTTGTGTATTAGCATGGGGAGTCTGAGAATGGAGCCCAGGTCCTGTATGAGAGCAGTAAGCATTCTTAACTGCTGATTCATTTCTCCTACCCCTCCACACAGTTCTAATAGATGCTGCAGTGAAGTGGCTATTCAGATATGTCAATATTTCCCTGATCAGGTAATGGACCTACCCAGGACTGAATCAGGGCAGGAGGCACCACCATCCTTGACAGAAGGAAAGTAAGGGGGGAGGAGATGGTATTGGAATCAGAGGTGGAGCCATCAAGTGGAAGCTAAACCCAGGCTTGCCAGGGTCATGGGAGGTAGAACCACAGAGAAAATGCAGAAAGGGGAGAGGGGCTCAACAACATGGCTTCCTTCTAACCTGCTCCCCTTATTTCCCCAGGGCCTTTAAATGCCCAGACATGGCCAGGAACCAGTAGTCTGCGGAGACTGCCACCCTCCTGCAATACAACATGGAACAGAGTGGAGGTGAGGTCATATCCAAAGGCCAGCAACTCAAGACCTGCCCAAGACTCCACATAATTACTGTGAGGATTAAATGAAGCATCACATGAAAGCATCCACCACAGGGCCTCATGCATAGTTAGCTTTCAATAAAGATTTGTTTGTTTAATAATATAGTGCAGCCCACAGGGAGGGCAGGGGCAGGGTGACTCAACGGTCTTACCAGCCTACTGTTGCAAAGCAAAGGCTCTTATTATTTTTTTTTAAGAGTTAAAAAACTACTTCAGCACAAACGCATTATCATCATCCCAACGAGAAGCTGCAGATGGTATTTGTAATTTTCACAGAAGTGTCTCAGTTAAATTAATTGCTTGTCTGTTTTTTTTAAGCTGGCAGGCTCTTTCTGCCCCACCCCCAACATGATCACTTCGTGTAGAAACCAACAGCCAATTAAATCAGAACAAACGACTGCCTGGTCTGTAAGGTTCCTCCTGGCTCTAGCTTTAAGAGTGTTCAGGTACATCAGTGATACACAGATAGGAGGACTTGGGGTAAGTTCTGGTCAGGCCCAAGTATCATCAGAATCACACTGACAAGACACCTTCTTTCAAAAATCACAAACACCATTAGGCAAAGTAGAAAGCATCTTAGTTCTCGAGGCTTTGAAGAAGACTCTTCTAAGAGAATTTACTTGAATTTCCTAAGAGAATTTACTTGGAGACTGTTTTTCTGTCTTATGAAGGGATGTTGAAATTACCTTGTCACCTTAGGTTTTTGTCTGCTCATAATGCAAACATTGATATAGCCTGGATGCTATGCAATTGAGTTTTTACATTTATAAATAGATTAGGATAGATTAGGATGCATCTAATGGATAGTGATGCTACCCATATAGGATGATAACAGTAGCAAGAAGAAGAAGAAGAAGAAGAAGAAGAAGAAGAAGAAGAAGAAGAAGAAGAAGAAGAAGAAGAAGAAGAAGAAGAAGAAGAAGAAGAAGAAGAAGAAGAAAAAGAAGAAAAAGAAGAAAAAGAAAAAGAAGAAGAAGAATACATTTATCTTATCATCAGTGCTTAGCATTGTCCTTGGGACTTCATAGCTATGAACTTGATTTTCTGCCAAGCATGAAATCCAGTAAGTGCTAGTAGATTTCCATTTTACACAAAAAGCAATGGAAGCCCAGAGGGTATAATTTGCTTATAGTTCTTAATTAGTTACTTTTCTGTCCTGTGATGTAATACCATGACCAAAGGCAACTTTTAGGCAAAGGTGTTTATTCCGGGTTATAGTTCCAAATTGATAAGAGTTCATCCCAACAGGGTGACCAGGGCAACAAGGGGCAGGCATGGTGGCCGGAAGCTGAGAGGTCACAACTCAACTGAAAAGAAGTAGAGAGAAAACTGAAGACTGAGCTATAAACTCTCATGGCCCTCCCGGAGTCCTGCCCTTCCAGCAAGGCTCTGCCTTCTAAAGGTCCCATAACTTCTCCATAGTGGTTTGAATGAGAACTGTTTCCCATGTTCTGGGGGACACAATTCAAACCCTTGGTCACCAGTTGATGGCACTTTGAGAAGGTTTGTGGTGGTAGGGCCTTGCCAGAGGAATCATGTCGTTGTGGGGCGAGCTTTGAGATTATAAACAGCCAACATACTTCCAGGTTGGTCCCTTTGCTTTGTGCTTATGAGCACCCTCTTCCTGCTGCCAGGCCTCCCGCCTGAAGCTGCGCCATCTCTGCCACTCGAGCCCTCTGAAATCACAAATTAAAAAAATTCTTTCTTCTATAAGTTGTCTTGGTTACGGTGTTTTAGCATAGTCATGGAAAAGTCACTAATGGGTTCCTTACATAGCACTGTAGCTGAATTCTGGCTACTTTGTGGGTTCTTTCTTCCACTCTTCTCTACCCTTGTCCCACCCTTTCAACCCCTAAGACTAAGAGAAAAAAAAAAGGATAGAAAGGAAAGGGGGAGACGTTACTGTTAGAGTACTTCCTGCTGATTAAGGGTGTTGAGTTCTTAGGGCAAATTTGATCTTCTATGTCAGGATTTCTTTTTGTTTCTTTTTGCCTGTGACTGCTTAACAAACTTCAACCAACAACAAACAGCCAGCAACCAACAACCCACTACCAACAACAACCCCACCTTATACACCCTCTGAAAAGTCCCCAGAATTCCAAAATGTCACACAGTCACAAAAACTAGCTGCAGCTGGTAAAATCACGCCCCCTCTAGAGCACAAGGCAAATCACAGTCAGCTGCTGTGGACAGTCTGAAGCAGCCCCGTCTCCTCATACCTGGGATTAAAAGGAAGACATATTCTTATACTATTTCTGTGGGGTTTTTTTTTAAAACCAAAATTCCAAAATTGTCACCATACAGCACCACCAACTTGGGGACCAAATGTTCAAATATCTGAGTCTGTGGAGGCTCTCACACACGCTACCACAGGCGCCATGCCTGTAGGTGAGAGAGCTGGGCTACATTGGTCGTCAGAGTGCAGAATCCAATCTCCTTCCTAAGGGGGATGCTGAGGATCAAGAGGAGGATGCTTACATGCCACGGGGAACACGATGAGGCATTACCCCTCGCTGTCCTGATGCTCACCCCGTGGCCTGCCTGCTGCTCCCGGCAATTACCTGTCTACCAGCCCCCTTCTCCTGCTCCAGCCACAAACCGCTTTCATCCACACTCATTCTCACTAAGACTCTCTCATCCACGGGGCTCTGCACAGGCTGTCCCACCCCTCCACCCTCCAGCTAGGAATAAACGCCACATACCTGCTCTATCTGGGAGTCAAGTGCCTGACAGGATGTGGTGCCTGATGGGAAGAGTATGTAAATAACAGCCCAGGTATGTCAGGTCAGTTCAGACCACTCCTTATGATACTTCAACCCCCCCCCCCATTCTAAAACATGGCCTCTGGTCCTTTTCTCTTCCAAATAAAAACTTCAACGTGGCCAAAAGACAGTAATGTCACCACTACCCCACCCTCCCCTCATAAGTCTTCAGCCCTTATACTCACTGCTGCACCCAGAAGCAAGCCAGCGCTGGCCTTAGGGGCTCACTATCTCCTCTTCAGGCTCCTTGCCTCTCTAATTACAGGTCTGAGACTACATCAGTCCCATCAGAGTCTCATCCTCTAACTGGCATCTTCTCAGCTTCTCACTGCCTTCTGTCATCTCAAGTACCTCTCTCACATCTTCCTGTGTGTATGTATATGTGTGTGTGTGTGTGTGTGTGTGTATGTATGTATGTGCTTCTAACAAATGATATTCTGGGAAGAAAAACAAAACAACAATCTGCAGAAAAGGTAATAACATCCGCAGACCACCTCTGACATGTCACTTTTTGTGGAGTGGAAAGAGGCTAACTTCCCTCCATCTCTGATCATCCGTAGGCTGCTTCTCCGTGGCTTTGGACCATCACCAAGCTCCCGGTTCCATCTGACACTCACATCCACCTGCTGTCACTAGGCCAGCCTGCGCCAACTGTGCTGTTAAAATGATCAAAGCTATCTGTCCCCTTCCACTCACAGGGCAGCTGCCTCCCCCATTAGCCCCAGGGTGACTGACCCGGTCACTCTGCTTTGAAGGCATCTGCAACCACTGACCCAAGAAAAAGAAGAAGCGGGGAGTCCTGGTATTCCGAGTGAAAAGGTTACTGACCTCTGGCCTGAAAAACATGTGGTTACACCAACCCCTAGCCAGAGGCTGTCCCCAAGGCAGATGTTTTTCACCCTTCTCTCTTCTGAAACAAACACTGACTTGTAAATATATATATATATATGAATGATTGTCAACAAAACCCAGAATCTAACATTTTTGCAGGAGAAAACAGGAGGAGACCTAGAGGAGAAGAAAGGAAAGGAGGAGGATGTTTTGAATAAGCTAGACACAAAATAGTGTCCCCAAAACATGGCCTGCTTTGCATCCATATCACCCCTGAAACCCACATCGCACTTTAAGCTCCATTTTGAGATATGAAGATATAAAACCCACAGACATGATCAGGCCTCTGCCCTGATGAATACATAGCTTCATTCAGGACCTCGTGGCTTTGGGCTACCAGGTTAGGTCTGGAGTCGCCCGTTCAACTAGTTCTTACACACAGGCCCTCTGTCTCCCAGCATGAGCTATTCTGTGCCACATCGGGCCACGTGTCAGCCAGTCCGCCATTGCAGTTCCTTGGGTGTGGACTAGAACCATCAACCCAGGCAGTTCTCTCCTATGTGTCATTCACCCATCAGTGGACCTGAGTTATTATATCAGGAAATGGACAGGGCGGATGGGACTCCCCTTGTATGGAGTAACTGCCGGAGGGAAATGTATAACGTTCATGTTGCACGCATCCCCCACAAGAAAAATGAGAAATAAAAGCAGGAGCTTTGGGCCCGGGCATTTTAACCTCATTCCGGTCCTTGCCCAAATTTACTGGCCCCAGCCAAGCATAAGGTTAAAGCAAACAAGAGAAAGATCAAGTCTTCTGTTCTGCGGCAATATCCCTTTAGATTTCTATATGTCATCACAAAGGAGCTGTAGACACAATGCTTTTAAATCAGTCAGGCTACATTAATAATCCCAATAACACCCAAATAACTTCAAATAGGAACATATCTCTTGATGTTCCGGCAAGTGCACGTGGATCCTGTCGAGGATGTCATCTGGGACACAGCTGATGGAGAAGCCGTGTGCCAACGCTAGCAAGAAAAGAAAGCGAAGCCAAGCAGCCATGCTGCATGTGCCCAGCAGAGCACACCGTCCCTCCATGCACACTTCACGGCTAACGCAGGCATGGCGAAGGGCAGGGAAATGTGATCCTGCCGTGTCACACGTGTGAGTGGAGTTATGGGGCACGGCAACTTCCTGCTCACTCTAGGATTTGCAAATGCTTCTGTATCAATTCCAAGCATCACTTTAGTTACAGCCCATGTTATAATGATATAAAGTAGAGTGTACAATGACAGGGGAGGAGAGCTCAGTCCCTTCATCAAAGGATGTGGCCAACATTCCCCCTGTGCATTTGCAATAGAGCAAGGACCGTGGCTGCACCTGCTGTTTGGCCAAGAGAAACATCTGTCTTCTTCTTCCCCAGACATCTCAACCTCCTTCTGTTCATGAGTCCAAAGGCAGAGACGATGAGGAAGTAAAATGTACTCTTAGCCTCAGAGGAGTGGCCCCTTTAAAAGGAAATGAACCTTTCTTTTTTTTTAATTTTTTAATTAGATATTTGCTTTATTTAATTTTGAATGTTAACCCCTTTCCACGTTACCCCACTGAAAACCCCCTATCCCTTTTCCCCTCCCTCCTCCTGCTAACCCTTCTCCCCCACCCCCCAATTTCCTGACTTGCATTCCCCTATTCTGGGGAATCCAGCCTTCAAAAGACCAATGGCCTCTCCTCCCATTGATGTCTGAAATGATCATCTTCTGCTACATATGTAGCTGGAGCATGTGTACTCTTTGGTTGGTGGTTTAGTCTCTGGGAGCTCTAGGGGTACAGGTTTGTTCCTCCTGCAGGGCTGCAACCCTCTTTAGCTCCTTGGGCCCTTTCTCTAGCTGTTCCACCGGGGACTCTATGCTCATTCTATTGGTTGGCTGTGAGCCATGGGTGTTCTGATTCACTTTCCAGTAAGGATCAAACTATCCATACTTTGGTCCTCCTTCATCTTGAGCTTCATGTGCTCTGTGAGTTGTATCTTGGGTTCAAGGCCATTTCACTATTAGGCATTTTGGCCTTAAAAGACACAGAAGTTGCAACATGTTTTCAGAGGTGCCTGAGATCCCCATCGTGGGAGCAACATTGTATATGTTCAAGTTGGAGCCCAAAGAATCCTGACCATTCTGTAATGCCCAGATAAACTTCTCTGCTTGGGAAAAGCCTCCACATCTGGCCCTGTGAACAAGGGAATAAGCACAGGGAACCATGAAGCATACACCATGCACACACCATACACACAGCATGCACACACCATGCACACACCATACACACAGCATGCACACGCAGGGCTGTAAGGCTGCAGTTGCAATGACGGGTCAATAATGTGTAATGGAATGGGATTGGCTAACGACACATTCAAATACAGAGGAGGAAAACATTTGCTGTCCTCTTTCCCTGGCTTCATTGCTCTGTAGGAAGACAGCCAAGGTCAAGAAAGGTCACGCCTTGCCTTGCCCATGTCTCCATCCAAAATATCCATGTAATGAGAGGCACAGATGCCCAGTCCTGGTACACATAACCCATAAATGATAGCATTAGGAATGTTCTCAAATATCTCTTGCAACACTTGCAAATGTTGTAACGACTATTGGCTAAAGCAGAGATGATACAGTATAAAGTATTCACTGCTATTACCAAGTCTTCAGTGCAGAGGGAACAGCAGTGTGGGTGGGTGGAGCCCACCCAGGAAACCATTCAGCACGCTGAGTTTGTGCTTCACCATGGCGGCTTCCTTCTGGGATTACTTACATCTGGAAAGAAACAGTTCAGTCTTCAGCCACTCCCTGACTTTCCTGTATGCACTAGCAAACTCATAGAGAAAGATACATTTTAGTTCGTTAATTTATCTATTTATTGTTTTTTGTTTGTTGTTTGTTTTTTTCCCCCCCAGACGGGGTTTCTCTGTGTAGCTCTGGCTGTCCTGTAACTCATTTTGAGGACCAGGCTGACCTGGAACTCATAGAGGGCTGCCTGCCTCTGCCTCTCAAGCGATTAAAGGCAAAGCGTGTTCCACTTCTGCCTGGAGAGAAAAGATACATTAAAAAAAAATGTTCTAGGTTCTGATTCTAAGGGGGAATGAACCAAGGAACAGAAAAACAAGAGGAGTGAAAGATTTTAGCCCTAGAAGTCTCTGCATCAGAGATAGCAACCGAGGGTTAAGAGTTGAGACTTTGTAGCCATGCAGCTAGCTTTAACCCTTGCTCTGCTGTTTGCCAACAAGATGGCTCAGCATGGCCGCAGGATCTCACGGACTCTTAACTCCTTCACCAGTGACAGAAGGGAAATAGTGTCTCCATCCTAGAGCTGAGGTGAGGATTAGACAGGATAAGCCGTGTGAAGTCCTTACTTAGCAGATCACCCAGGATACAGCAAGCTCTCCCAGAGTCCCTGTGTCAGAGCCAATGCTATTTGATACATTATAGCAGAGGGAATTCCAGCCCCAAAATCGAGTCAGCTCTGGACAGTTGCTTGTTCTTCTCAACATGCAGAGAGACCATGTGACTCTGACTGGCAATGTCATAATTTTCTGGCTTTGTAATCTACTCACCCAGAGATCAGGGGTGACAAAATCAAGTGCTTGGCTTCAGCGTCTATCTTGACATGCACTGCAAGGGGTGGGTTTTGTTTGTTGAGATTATTCTGTTGTTCAGTCTCCAGGGATAACAGTGGACACGTTGCTAGTAATGCAGCTGTACTTTCTGCCTACGGCTTCCTGAGTGTGCGCGGGTATCTGAGTTTGGGAGACAGACCATAATATTCCCTCATGCAAACAGATGAATGACGGGAACAAAGTAGGAAGAGACCAAGTGGCTCTGTGGCTTCCTCTGAATCATGTTTCCTGGAACAACAGATCAACTCCATTTCTTTTCGGTGCTTTCTCCTTGAAGCGATGTCACTAGAACATGTCCCTTTATCTGACCCAACAGCCTAAGGAGTCTCAAGTTTTGCATTAGGAAGGATCTCTAAATCTTTGATCTTGGATTCACAGATCCTTGTCTGTGAATTAGAACCACTAATGAATAGGTTTACACCCAGACCAACATAACCTGACTCCCTGGACTGCTACTCGTGGGAAAAACACACATCTGGAGCTTTGGAAGCTCTCAGTAAGGATGACAGCAGCTCTGCTGAGCATCTGTGTTGGACCGAAGCATCCATCCAGCTCTGATCATGTCTCACAGTACACAGAGCATACAAGCCTGACAGCAGACTGGGAATCAGTCCTGAAGCTTTACCTGATAGACTTACCAAACAGTTGCTACTGCAACACACACACACACACACACACACACTAATACCCATCCTCCCACCCTATCTGCCTCAGGTTGCTGCAATTTCCTGCCTAGGAGACAAATTTCAGCCACTTTCCTTCAAAGAGTTTTATTACCCGCACCCTTCTGCACTGTCTCCTACCCTGAGACTGGTAACCTCCCACATAAAGAGAGACAGGGAGGAATGTTTTCTTTCTACAGGTAGGCGACAGGGACAGAAGCTAGGCAGTCTCAAGGTCACGGTGGAGCAGAGAGATGAGCAGAAGAGCAACCCCCCCTCGCCACTTCCTGTGTGAAGGCCCTGACAGGTCAAGGCACCAGGTGATTAATCAAAGCTGGGGATGGGGGTGGGGCAGAATTCCATCTAAGGCTGAATTTAAGAACTCAAGGTCCTGGTTTGAAGTACCTGAATTTTATTTCTCAGCTTTCAGTCATGTTTGGTTACCAAATGTCCCCAATCACTTCATGTTCCTATTTGCTTTTGCTACCCACAGCCACAGCCACAGCCACAGCCAGGCTCTGCCGGGTCTCCCTCTGGTGTAGTCCAGAAGGGAAGAGCACACTGGCCTCCCTCCCTCCTTGTTTTGGCTTCTCTGCGGTCTTCCCTGGGTTCACCTGCCATGACTGCCAGTGGGAGGAGGAACAGAGAGAGCTCTTACCTGGAGCACGGAATCTAGGGAGGACCATTGCTTCCAGAGCAGCAAGGCAGGGTGAGCCCGTGTGGGGCTAGGGAAGGGGATAGGCAAGGGGCGGCCTTGGCTCTGTGGCTGGCTAATTGTGTCTGTGTTTGTATAAAGGAAAAGCAGCCCCCCCACTCAGGAGACAGGGACCTAATTTGAACATATGTGTAACACCAGGCTGCTGTGTCAGGGGAGGGAGCCTGGTTAATCTCTCCCCAAGGACCCCACAAAAGACATGAGGTTTTTCAGGTTGGGAGCCAAAGCCCGGGGGGTTTATGGGCCATGACAGATGGCCACATCACACTGACCACAGCACTACTCTGTGTTCTGGGCCTCCTGCAAGTCCTTGGCTGCCACAGCCTGCCTCTCCCCCCCCCCCTCTCTCTCTCTCTCTCTCTCTCTCTCTTTCTCTCTCCCTCTCTCTCACTGTGTCTCTCTCTGTCTTTCTCTCTGTCCCCTCTCTCTCTGTCTCTCTCTGTCTCTCTCTGTCTCTCTGTCTCTCTCTCTCTCCCTCTCTCTCTCTGTGTGTCTCTCTCTCTGTCTCTCTCTGTCTCTCTGTCTCTCTCTGTCTCTCTCTGTCTCTCTCTGTCTCTCTGTCTCTGTCTCTGTCTCTGTCTCTCTGTCTCTCTCTGTCTCTCTCTCTCTCCTGCTTTACTGTTCCAATATTTCCTCAAGGTTTTCAATCACAAGATGAGGGACTTGAGGATTCAAAAAAGTAATTAAATACCGGCCTCATTTTACAGACTTTAAGTCCATTTCACAGCAACTTTTCTCCTTAAATGAGTTATCCCTGGCTGCCTTTCGGCCATTTCTCCCGCCTGTACCTTTTCTCTCTATATCCAGTCGGGAGTTGCTACAGCCAGCAGCATGGCTTAGGCGGCATGGGACCAACTTTTGTCCCCATTATGTATCACACATTTTAGTTTTGCTTCTCTCGATGATTCCTCTGACTCAGCCTCCTACTCTGCAGAACTGGGATGACAGTGTCCCTCAGCTACTGTGAGGATAGGATTGGTAAGGGCGGCCTATGTGAGGTGAGTCTAGATGCGTTTGTTGGTGGTGGTGTGATTTCGGTGTCTGAGGAATGTAAGCAAGGTCTCAAGGCACTGGAGTTAGACTAAAGATATGTAGACTGAAATAAATGAAAACTCATGGTGATTCTTATACAATTTTTGCTGCATGGGAAAGTTCAAAATCTACATTTTTTTGATTATTTTATAAGTCCATAATAACACTGCATTTGGCCACCTTTAAGCAGGTTTGCATCTCTGCATCGGAAACGGCGAGACTTGCCTTGTAATATGGACCCCGATCTTCGAGCTCCATTCACCTGAGGCATTCGGCATCACCAGGCCGCACAGCCCAGTCTGTGGCCCCACGTGGTTGGTGCTGGCCCTCCAGTCTCAGAAGAACCACTTGCTTCTGAGCTGGTTGTCCACCTCTGCTTATGAAAAGTGGATTTTTCTGAGCCCTTACACTTTCGTTAGTTAACTCATCTACAGTCCCCGCCCCACACTGGGAGCTTTTTTCAAAATGCTTTTTCCCTGTCATGAGCAGCTGCCCTCTGCCAGCCAGCTTCTCCAAACACCTGGCTGTTTGGAACTGCCACACATATTTTTTTTTGCAGGACTTGTAATAAGGCTTGGGGGGTGGGGAAGGAAAACTAGTAGTCAAATGTGCCTTCTCATTTTACGTGCTCAGTGGCCGGCCAGCTGCATCAACTGTCCCTGAAGAAGATGCCAACCCCCACAGAAGTGCACTCCACCCCAAAGAAGGGCATAGCACCGTTGAGAGTCGGCTTGTGTGTGAACACAAGTGACCGTGACGTGCTCACTGCCTGTCTGTGATCTTCCTTAAGTGAACAACAATTTTTCTCAGCAGCTGAATGTCCAGCGGTCCCTTCTGTCTCTAGAGACCACCTCCTCCCTCCCGGGGTTGTTGGAATATCTGATACAATCCTTTTAGGAAACTATCCTGGCACTTCTTGGACAACCAGAATATGGCAAGACACCCACGGCTGCTGCCGCCATTACACTGTGTGATAATAATGTGTGTGCTTACCCAAGAATACCTAGGGGCTCACACGGGGTGAGATTCAACGTGAGGCAGATTAAACTCAGCTACCAGCAAAACGGCTTTGCTGAGTTGCTGTTTCTTATTACTAACGTTTTGGTGGAGGAACTGCTTTGTTTCTTTGTTAAGAGAAACCATGTCCATCGTGGAAGGAAGATGAAGGCATATGCCTTTTAGTGAAGATGTGGCTTAGATGAACACCAGGCAGCCGGATAAACATTTTACTTGTGATGCCGCAGAAATACATAGTCCCTTTAGATACCAGTGTTTGGTGATAGTTTACAAATCGCATCTTATTATTTTATAATCCTTATAACAAACAGAGACACCTCGGCTGAGCCGAAGTGGAAGCTAATTTCACGCTAGCTGATGGGAGAAGAGACAGGATGTATCCGTGTGCCCCACACCACCGTCAAGGTCTTTCTTTTTAGATCTCAGTTTCCTTTACAAAATAAGACTGAGATATTTTCTACCCCCTGGAATGAGTATGAAGATTGAATGATATCACTCTATGGAAGCTTGTAACATATAAATGACATTAAGCTATATAGCTCAGTAAGTATTAATGGTTACCATCATATTAGGGTGCCACTTAAAGACATAAGGCCATAATGCTTAAGGTATACACCTCAGATCTTACACTAATGGTTACCTAGATATAACAGCAAGGTTTATTCATACTCAAGAATTAAGAGATAATACAAACTGGACCAAAAAATATAAAATGGTTCAGGTCTTCGTCCACCTACAGTGTTGCTGGCTCCCATGGACTGCACAGTTATTGAGGCCTGGGTCATTTAAATAATACCAAAATAGACAGACATCAAAATAATGTGTTTGAGCTACGGAAGGTGAGGATTTTCAAAGGAGGGTTTCCTCCATGATAGGAGCATAAAATCCTGCTTAGAAATGACCTTTGACCTTCTGCATTTCCCCCGATAAAAAGTCCTCATGAAAATCAGGGGTTGACGAGATGGCTCAGCAGTTAACAGCACTCACTACTCCTGCAGAGGACCCAAGTTCAGTTTCTTAGCACCCACATGGTGGCTCGAAACTGTCACTCCAGTTCCAAGAGATCTGATGCCACCTTCTGCATGGGTACCAGACACACATGTAGCACATGTGCATACATGTAGATAAACACTCATACACATAAAATAAATATATAAATAAATCTCTTAAGAAAAATCAATAAGCCTTGTAATTCATAACAGACACTGCTAAGACTTCCTTCTGAGAAAATGTACTGTCTCTAGCCAAGTCTCCCTATCAAATCTTTAAATGCCTTTATTCTCAGCTACAAGCAATATTCCCCTGGCCCTTTCTCCAAACAGAGAAAAGGCCTGTTTCTACAGACTGTCAGGCAGACAGAGAGACAGACAGAAGGAAGAAACAGAGAGACAGAGTCAAAGAGAAAGACGGAGACAGAGAAAGACAGAGACAAAGAGAAAGAAGAGACAGGGATTTTCATACTCAACTTGACCCTCTCTCTCCCTCTCTCTCTCTCTCTCACACACACACACACACACACACACACACACACACGCACGCATGCGCGCACACACAGGAACTTGTCAATATTCCACTCCCTAAATTTTCCTCCACCATGCCCCCCTCCACTTTCAGATGCTACGGCACGGACCTCCACACTTTTCCTCCAAGCTGAAACTTGTCCTCTTAGCCTCCTGTCTCTGCTTTGCTTCAGAGTCCTGGGTAGCTCGGGCTCCATCGAGTGACAGAGGTGTGATGAGTCACCTCACTCCGGTGACACATCCTCCAGTCCATCTCCCCTTCTGTCGTTTCTCCCTGTGGCAGCTGCTCTCCTCCAGGCCTTCATTCATGCCTTTACCAGCCAACTATGTGTGCTTCAACTCTGTGAAGCTGGCACCACGGAAGCCATCTTGGCTAAACCCACCACTGCCAAGTCTACGGCATGAGTAAAGTCTGGAGTTGCGGCAGCAGCTGTGGTCAGAGAACCTCCAATGGGTTAACAAATCTGGTGTGTAGAGTGCTCTGAGGAAATGGATACAGACCCACAAAACATCCGATGTTAACCTAGACTCTATGCTTTGTCACCTTTCTGGTTTTATTTTCTGGCTGCTCACCCCCACTCTGGAAGCTCATGAAGCCTAAATATGTAACACACATGAGATGTATATTTGTTGGTCATGGAAGGACCATAAGTCCAACATTCAGTGCTATGTGTGGCATCATCTCAATCTTCCGCTGTAGTTCCAAAGCATTAACAAATATCATCACCCTTTAGCCCCTCGGGAGAGAAAAGAAAGCACTTTATACTGTTGCAACAATCCCCATATTAATTCATAGTAGTGTAAAACCTGTTGATAATGCAGGAAACTGGGAGCCATCCCTGAATCCCCCCTTTTCTTTAATGTAACAGCCAGGTAGTGACTAAGTTTCCAGAGAGTCAACTCTGTCAGGTTTCTGCTGGTCACCTCCTCTTCTTTCTTTCTCTGCTGCTGTTTACTGAGCACAGCCTCCTCCACCATTACCTGCCTGCAGAAGGTCTCTGCACCCTCCCTCCCTTCTCCCTGGATCTCGGTGGAGAATGTCTGACCTAACCTCTGCAGAGCCATAACCATCCATCTAAAGGAGTGCCTCTCCAACTTCCATGGCAAAACAGTGAGAACTTGCCCAAGCACAGTCTGCTGTAGCCCATTTCAGAGATGGATTCGGTGGTTCTCACCGGGATCTGACAATTTACTTTTCTGCTGAAGCTACCAGGGAATGGACAGCACTCAGCCCTGGGTGTGGCACTGCCCTGCCTCAGCTCTGAGGAGGTCCCTTCACTGTCGAAACACTTCTCCAGTTCCCACTGCCTGACTATAATTTAACAGTGTGTTTCTTTGGGATGTAAGCCTTTGTGATTCAGCCTTGGCCAACCGCTGGTGCCACGCTTCTGTTTGCACCCTGATGAGCTTTCTGCATTTATGCTGCCTTACTTCGTGGTATAAGCCTGCAAGAGACCTCTAGACAGGAGCCTGTCATTTCTGTGCCAAACACCCGCTCATCTTTTCAAATATGCCAATGATGGTCCCATTTTCTAAGAAACTTCAGGAATGCCACCTTCCCACCTTGTCCCCATAGAATCAACAAGACTGTCCTCTGTGGATTCACTACTTACATACTTACATTGACCTATAATAGATATTTATATCAAGCCATGGTTTATAGGACTGCTACTTGTCCACTTGACTACATGCTATTGGGCAGGACTTTAACTAGACTTATATATTCATGCACCACACAGCACACTTAACAAATGCCCAATAACCATTTCATGACTAAACAAAAGTTAAAACTGCTACAATTTATTAGGCACTTACATATGAGAATCACGTGCTATGCCATAAATACCTGTGCTAGTATGTGCATGCACATGTGTGTGTGATATGTACATTAATGGGTTTAATCTTAGAAGTCTATGGGGTAAATAGATCATAATGCCTATGTGATCGCCAGTGCTTCTAGCTGGTAACTTTCCTAAGGGCATATACTGATGCTCTGTCTGATGCCAGGCTCTATTGCATTACTATTGTGCCTTAGTAAATGAAGTCTAAATATATCATCAAATTTTCATGTCTTCATCCACTTTAACATTGCATTATCATATGGCTGAAAATATTAATCATTTAGTTAATCTAAGGATGCAAGACTTCCCTAGGGGGTGGGGAGGAGCTGTGGTTGGTGGAGTTCTTGCCTAGAATGCACAAGACCCTGGGTTTACCTCCCAGCACTGCATAAACCAGGAATGATGATACACCTGTACTCCTAGCACTCAGAGGTAGACACGAGATGATCACAGCATGAGGGACATCTTTTTTTCCATATCAAGTTCAAGACTAGCACAGAGCACATGAATCTCTGTCTCAAACAAACAAACAAACAAACAAACAAAAAATGCAGACCAAATACATCTACAAAACACCATAAATGACTTATAAGGAGTGTGTACACGTGTGTGTGTGTGTGTGTGTGTGTGTGTGTGTGTGCATGTGTGGGCCAGAAGTTAACCCTGCATGTCTTCTCAGGGGCTCTCCACCTTGTTCCTTGAGACAGAGTTTCTCACTGAGACCTGAAGTTCCTGAGATTTTTTTTTTTTTACTACTTTTATACCTATGTACTGTCGCTTTAAATTTTAAAATTAGGAATTAAGCATCCTAGCAGTAACTATGTAAGCCATTGCCCTGTGTATTTTAAGAGAAAACAGCAAATTCTTTCTAATAATAATACCCATCATGATGATCTGCCCTAGCCTTTCTCAAAGAAGCTTAGCTCTTGGAGATGTTCCAGAAAAAATAAATAGGCAAATAACTTTGGAAACCGTGTACCACAGAGCCTGACTCCTGGAGAGTCACAAATCACTCCCGTGAAGGACTCTCTAAAATTCTGCAGTGTAGGTTTGAGAAAGTTAGATGTATTCCTTGAGTGTCCCAATGCATTTTATCTCAGAACTTTGACAAGGGTCAAAGGTCCTGTGGAGAACATGCTGGGGACACTAGTTCTAAAATGGGTTTGACTTAAAATAAATGGCCCAAAGCCCAGAGCTGGCATTCTTTACAATGGGCATGCCCTTTGACCCGAGCCTGCGCTACGCCTGGGCTCCACAGTCACAAACTGCTTACAGAGGTTTACATTATGATTGATGAGCTACTTTTCCCATTTTACCTTCAAACCCTTGAGACTTTTATTTTAAGTCTTTTTGTTTGTTTGTTTTAATTTTGTGAGCATTGGTGTTTTGCCCGCATGTGTGTCTGTGTGAGTTTGTCAGATCTTGGAGTTACAGACAGTTGTGAACTGCCATGTGGGTGCTGGGAATTGAACCCGGGTCATTTGGAAGAAGGGTTATTGGTGCGCTTAACTGCTGAGCCATCTCTACAGTCGCAAGACTTTTTTTTTATTTTTATTGCTTCTTCAGAATAGAAAAAAAAACATTAATTTTGTGATTAATATGAATCACAAAAGGATATAATATCATCCTTGAAGGAGTCAGTGTTAAAGAAAATGGAACTATTATAAAGTTAATAAAGCAAAAGATAAAATTAGCATTTTCCATTTCCAGAGCTGTGTCCCAAATTTAGTCCCCTCTTTCTAACGGCTAAGCGAAGAGGGGAAAACACAATGCTACAAGATGCATCATGCCCACAAGAGCAAGAAACTAATAAAAGGTATGACTGTCCCTGGAGATCTCCGACAGGATGTCACAATGAAGCTATTATGGGATGTGGTAAGCAAGACTTTATTCACATCCCACAGTAAAAACCAGTGGCAATACTCAGCTGTTGGCTACCAACGCCCGTGTTGTAGTCCAGAGCAGTTCAAATCAAGAAGCCAGACTGCACTTTGGGCCTGAGAGTAAGGATCCTGATAGGGCAGGGGCGGGGGACGGGGGCAGGGACGGGGACGGGGGGGGGGGGGAGCGGGGACGGGAAAGTTGAATAATTCTAAAGGTTTGCTTTAAGACTATAGTCTCATCTGGAGAACTGGCTGGGCTGTAGTGTCTGCAAATGCACCTTCATGATTATGATTCCTTGAAAAATCAAACTTCTGATTAGGGCAGAAGGAAATCGAGCGCTAATGGGCAGATCCACTAACTGGCAAAGATGCCTTCACACCGCCTGGATCCACAGTGTGCTGGGACAAACCCCCAACTGCAGAAGATATTGCACAGCTGTCTCGGCTGTGGCTGCTCTAGCAAAGCACAGAGGCGCGCAAACAATGGCTCGCAAAGAAAAAGCTATTTTTACCCATTCTGGAAGCATGTTGTCCAAGAACAAGGTGCTAGGTGACTTAGAGCCTGTTTGAGGGTTCAATGTTTATCCATGGTGTTCTTTCCAATCACGACTCTTCTTTACTAGGCCTGGCAGAGGCAGCTTCAGGGCTGGCATCTTACCCAGAAGCCTCCGTTCCTGTGGTCAGTGCCTTGAAAGCAAAGCGTGATCCACACTCATGGCCTCTTAAATATTCTCTCCTTTTTACTTAAAACGGGGTTGGACTTGCCCTGCGCATGCTCTGTAAGGTCAGCTGGGGGCCTCTTTTTGGAGCAGTCTTGGACCATTCTTCTGTTCCTGCCTCCTCAGTTACACCGTGGGCAGGGTCCGCACCTCCTTCCATCTTGAGCTCTCCCTGGTGTCAGCTCTTCATTATCAGAAAGTACTCTTTTGGCTAGTAGTGTCCCAGCCTGTGTCTTTCATAGCCATGGTTAGATAGACTAGATAGGGGAGGCTCATTATGGTCATATTTCTTTTGTGCTTGGAGTGCGAGAAGTCTTGGCTTCAATTTTTTGTCCATTGTGTAATGTTCTCCACTGAATTACTAACGGGGCACTAGAATTGGCCATTTCCTGTCCCCTCTTTCCCTGAAATATTCCCTGCCCACATTTGGATTAATCACAGTTATTCCTGAAGAACACATTTTTAGTCAGCCAGTAACTAAATCTGCAGTCTTATTTTAACACTATACAAAGTCCTAAAATTTAAAAATAGCACGGAGCGTTTTGTGAATTTTACCAGAAAATCAAAACAGATTATGTGGATGCCATTTTCTTAACAATTTGAATAATGAATTAATTTTACTTGTGAATGTATCAAAGTAGGCCTGTTTTCCACAAAAGGTTTAAGAGTCTGTGTCATCTATTCAGCCTGTGATTTAGCTAAAGGGAAGAATTGCCAGAAAACATCCATTCAGGAGTCAGGGCCACAGACTCTCTGCTTTGTGAATCCAGCCTAGCCCTCTGTCACCTCGAGGCCTTCTGCCAAGGGAATGATGGATTCTCAGCTCTTCTCGCCTGGCTGAGAACCCCCAGCCTCGATGACAAGAACCCCCTTTGCTCTTTGAGCAGCCTGTTTGAGGGCCGGCCCCTGCCAGCTGACACCAGAGCAGCAATGGGCAGAGCCACAGCTTAGAGGCCACCCCGCTTTCCCTGCCTCTGGGGTCCACTTGGCACTGGGCCCAGCTAGCACCTGCTCTCATGCAAAAGCTTTCCGTGACCTCTACAGACACACAGACACGCATGTATGCATGTGTGCATACACACACATGCTTGATTGCATGTGTGCATACACACACACACACACACACACACACATGCTTGATTGCACGTGTGCTCACACACACACAAACACGCTTGTACGCATGTGTGCATACACACACACACACACAAACACACTTGTATGCATGTGTGCTCACACCCCTTCAGATAAGGATGGACACTTAGTTACTGCCTGCCCTCCATGAACAGGCCCTCTGTAGTCTCTGGAACCTTAAAAGCATCTCCCACTCCCTTTTAGATGGAGTCATCTGAGGAAAATAACCACAGGGTTTTCAGTAACACAGCACCTACTTTTTTGACAGTTTATGGGCCCTGGTATAAAAGTGGAAGAATTAGCAGAAGGTTCTGTTCCAAGAATTCACCAGAGAGTAATAAGAGTCAAAGGAGACCGGCTGGCCGCGACACTCGAAGTGGCCAACTGGGTTTCCAAACTGCCCAGGGCTGTTCATCTCAGCAGCTGCCTTCCAGCCCCACAAGGGAGACTGCTTCTTATGTAGAAGTCTTTCCAAAATATATAGAAAGAAGCTCCATGTTTGTTCTACATTTTCTGTGTAAGATTACCACACCCCCAAAAGCATCCTTAAGAGAACAATCTGAGAAAACACGGGATTAACAAGAAGTTTTGCCTATATGGTACCTTTATTTTATTCTGAAACTATTAGGCAAGATAGGCATTCTAAAAATGCAGGTTACCGAGATGCCCAGTGACCTGAAAGTGAAATGTATAAAGCTGGCCTCTGGGATGTCTGTGAATGCAGTCCCGGCCTGTGCATTTTTATTTCTCATTTTTGATTCCCTTGTCCTTAGTATGAACTTGAAAACTAATTTCAATTTTTCTCCTGGCTGCTTTAAGCAACTATATTTAGCATCACAAGACCAGAAACAACACATAGATACAAGAGTGTGCATACCCGTATCTATTTTAATGCAAATCCCCTCCCACTTTGAGACATATGGTACTGGAACTCATTCTTGAGGACTAGATGTGGAGAGTCATCCGTTTCATGCAGTAACGATTCTGCTAACGCGGCACTCAAAAGAGGAGAACTCACAGGAATCCTAAGATAGAGAAGTGCAACCTGTGCGACACTAATTTGCAAGAGCAAGAAATGGCACACCTTGGAAATGTACAACAAGAACAATCAATTTGCTTGTCATAGGAACAGAGGTGCAGAAGTCCAGATGTGTGACAAGGTAGGATCCTACAGAAACACCTTCTATTTGCAATCCAGCAGCTGTCGTCAAAGGTATTTTCCAACCCACAACACACATACAGCCCAAGGAGCACACGCAGGAGGTTATCAAGAAGCTGAGCTTCAGGCAGTGACATCTGAGTGGCCTTCACAGACACTGTCTGACACGGGAGGGAATAAAAGAGGCAGCCAGGGCATGTATGAATGGCCACAGTCAAGAGAGTTCACGTGCCGGAGGAAGACAAACATTTACAGAAAGAAGGAGAAGGAATGTTTTAACAGGGTCCTTACTATTTTTAGTCTCACGGAAACAAATATTTACTGTGTCCAATCACCAAGTCTATTGAAGGCAATTTAAGGCATTAAAAACAAGATCATCGCTTAAAATTGTGACGAGAGATGCCACAACAATGAACGCAGATGCAATTGCACGGAAATCTGCCAGATTTGGAACAATCCACACATGGCAGGCCTTGTCCTGGGAGGCACACCCCCCTGCACAGCTGTGCAGAGCCTTTATTCAGCACCCTGCAGATTGTCAGACACCATCCTCCCGACTGGTCCCCAGCAAGAACTTTAGTAGACACAGATGCCTTGTGTTGTGTTGTGTTGTGTTGTGTTGTGTTACTAGCCATCTTACTATAGTTTGGGGAGATGAATAAAGCATACATTGCCACACATTCATCACCCATTGCCTATTGTACACTCTGGGTGTTCTAGACTAGGTCTTTAGTTACTCAATGATGATATTTCTACTCAAAGAAATAGATACAAGCAGATAAAACTCAACTATTTACAACTAACTTTCAGGGACATCCTACAGAGACCGTTTGCAGATCATTTTTTTATAGGTCCACGTGATCCTGAAATCTAGGATTGGTTCTGGTTTTCCATGTAACATCACTTGGATAACAATAGACTCTACTGTAAGGATGAAGGAAATGCCCAGTTACTAGCCAGAAAACTACATAGATATGTAATTAAAGCAAGGTGTCTCAACTTCAACACTGTTAACATTTGGTGGCTGCAAACTCTCTGCGGTGATCTCTGCCAAGCATTCCTTTTTGCTTTGTCTGCAAACATTTGTCCTCCTGTGGCACATGAACTCTTCAGTGTGGTCACTCATACATGTCCTTGCTGTGTCTTTTATCAACTCCTCCATTAGACAGTGTCTGTCATAGTCTACTCAAACTCAAAGGCCACTTCTCCAAGGGTGACCTTCCGGGGACCTGCTGCATGTGTTTCCTGTTCCATGTTTGTATTACCCCTGGCCCCTACCAACTACATGCCAATAGTTTCCCATATTTCCCCAAGCTGTGACAACTCAGAATATTTCCAGATGTTGTCAAAGTTAAATCACTCCATTTTAAACCAGTAGTTTAAGGGTACTTATGGCCCTTTAGGAAACTAAACATGGAGGTCTTCCTGCCAGGGTTCACACCATCACTAAAAGCTTCAAAGAGACGCAAACACTCTTAGTCTCTATGCAACAGGAGCCTTGGCTGACCTATCCCATTTAACCTTTCCTTCTTACATTTGCTTAACATTTTCCCACAGATGTGCCATCCCATTTAAGCTCTATGAACACAACGTAAGTAAAATACAATCCCTTCACTGAAGGAGTTCAGAATTTTCAGGAGGAAACAGAATTTTAAGCAAAGAGGTGGGGGACCTCTGAGGTAAAAACGTTTGCTGCGATGCCTGATGGTGTGAGTTCAGATTCTCATGGTTAGAAGGAGAGAAACCAACTCCCGAAAATTGTCTCCTGACCTCCACAAGCCCTCACTCATATACCCTTACACCCACAGCCCCCTCACACATGCACACATTACACAAGCACACACACACACACACACACACACACACACACACACACACACAATGTAAAAAAAAAACAAAACAAAAAAAAAAAACAGTGATCAGAGAAAGCGCAAACACCCACAGAACTTGCTGTCTTCCATGTCCCTCTCCTTCTCTGCTCCATTTCACTCATAACATCGGGTTACACCTGACCCAGGGCTTGGGTAGGAGATCTGGAAAAATCAGTATTGTAATATCCTACCCACCACTCCTCCATCCAGGCTTCTATTTCTGAGCACACTAGACTGAGGATGTGGATGGACTTCCATTCGAGTTCCCGATGGTCCAGAGAGATTGGGGGCTGCCTTGTGCCACTGAGCTCCTCATGTCAGCTTTGAAGAAGAACTCGAGAAGCACTGACGAGGGTGATCAGGTTTTGATAGTTTTGTCTTCATATTGCTTTCCCTAACTTGGGCATGCTAATTAACTTTATATTGATGTGTGACAGAGGTCTTTTACCTGCATCTTAAGACAAGTTATGAAAAATGGACACCTATTGTGATTGTCAATCACATTAGTAAGTAGTAAAAGAATCATAAACTCTGCTTCCAAGGATGCCATCCCACCAGCGCCTGGGCTGTGTGCATTTGGACTTAATATCCTACATCCAGCCAAAATCCATAAAGAATGTCTACAGTGCAGTGGTCTTGCTGTATTCTGAGATTCCAATAATTACCCTTCTGTCTCCCAGTAGTCTCAGTGACATCTGCACAATCCCCCTTTTGTGAGGTGACACTGCAGTGTCCTTATCCCTCACTGGTCACTTCTGTCTAACTCACAGTCCTCTCCTCCTCCTCGAGTCAATTCTGCCGGCACAGATCTGAGCTTTCTCCCATTTCTACCTTTGTTCCATGTGATTTAATTGCATTTAAGGGATGGTCATCAACTTCCCTAACTGATTTCCTGTCCAGGTGTTTTGTCTAAATGAACAACAGAAATCCTGGGTCCGTCATCAATTAAGTAATTAGATGGGCCAGTTTGGATGGTAGAAAGTGAGCAAAGTTGCTGTGGACTTTTGCAAAAGAAACTTTTTCTGATTCTTGAGGGAGAGCCAGTCATTTTCTCCGTCATTCTCTGTATCTCTCTGTCTCTGTGTGTCTCTGTCTCTCTCTCTCCCCACCCTCCTCTCAGATGCAGATGAGGAATCTCATAGCTCTGATTTCAGCCACACAGACTCCCAATGCACGATACAGAATGCACTGGTCTTTGCAGGTCTCACTGAGGCGCTGGAACAGTCAGTCCAGACATCTATATCTGACCTGCTTCTTATATGTAACAATGAATGTCATGTTATTAACTTAGTTGTACTTTAGTTTCCTGTTATATAAAGGAGGCAATATTCTAATTAATGGTGTGATACAGTTACTGAAGTTTTTAAAATTATCGTATCTGTTAGGCATGAGAGGTCAGAGGGTGCCAGGAGCCATTCTCACTTAGATCTCCAAACCTCCTCCTTCCAGCCCTCTTACATGCTCAAGCCTGCCTTTGGAAGAAGAAATATTAGCTCTCAGGTTTGCAAATATCAAGTTGGTCAGCACATATAAAGCTTATGTTGGTTAGAACAAACAGAGCTCACCTACAGTTAGGTTACTATGAGAATCTCTTTCCACTTCACCTCCTCTTAATCGTTTTAGTTTGCCAGCTTCCTTGAAGCCCAAGCTAGCTTTGTCATGAGATTCTGAAAGACAATTCTGAGAGACTACTTCCTAGAGACAATGTTTAGAGACAGTGCTTGCCCCCTGAGAGACTGTTCCCTGGAGACAATGTTTCCCCCTCATACTCCCTCCCTACATCCTGTTTGCTTTCCTTTATATTGCGGTGTGTAAAACAATAAAGTTTGACAGCTTGATCAGAATACAGACTTGCTGTTCGTCTCTGTGTCTCTTTGTCTCTCGCTTTCCTCTTAGGTAGTTCTGGGGAGCCTGTTGACTGTCCTGTGGGTCGGAACAACAGAGTGACTGAGGGAAATTGCTTCTTTCCTTTTACTGTGGATGATGGGAATCAAACTAAGTCTTCAAGTTTGCAAAGCATGCGCTTTACCTACTGACTTGCCTCGCTGGCCCTAAGATTTCCCTCTGAGGGAGTGGGTGGGTGGGTGGGTGGGGGAACAGTCTCATTGAAGCAGGGGGAGGGGGGATGGGATAGGGGCTTGGGAGGGGCTGGAAAGGGGATAACATTGGAAATTGAAATAAAGAAAATATCCAATAAAAAAAAAAAAGATTTGCCTCTTAACCATCATGTCTGCTTGATAATCCAGTCTGTTTGAGGACACCTTGACCTAGGTAGCTAACTGTCCTACTTCACTATCTCACCTAAGAGCTTCGATGGCCTTTTCTCTCCCAAACTTGTTTCTCCCCTGGACTTTTCTGCTTTTGCAAAATGTTACCCTATGTCCACACCAAAGCACAGGACTTGTCTTATATAACCCTCCCCTCTCACCTGCTCTGTTTAGCCTACAGATGGAATCTCATCTTTACACTTGTCTTCTCCTGCCTTCTGTTTCCCAGACAAAACTATTACCTTCTTAAACGTAGGCTCATACACTGGCCCCAACCCCAGACTGCTCATTCCTCTCTAGGCCTTCCTGTGTTCTCTTACTGGAGCAAGAGTAGTTCTTCTGAACTGCCAATCAGCACTCTCAGCCCCTCTTAAAGCACACCATGACATATAACTCTTGAGCCTTCTATCTTTGCCTACAAGACCGCACACGGTGAGGCTATCTGACTCACTCCCCACCTCGCTCCAACCACTTGCTGACGAGGCCTTCTGTATTCCACTGTGCATCCTCAAGCCAAGCTCGCCAACCTTAGGACATCATTCCTATTTTCCTCCTGCCACGTATGTCCTTGCTTTCCCAATGTCTACCTGGCTAGGAACCTCACTCTGCCTCAGAAGCCACACCTCCTTAGAGAGGCCATCACTGCCCAGCTCATGTGTCATCCAGGCAGACTAAACTCATTTCTGGCATGATTGTCCATGATTGTCTTTATTTATTAACTTGCTGGTTTATCTGTCTCTGATGACTGCCTGAAAGCCCAATGGAGTTGGGGATCTCAAAGGCCCTGTTCAGCGCTGTGCCACCACTTCCCAAAATGTCACTTTTGAGACAGTGAAGGGACAGATCCAAGGATCGATTGATAAATTATAGAGAAACACTCTATTGATTTTTTTTCTGAAAGGATATCTAAATACTATTTTTGAAGACAGTTTTATTTTGTTTGTCTTTACACAGTAAAGCCACACTTACATAAAGCAAACAAAATTAGTGTGACTGTTTTGCACCCATGAAGTGAAGTAACAATAGTATCTTCCTCATGGAAGTGAAGTAATAACCAGAACAGTACTTGAAGGGGCTCAGAACAAGGTCGGGCATTTAATGAATGTTGTGTAAGTTTGACAACTGTGGTAATTGCTCTACATTATCTCTCTATAGCTAAATGAATGAAATATACCCCAAACATCAAATCCACCTCTGCCTGTTTTTTTTAAAGATTTCATTGAATCATAACCATATTGATTCACTTATGTTTTGTCTATGGCTAGTTTTGCTTTATGACAATGCAGTTGATTAGTTGAAATACATACACACTTATTGCCCCAAATATAAAACATACACTGTGATACTTTGCAGAAAAAGTCCGCAAACCACTATTTTATATTATGTCCCAGGAATTTATGTAAATGTGCATAAAGATAGCAATAATGTCTCTTTATAGTTATGCTGGCTGGATTACCAAAAAAGGTCACCTACTGGCCCCCAGCATCTGGATGCTGGTGGGTTTGTCTCTTGGGCTCTAAGTTATCTGATGCTATGTAAAAGTAAATTGCAAAACTGTGGAGCACCCAAGCTGTCCTCCCCTGGAGGACGGATAAGAGCACTGCTGGTGGCTGCTGCTAACGTCTCCTTCAGTCTCTGTAATCAGTAAGCAGGTCTTCAGGGTTTACTAACAACCTTCTGGTACAACAGCCCTTAGAAGAAGCGTTGACAATGAATCTCTTGAGCCTCCAAATGAAACAGCCATTCAGAAATCATCTACTCAGAGCTTCCACAGGGTGGCCAGGTGGCTCACTGGGTACAGGCACTGCCTCCAAGCCTGAGGATCTGAGTTCAATCCCCGGGATCAAATTTAAAATATGCACTATATAGTATTTTACAGAAATGTAAACTCCCACAAGTGTCCTCTAACCTCCACACAGCAGGGATAACATCTATAAAGAATGATCCAAATGCCCCTTGTATACACACACACACACACACACACACACAAACACAATGTGAAAGCTTTTAAAGCTTTCAATGTTATTGTCTAGGCTAGGCCCCCAATTTCTTGTGACACGCACTCTAGGCTGACTCACATGAGAACTGTACACAATTTTCTCTGCTTGCCTCTACCAAAGACTGGAAAATCAAACATGTGCCTGCATCTCTTTCAAAGGGAGACAATGACACTGTCACTGTGCTGGATGAAATGATGAGAGCTCAGAGCTGTCAGAGCCACCTTCCTGCTTTGGTCTTTTGTCCATAGATTCGCCGCCACAACTAACTACTGGGGTTGTGGGGGAACAAGCGACATCAATTTAAGACGCTTTGAGCCTTTAATCTGAGCTACCATCAGCAGAGCCTACCTTTGCTCTGGGCAGAGCAAGAGGTTCCTGTCACTTCTAACCAAACTCCTTCCTAAATGCTGTGTCTCCCCAACTGAGGAACTAACGGAAGCAACACAGTATGAGAGAGCCGAGCAGGGTCAGGACCAGATTTTCATGTCTTAACAATATTAATCAAGGGAATTAATGTCATGAAGCTCTTTCGCCTACTCTATAATTCCAACACTCAATGACAGAGAGGAAGGAGGTACCTACCATAAGCATGCCAGGACTCCACTCACTTTTGCCACTCCCCCACCCCACCCCACCCCCACCCATCAAACATAAGGGCTGTGCTGCGCATAGTAGGCTGGGTCTTCCCATGTCATTCAACACACTCAGCACGATCCCCAGTAGACGTGTCCACGGGGCATCCTGATGTAGACAGTCTCTTACTGAGACTCTGCCTCCCTTGGGATCCTAGATTATGTCAAGAATGACAGTTGAAATTTTCACAATACCTTGTTGTTATTCATATTATCAGTGGACATTCATGGGTGTATGTTAGGAAAGGCTGCCTGATTGTTTTAGTTTTCCTAACATCAGAAACTTAGAAACCTTTAACAGTCTCACAAAACTTATTTCACTAATATCTGATACATCATAATTTCAAGAGTGTGGTCTGAAAAATAGTATTTTGACAATTCTGTTGTAACTGGTGATTTGGGGTCACACTTTGAGGTGTGTTTCTTTTGTCCATGGTGGAGGTTCTGAGTGAGGCTGGAACACTCAGCCCTTCCTGTGGGGGCAGAGAAGATGGTAGACTGCAAACCTCAAGGGAAGGCAATAGGGGCCTCTGGCTTTTTCATCTCTGCTTCAATGCTCTTACTACTTTTAACCTAAAGTTATTTTGATAATAATTAAATATATCTTGAGAAATCTTTCTATCATCAAATTATGTCATAAAAATTAAGGCAGCTGGGCAGTGGTGGCGCATGCCTTTAATCCCAGCACTTGGGAGGCAGAGGCAGGCAGATTTCTGAGTTCCAGGACAACTTGGTCTACAGAGTGAGTTCCAGGACAGTCAGGGCTACACAGAGAAACCCTGTTTCGGAAAAGAAAATTAAGACAAATGAGCAATATGTCAATAAGAAAGCTGCAAATAACCCAGCGATTTGGAGACAATGTTTAGCTTTCTGCTTCTTTTTCAGGTTGGGGGAAAGAAGGAGCTAGGGTCTCACTATATAACCTTAGTAAGTCTGGAGTGCACTATGTAGGCCTTCACTAGGGTGGTCTTGAACCTGTAGCCATTCTCTTGCCTTTGCTTCCCAAGTGCTGTGATTGCATGCGTGTGACGTCACACTCAGCTTTCAGTGTCTGCTTCCTCTTAGAGACCTTGAAAGTTTGACAAAAATTTGAAGGTTAAAATCTTTATTCCTAATCAATGATGAGGTCAACTTCTGTTCTCACAGTTGATACCAAAAGACGTGATCTGCTTTTGTTAAATACCACAGTTACCTTAAAAACAAACAAACAAAAAAAAAATAAAAAAACACTCCTCGGGATTTCATTGAAACTTTTTATAATTGATCAAATATAATGGTACTATATTATTATTTGTCCCTTCCAAATGAATTATATTTTCTTCATTAGCAGTTAATAATTTATTGGATGCCTGCTGTTGACTAGACCTTTTTACTGGGCAGTGTTAGACTGATGATTCCAGACATAGCTTGTTATGGCCCTTGAATACTGAATTGTCCAATATCAGAGAAACAGGCTGTAGGCCACACTCTCAAGTTGATGAGGAAGCAGCCTTCACGGTCTGCAGACTCATTATCGTATCGCACGGCCTCATGGAGTCCGATGCTGCCTGTGGGCCCTGCGTCCGATCTTAATTAAAGGAGAAAATGGCAATAATATCTGCAACCGTGGGGCGGCAGAAAACGAAAGTTCCAGGTACAACCTGACGAGGAGACCATGTTGGCTATGGAAACAAATAGAGCCCTGCTCAGCTCCTAGACACCCACGGCAATGTACAGAAAACTACAGGAAGTGAGCTTCTGGCACGAACTGACTGTCGCTTGTGATTGGCAGCTACGCAGCACGTCAACTGAGACACGCGTCACTCAGGGATTGAGTTTCCAGTCTTCCCAGTGTCGGGTGCTTTAAATACGGTATTTAGGAAACTGCATTTCGGGCAAACTAAAGGCGGGCACTTTTAAATGTGTAACAAATGAAGTGTATAATCTGAGGACACACATGACATTAATCCATGCCGAGATGTTCGCAGGTGGCTTGATTACCACATTTTTGATTCTTTCTCCCTCCCCTTTTCCCTTCCCTTCCTTTCTCACTCTGGGGACCCACCTCTGAGTCTTGTATATGCTGGGATAGCACTTCCACTGAGTCACTGCAGACACTGAAAGGAGTCTTGGAAAGCACCGGAAGAGCAGGAATGCCACGGGTCTTACATCACAGACCTCTTCGACAGGAGATGCAGTTGTATAGGATTTGCGCACTAATTTGTGAAAGTGGCTGTTAGATTCCTCTACAACTTTCCTGACTGTCATCAAGTTTACCTAGGACGACTTGGGTGAGTTTGTAAACTTGTAGCTTTGAGTGTGGGGAAGCACGGGCAGGAGCAGAAGGCAGAAGTGACATAATTATATTTTAATTAAAATGCATTAAAGATAAAACTATACGTGCTAAAAATAAAATTATTAAAAACGAAGGGGAGGGCGGGCATCCTAGCACTGTCTCTGTTTATCAGAGAGTTTTAAATAACTTAAAAAGAAAAAATCCCGCACAGGATTGCAACTCAAGTCTCCTTGGCCTTTGGCAAACCGTCCAGCAATGGTGGCGTTAACCCTTTCCTCTGAGATAATCACTGTCAGAACAGCGCTAATTGGAAGTGACTTTCTCCATCTTGCCAGAGAAATGATGTACAGAATTAACCGGCTCCCTTTCATGGGAAGAGGCACCACACAAACACATGGCTCCCGGAACAGCCTCACCCGCTCTGGTTCCTTCTAAGAAATAAAACAAGGATGCTCACAAGGCACAGGGATTGCTGTCTTCCATTGACAAGTTCTTTTAGATTAGGGTGTTGGGGTTTTTTTTCTACTTACTTTCCAACAAGAAAGCACATAGTTTGTTGGGTTTTTTGTTAGTCTGTTTGTTTTGTTTTTAAAATATGGGTAATATTCAGTCAGTGGTACTGTGCCCGTCTGAATAAAAATAGCATTCATATTTAGCTTAAGAGAAAACACACAATTATCACAAGTGTCTGTTAATTGAAGCAAAATTAAAAATAAGCAGATGTGAACGAATCTAATGGCACAGGCTAATGATCCTCCACCATAGAGTAAGAGCAAAGGTCAAAAGGCTAGTACGCAGCTTAATCAGAAAATCACGTAGATTAGCCCAAATCAAGCCGTCATACGACCCCATCATCGGTGAACTGTGTGCTTCACTGGGAAATCAAGTGAAACTTCTAGTCGTTTAGTCAGTGAAAGGATCAGAGAAGGAAAGCCTAAAGCAGGTGAAAGCCTGGTCTCCAGGAAGTTGATTTTTAACAGACTGAAGTAAAACCCTGGCATTGAGACAGGGGAATGACGGTAGCGACCATGGAAGTGATTTCAGGGAAGCTGCCAACATGTAAGTACCAGGAAGGCAGGGTATTTGAGTTTGCCCATTTAGCCCTAGTAACCAGCACACAGTAGGTCTTCACCAAATCTTCACTAGTGGGCATTTCATCAATTATTGGAACAAAACCACAAGCAAACATGGCAATGCAAGTTCAACAAATACAGCTACACATCACAATTCACTCCTTTCTTCCTGAAGGAATATTGTAGCCACGGTGCTAACAACCTCCCCGCCCCTTGAGCAAATATAAACAAAGAAAACAACACTGAATAATTTTCCAAACCCAACAACAACACATTGTTTGTATTCACATCGATCTCTATAGTAATTCCACCTTGCTCTTGATTGTATTAATATCAGCTACTCCGAAATATTTGGAGCGATCTAATATGTCAACACATTCAAATGACGAAGCACCAAGAAATAGAAGAAGTGTTTTTATTAAGCCTGAGAATCATCATGAAACAGAACCCAGTATAACTGGGTTGCAGGGTAAGAATCTGCTGGAGCATTCTCAAATTGCTCTTGTGACGTCACTCCAAGATGGCTCCTTGCACCTCACAGCAAAAAGCACCCGGTTGCTCATTTCCTCATAGCTCAAACCTCACCAGGCCTGGAAGAACAGTTCCTTCAAGTCAGATGTGCTGGCACACATTTAATCGCAACACTCAGGAGTCAGGCAAGGTGGGTCTCTGTGAAATCGAGGCCAGCTTGGTGTAACACCCCAGGCAAGTTAGCGCTATATAGTAAGACCCTGTCTCTAAAGAAATTTGGTCCCTTTAAGTGTTACCAAGTAGGAACATGGCATATTTGATAAGTTTATACTCAATTAAATTTAGCTAGTATTAAAATTACTCACCACATTCTAGAACAAAGTTGAGGCAACTTATGAAATAATAGATGCTGTGAGAAAAAAAAAAACAGTGTACTATTTGAGAGGCTGTGGATATAGTTCAGTGGGTAGGATGATCGCTTAGCATGCACAAGGCCCTGGGTTCGATCCCCAGCACTGCATAAATAAAACATGATGTGCACAGTGAAGAGATGAAGGCAGGAAGATCAGAAGTTCAAGGTCATCTTCAGCTTACAGAGAGACTGAGTCAAGCTGTGATAGAGACTCTGGCTAAACCAAATAATTTATAATAAAATATGAGTGAGAGAAAATGAAGAGGGAAAGAAAATGAAGTGCAAAAGTTAAGATGAGATCGGGGATGAAATTTCTACACAAAATGCAAACTACGATGCCTTTGTGCATTTTGTGACCAGTCGCATATTTCCAAGTACCCTAGCAACCAGGAGAGAGAGAGGCATAGTCACATGATCCTAACTCTTAAAAATCAAACTAATTAAACTGGTCAGAAAAGCAGCAGTTCTTGGTACTGAGAACAAAGAGAAAAGCCTTTCATTGCTTCCGACAGTGTGGACAGTGGATAATGTTATGAAGAATGCCCTCGAAGCATCTGTTCAGTTAGCAACTATGAGAATCACGCAGACTTTTAAGATGGCCTTCACTACCAGGGAATTCAATAAAGCAGTGGGGAATGGGGAGGGAAATCCAATGGTCAGGCCAAGGCATTATCAGAACTGGTCGGGTTTAATCCAGAAATTGATTTTCAGCATGTTTAGGGGAGTAGAAAAGCTGTAAGTCCTGCAGCCAGTCTCCACAGAGGCTGTTTCATTAGCATTTGATAAGATCTAAAAGGTGTGTGTTCAAAAGCCTGTCTCTTCAAGAACATACTTGATGCTGCTAGATCCAAATGAGCACAGAATTACACACAGGGCCAGCTATACAACCTATGGGGAGACACTTATAGGATACTGCGAAATTGTTTGTGCAAGCTATTCAGAACTTTAAGAACAAAGGAACTCAGCTGTGTGTGTGTGTGTGTGTGTGTGTGTGTGAGAGAGAGAGAGAGAGAGAGAGAGAGAGAGAGAGAGAGAATATGCTTATATGTATGTGAGAGCATATGAGTTTGTGTGTGTATCTCTGTGTGTGTCTCTCTGTGTGCATATATGTGTACATGTATTATGTGTGTATGTGCTTTGTGTATATAGTGTGTGAATATGTTTAGATGTTTATGTGAGAGTGTCTTGCACATGTGTGATTGTATATGTGTGTCTATCTCTCTGTGTGTGAATGTGTGCATGTGTGTTGTGGGGAAACTGGTAATTAAGGTGGACGTCTGCCATTGACAGATAGTCTTCTAAGCTCTAAGCTCGGTGCATAGTGGAGGACTGTCTTCATTGGCTGGAATTCCCCTTCTCTGATCTTGTCTGGGGAGTTCAACCCCCTACACACACATACACACACACACACACACACACACACACACACCCCTCCATCTGCAGAATGTCCCATACCCTTAGTTAGACTCCAGATTTAACTTCTTCTCTCCAGATAAGACCTCTTCAGCTAGCACCTCAGATTCCTGAAATGCTTCCCGTGCTAATGAGGCATTTTGTTACCTCAAGCCTTCAGCCAATGGCCTTTGCCCATCCTGGATGTTTCTACCTGCCCCTCTCCATCCCCCAGAACTATATAATCCTTGAATCCCCAAGTAAAGTTGATCTTCCTCCCTGTATCTGGTCCCAGTGTGTCTTCTTCACCACACATATTCACAGGGCTTCTGAAGCCCCCTCCCACCCTCCTACCCTCCCACCCTTCATATCCCACCTCCGACCCCCTCTGACTCCCCACCCCTCCAGCCCCCACCTGTTATCTTTGCTCCCTTTGCCTTCATGGACCCATATATGAGCTGACATCCCCAAGGGCAGGGAAGGTCGTGTGTGTGTGTGTGTGTGTGTGTGTGTGTGTGTTATGTATATATGTGGTATGTGTGTGAATATATGTAATGTGCATATATGGTATGTGTGTGAATATGTTTATGTGTATATGACAGTGTATTGCGTTTGTGTATATGTCTCTCCCTCCCCCTTTCTCCCGTCTCCCTGTGTGTGTGTGTGTGTGTGTGTGTGTGTGTGTGTGTGTGTGTGTGTTGGAAGGGGTAACTTCATAGATGACACAGCCACAGAAGAGCTCCTGACCAGGAGCTTTACCGACCAGGCAGCCATTTTTTAGGTTCTCTTGTCTGAGCTAGCAAGATAACCTCCTTTTCATGGAGAACTGCTTGGATTCTCCCAGTCTAACTCCCAGGTAAGTGATCATGGCATCTAGAGCTCAGCCCCAGACATACAAACCTGGAAGGCTGACAGTTATAAAAATAGATATCCTCAATTGCCCACATTAGCAATGAAGATCAAGTAAGGTACTAAGCCAGGGGTCCCGATCAGAATCTTAAAGTTCTTCCCACACGCAGTGCCTGCCTCAGAATCAAAGCCTGAGAGGTAAGTAACACCACGGCTCCCAGTCTAGCGCACACCCTTACATCTAGGTTCTGCTCAATTTTAAGGTACAGGATATAACAGCTAGGCTCAGTTCAGGATCCAATGGGGTATAAAATAAATAAGAGTACTTCAAATACATTAAACAAAAATAAATTTTAAAATGAGTACATTATCCCTAACATAAGGAATTCACTCCTAAGTAAAATGTAGTATTATTTGAAAGGAAAATAAAAATAAAAACAGAAACAATCTGTGAGATGAAAAGGAATATCCCTGAACAGGCCATGGCTTAAAAGCAGAGTTATCCAGGCTCTTCTGAGGAAGGGATGCCTATGAATACAATACTCATGATTAATATTGCATTTCCTCTCCCTGTGTAATGGGATAAAAGCCCTCTTGTTGTCCTAAACCACCATAGGGAAGGGAGAAAAACAGCCATAATCAGACAGTAGATTGACTTGAGTAATATCTTGAAAATGTAGTTCAAATTGGCAAAAAGGGCAAAGTATTCAACAAAGATTTCTCAAGCCATAATTTTTCTCTGTCCTTGAGAGTATAGTTAGAGATGTAGCAGCATGGGTACTAAAGGAAATCCTATGCAGCTACTGTAGAAAAGTTACCATACGGTGAACAGAGCAACCGGTCTCCAGCCTGCAGAGCAGTGGGGGTGGGAGAGAGCTGGGCCTTTTATCATCAAGATACTGATGCTTTCTCATCAAAAACTAACAGCAGAGCATTTAAATTTCATCTTACTTACATGGGAAACAGCTCGGATACCACTAGGCCCAGTACTTCCTGTCAAGAGTGAAGTTCCCTAATAGGACACAAGCTTCCTAACGACAGCTTGATTTGCTTCTATCACATCTTTCCCAGACAACTGGAACTAGCTGAACAAACCTGTGCATGAAATTAGCAAAGCAAAAGACAACTAGTCAGGTTAAATGAGCGGCAGCCGATCAGAACAAGCAGGTGTGAACCTCCAAATAAAAATCAGTACAGAGCTATCCCAGGGATGAATGTTTCTTCATTAACTTCTGCACAACGTCACAGATAAAATAGCTCTGTGTATAGTCCCTCCCTTTCCCCCCAAATGATACGAGGCGCCGTGGGAAGATAAACTCAACCAACAAAATAAAATTTTAGTGGGAAGTTTAATGGGAGGAGAAAAGTAAACAGTCAAAATACAATGAGTCACGTGACTGCCAGTGAGCAAGAAGGCGACTGCAATCACTCATCCTGCAAAACAAAAGTGTGATAAGCCACGCAGGTCACTGTAATACGAGAAGAGGAAACCCACAGCTTTCCCAAGGGAGATAAAGCTGGTCTAGACCCAAACTCAGGAATTTCCCGTGTGAGGAAGAGCAGGTCCCCCAGCGACTGCAGGTGGCATCTTAGGGTTCCACAGCAAATGCAGAAACATCTGAAATGGCACCTGAGAGGGATAAGCCACAAATAAGTCACACTCATAAAACAAACACACAAACTTACTCCTAAAAACCCTCATCCAAGGGTAGAACCTTTGTTCTAATCTGCTTTGTTACTGTGATAAGACACTGGCCAAAACCAACCCTGGGGGAGAAGGGCATTTATTCAGCTTATATTTCCAGGTCAAGTTCCTCTTTAAAGAAAGCCAGAGAAGGAACTCAAGCAGAGACCAGGGGTGAATGCCACTTCCTGTTTTTGCTTGTTTCCTGTTCAGTTACCTTTTTAAATACCTTTCAGGACTACATGCCCAGGGGTGGCACTACCCACAGTAGACTAATCCCTCTCACATCAGTTCACAATCAAAACAATGCCACAAAAGATTGTCTACAGGACAATCTGATGGAGGAAGTTCCTCTTTCAGATGACACCAATTCCTGTCATGTCGATAAAACTAATCTGTGCAACCTGGATTCCGAAATAATCATACAGAATGAGATGCTGAGAAAGCGGACAGTCTTTCTTGTATAGATTCCCTTATGCTTTAAAAAGAATGCTATAGTGGTCAAGGTAACGATAGCAATTTAAGCAAACATATTTATAAATACCCACTGCATATGTGATCCTTGGATGGGTCCTTCATAAATTGCATGTAGTTAATATTTATAGCAGCACTATCTAATATGCATATCCTGAAGTTACTGAGAAAGCACACTCGGAAAGGCACAAAACTATCCAGGAACCCATGCAGTAAAGCTGACAATGTTAGAGCCATCTTAGCCACCCTACCTTTCCCTCTCCTGTCTTACTTCACTCTCTCTATGACCCAGTGGCCCAAAGTACTCAGGTACATGGCTCAGAAGAAAGGTGGAGCAAGTCTTGATAGTGTGCTTAGAAAAATGGTCATCTCCAGCTTTACTATTGTAGAACCCATTCCCTAAGCCACACCCAGAAGCCATTTTTAGACGATTTCATAACTGAAGAGTTACTTGAAAAAAAATTATGTCCCAGCTCAGCTTCCCTGTTAGACTGAGCCTTGAAGCTATTCTAGAAATTGGAAGAACTCACCAAGAGCTTAGGGGAGAAAACTATCTGAGTTGTAATAAATTGATGATAAAGTCCCATTTAAAAAAGGACTCAGGGTCTTAGTCAGGGTTCCCATTGTTGTAAGGAGGCACCATGACCATAGCACGTCTCATAAAGGAAAATATTTAATTGGGGCTGGCTTACAGTTCAGAAGTTTAGTTCACTGTCATCACGGCGGGGAAACATAGTGGTATGCAGGCAGACATGATGCAGGACAGTAAGACAAGAAGAGTTCTACATCTGGATCTCCAGGCAGCAGGAAGAGAGAGTGACTCTGGGCGTGGCTTGTGCTTCTAAAATCTATCCCCAGTGACACACTTCCTCCAACAAGGCCACACCTAATTGTACCACTCCCTATGAGCCTTTGGGAGCCATTTTAATTTAAAACACCATGGGTCTGATACTTAAACAAATTCTCAGATTATAAAAAGAAAAAGAGTTCTCAGATGTCACCAACAAACGACTATGCCAGGGGGTGAAGGGATGTGTTAGTCCTAACAGCCAAATCTCTCACCGGAACTGAACTTCTTCTGTGTGGTTTCTCTTACCTTCCTAAAACAAATATATGTACTCATAGCAGAGAACATACAAACTCTATATTTACAATTAATTCCTGGCTTTCCTGAGGTGTGTCACCAAAGTAATTCACTAAACTTGCTTTGGTTTAAGTTTGGTATATCAACAACCTTTGTTAATTTGGAGAGTAGAAGAAGAAAGAATTTTCCTTTTAAATAATAAGTGACTGGTATAGAATAGGTATAGATGTTCAGATTCTCCATACTTTAAAATGCGGAAGAGGGCTAGAGAGACGCTCGGTGGTTAAGAGCGCTGGCTGATCTTCTGGAGGACTTGGGTTTCATTCCAAGTACCCACACAACAACTCACGACTATCTGTAACTCCAGTGCCTGGGGCTTCAATGCATTCTTCTGGGTTCTGCAGGCACCATGAATGCACACATGGTGCACAGACATCTATAAAGGCAAAACACTCATGAACATAAAATAAAAGTAAATAAAGTAAATAAAATGGTAAAAAAAAAAGAAAAAGAAAAAGTGGAAGAAATTTCTCAGAGGAGGTAATTGTATTTAAGAATATATTTTATTAACAAAATGTACTGGAAACCATGGAACCGGTTCCCATATGGATACAAGCAGGGTGGGGTGGTGTATAACATCTATGGCAAGCCCAGGAGCAAAGGCTGACTTCTGATGCCTCGTGTGAATGCAATTGTTTACTAAGAACTTTTTCATCATGCTTATCCTAATATTCTTGAGAGAGCATTATTAGACTCCCAATGATGCATTTCCATAATATTGCAGTCTCAACTACACAGGTAGATCAATTACGCAAGGCAGGCTCATCACACACCACATGCCTAGAGGACCAGGGGCTGACTGTAAAACTGAAAGATAACCTTGAGGACAACAGGACCCTGTTGGATTCACTCTGAGAATAGACATTGGGGAGAGACAGTTCTTATTCTACTAGACTGGAGAACAGCCTTGAGAGGTTTACCAGGAACCACCCCTGCTACAGAGAAAAAGGCCTATGGTAGACAGCTACACCAACCTGCAGAGTGGACCAGAGACCAGGAAGACAATACAACAATGTGCCAGGACCTTGCTGCGTAACAACTGCAGCATTTCTAAAAAATGGAATCAATATTTTCCCTCCTTCCATTTCATAGAAGTGGATATGGGATTAATCTCTCACAGTATTGATTCTACAGATGAACCCAAATCAGACTAGCTCCAAAGTTACCTAATAACAATTCCCCTAAGTTAGGAGCATCAGGAATCTTACTCCTGCTTTGTCTCACAATATGATTGCAAATAAATGTTTATGTATTGGTTAAAGCTCTGCTTATGTGCCTCTTACAGACATACTAGCCACAAAAAAATATTCCAATGTTACAGATGAAAATAGATGACAATTATTACCCTGACTTGAACTCTGACCTTGAATATCCTTCCTCTTCCCCAATCGCCCTCTCCCATTACATAGTAATTTTCTGTTGCTGTGTAACTATGGTCTCATCTTTACACTTCAAAGAGGTTACAGCTTGCAAGTCTGGACTCTAATGAATATAGAATTTTAAGCCAACTAGAAAAAGGAAACCCTGAACTATAAGCCTTGATATTTTCAATTATCAGCCTACTGGGTATTGGCACTGTTCAACTTTGAATACTACCACGATGTGAAATAACACCCAGTGACTGTGGAGGTTAAAGACACTGCTCTGTGCATGCAGACAGCATGAGGGGGGAGATGGCTGGAGGGCTTGGGAGGGCACTAGGTTCTACTTCACACAGTTATTAACAAAAGAATAAAAACAGACAAAGCATTTCTTGTTCTGTATAGCTACAATAGCTGCCAACTGCCACCACAGTATAGTAAACAGCTATTGTTTAGTAACAAGTAGTAGACATTTTCAAATGCTAAGAAATACACAAAATAGAAACTCTACTCCCTAAATAAGTTTTGATATTATTAAATGATAATTTTGTTATCACATATCAATTCCATGCAGTCCATAGTTGCAAAAGTAGTTCTAAAATTCTCCCCAATTCTAATCTTTATCTCCAAATTTAACTACTAACGCAGTTCAGATAAATAGATATAGATAGATGATAAATAGATGATAGATAGAGATAGAGAGATGAGAGATGAGAGATAGATAACAGACAGACAGATGATAGACAATAGATAGATAGATAGATAGATAGATAGATAGATAGATATAGATAGATTAGATATATAATAGATAGATATAGATGATAGATATATAGAAAGACAGACAGATAGATAGGTGATAGTAGATGCTGGATGATGGATGGATGGATGGATGGATGAATGGATGGATGGATAAATGGATAGACAGGCAGGGAGGCAGAGGGATGACAGGTCTACATCACAAATACAAACTTATTGCATGCCTCCTGTGATCAAAAATTGGCTCTGATCCTTCTTCCCATGCCAAAGCTCAAGGAAGAGAGAGCACAGCCACTTGTGCCCTTGCATGGAAGCTCTCTTGCATTTTGCAAATGCAAAGTCACCATTAATTTCTTATCATTATAAATTTAATGTGTCCTCTTAAATCAGAGTTGCTGCCACGTCTTGCTCTAGAGGGTGAATTCTGATGAACCCTCTCCTCAGCTGCGCTGCCCATTTGCCTGTGGTCTTGGATTTAGTGATTAGCACTGCAGGCTTTTCTGTTTTTCAGGAAGATTTCACATAAAAACACAAACAGTGCCTTCTCTGTTCCTATATGGAAGCCAGTATCATCTTGTTATTTGTGTACAGATGAGGGCAAAGATGGGTCTTTTTCAAAATTTTTTTTTTAAATTAAGGTATCCAGCCTGCCAAGAAAGCATGATTCTGCATCTAAATCAGGGACATTATTTATGTGCAAATCATGTTCATGCTAATCTCAGTATGCAGAGAGTGCACAGCCTGCTTTTTCATAGATATGATTTCTGACTTTTTTTTAAAGCAAACAATCAAGTCACTTTATAATCACCAAAATTGCACTTCTCGGGGTGAGGAAACACCCTGCTTAGCAGAGAATGTGCCCCTGCATCTGTGCTGAGGAGCCCCCAGACCTTCCAACAGTTAAGCAGCCTTGAGAGTGAACTCACAAAGCTGTTAAGTAGATGCCATGTACTGGTAGGGACCTCACAGTGCATTCATTATGACACACGACAACACAGTGCATTCATTATGACACGCGTCACGGTGCAATCCCAGGAGATACTGAAAATTGAAGAGAAATGCACAACTTTCCTCACTAAGGCAACACTGCACTCACCTCCAAGGGACTTTGCCTCCCTCACACATTTCATGGTTACCATGGGTAACCACCTTCCTGGATACATTTATCTCTGGAGAAGAATGTAGACACCAAGGCAGACATCTGTCGGTGAGCATCTGAGGACAATTGTGTTGTTGTTTCTATGTGTGTACACTGACTGTAGGAAAATAATGAATGCAAATGGATTCTGCGATAAGGCATCTGAGCCATGTGCAGGACCCTAAACTGGCACTCTTTCCTTGCCTTATGTGGCTTCTGCAGTTATAGTTGTTAGAAACGTCTTCATACTGAGTCTTTGAAATAAACCGTCTAGTCTCTAATCCCTGAGATGATTAAGCTCTAGGACTTTCTTGGTTCGTTTTGATTTTGTTCCTTTGGGATTGAGGGCCTTGAGATGTCTGGGCAAAGGCTCCACCTGGATTTACATCCCATCCCAAGGACTTTCAACCGGAAATGAATTACTTCTAGAAAGAGAAGTTGAAAACACCAAAGTTGCTATTTTGTTACTAGTCTGACCTGTCCTGGGCCTGCAGACTTTGTGTCTGTTCAGTTACCAAGGAAACAGAATCATTTGATCGAAGGGAATAGAGAGTGACTCAAACGCCAGGATCAAGTCAACCTGAGGCAAACTTGAAAAGGCTCTGAGCCTAAAAGGAAACTACAGGCTGCTGACTGACACACTGGAGGCCTAACTCTTGCACCTTAGCAACCAGGACTAAAAGGCTAATTTAAAGGACCGCCTCATAGTAATGACCCAGGAGTAATGACCCCACATCCTACCCCAAGGTTATGTAAACTAGAATATTTGTTTTAGTTTTGTTTTCTAGAGGGCTAAGGATCAAACCCAAAGCCTTGACCATCCTAGGCAAGGGCTCTACAAATGACCCGTTTCCATCCCTGTGCTTTTTTATCTGGTCTCTGTGAAGGCTATAATATATGAACAGAGAAAATTTTAAGTCAGGAGACCTTTGACTCGGTTTTTAAGAGCCCAGGGAGTCATTACTGTGGGTACCCATCATGGCTGTATGCAGTGATTGAAATGGGTGTGAGTCTTTCAAACTCTTGATTGTATTTCCAAGTGCTCCTTTAAGAAGCACAACATTTCTGCCCACCAGCATGCCAAGGGGTTGATGCCAGCAATGGTGGATAACACAGACACGTTCACAGGGAGACTTTACAATGCCTTTTGTTTTGCCAAAACCCTGGTATCTAATTTAGAAGTCAGCAAACATTATCTTCCTTGAGCCAGATAGCAGAACATCTTAAGCTCAACACAGCATGGCTTCAGCGGAAGCCCATGTAGCATTTTATAAATGCTTAGCTGTTCTTCCAACAATGGGACGGACCTATAATTCTGTCCACGCAAAGCTGGTCTCAGCCTGGTATCCTGAGGCCCCAACTCTTCTGCAAAGCTTAGTTACACCGCAGCTGGTGAAGGTGACACTGAGATCTTTTCACACAGCACACCCAGCAAGGCAATATTTCCGCACACCTTCCCTCTGCCTTGCAGGTAAATTGTTTGTTTTCTCTTTAAAGGCCCAAAGATTCCTTGGGCAGGGAGGAGAGGCCATTAGTGGCAGAAGAGAAGGATCTTGTATTCTAGTCTCCTAATGTCTGTTTTCTGCCAGAATTTTCCCTGTGGCACCAAGCCAGGAAGAACCTAGCTGATATAGATGTCTAGGCAAAAGCCTGAAAAATAAATGCACAAGAAAATACATAATTATAGAACTAGTTAACTAAGTTGAAATCATAGTCACAATATTCGAGACATTTCTCTGCCTGTTTCTGCAGTAGCAGCAAGAGATTGAGATAACCAAATAACAAAAAAAAAAAAAAAAAAAAAAAAAAAAAAAAAAAAAAAAAAAAAACCCTGCCTATCCCCCCACCCCCGCTTTCAAAGAAATACCAGCAAAGGTGCCCAACATGGAAAGAAAGGTTGGGAGAGAAGAGAGGCCTATAATTTTTCCTGTGCTACAGAGGCACCTGTGGCCACAAAGAAATTCTGCTGATCTTTTTATTTCCCCATTTTTTTGAACTAGAAGAAATATTCCAAAAAAAAAGGTGTAACTAGAAATGTCTTCTCTTTATTGAATTATATGGAACTTTTAGTGCCAATTAAGTGGGCAAAATAATGTGTTTTCTTTGGCATTTTTATACATGCACGTAGTATATTCTCTAACCTAGGGTCAGGCCCTGCCCAGCGCTTGGGCACTTCAAAGCATGTTCTAGAAGACTGGTGGTCAACCCACTCCCACAAGGGAAGACTCCCTTCACCTTTGTGAAGGGCCTGGCTGCTCTCTGATGGGCAACATTGTTGCCTGCTTGCTCCCTAGTCCTTTCCAGCCCTTTAGGCGGGTCCTGAAGAACTCCTAACAGATGTTCTTCCGATGTTTTCCACACATTCTAAATTTAGCTTCCTATGTAAAGTGCCTGCATCGTGGATGTCTTTTTCTCTGAAAGCGTCGTGCGAATGGGGGACTATTCGGTTTTTGTGATACCACACTTCCAGCTCTGCTTTGTACAGACGGCTGTGGTTTCAAAGCATGAACAAGGTCAGGCCTGTTACAAAAAAAAAACCACTAGCGCGCAATGCTGAGATCATTCCCTAGCGCTCGTAAGGAGCTGCTTAGAGCCTCCGCTTGGAAACAAAGCCGTGGAGATGCTCATTGACTCCTCCCTAAGCAAAGTATGGCCCAGTGCTGAAGTAATGTACAAACGGGAGAATCTATTGAAAAGACGAGGCAAATTGGCATTCATCTGTTGATGGGAAGCAGCAGGGCCCAGACAAGGTCCAGGCCCTTCCATTAAGTCATATAAATCTCCACAAGTAAGTTCATCCATCTGGTTCACATCTTCTCCATCATAAACACGAGAAAAACAGTGTGTGCTATGATGTTTGAGCATCAGGAAAGGAAAATGAGTTTCCTAAACTGTCAAGTGTTATCCAAACAGCAGGAACCATTGCAGAGTCCTGGGTCTCGCCATACTGAGGATCCCTGGGGATTACCAGAAATGAGTCCCTGGCAGGCTTATCAATACACATCTACACACATAGTGGACATCAAGCAACACATCAATAGCTGTGCGGTGAATGTCTGTGTGGCACAGTGTGCTGTGAGAGGAGACATGTTAAACATGTGTGTGAGAGATTGTGTTTATGATCCCACAGCATTTCATTGTATTTTTAAATGCTAATTTTTTAATGTGGCAAAAATACATCCTAGGATGACCACTACCCGAATTTGTATACTCCTTGCATAGCGTATTGAACTGTCCCTACCTTATACTACCTCAAGGACTCCAGGACCACTGATCCCAAGTCAAGGAAAACACTCTTATGGGGAAGAATCTAGAAATGTTCTTTCCCACCCATGATGTTGAAAGACAGTATATTCCTTTAGAATGAGCCATATGAAATTGCCTTTTTAAATACAATTCAGACACATTCAAATATTGGTCTCTTCACATAGTTCAGCCTGGCCAGCGACTGAGCCAGCTAGAACTCACAGCTTAATTGGTTAAAGCGTGACCCTTACCTGGCATCAATGGGAGGGGAGATCCTTGGTCCTGTGAAGGCTTGATGCTTGACCCCCAGTGTAGGGTGCTACAGTGGTGAGGTGGGAGTGGGTGATTCAGGGAGGAGCACACTCACAGAAGCAAAGGGAGGGGGATGGGATGAGGGGGTTGTGGAGGGGAAACCAGGAAGGGGGACAGCGTTTGAAATATAAATAAATAAAATAACCTATGAAAAAAATAAGATTGACCCACATAATGTACTTCATTTCAGCTTTCTCTCGAGTTTCCCAAGTTCTTCTTAAATAAAGCACCTCTTAAGTGACTACAAACTTGTACATTCAAAACACAGTACCTCAAAGGAATTATTTAAAAAAAAAAAAAAAAGAGCAGCTGACGGCTCCCCTTTCCTGAGAACTACAGACCAGTCCTGGGGCTTCGTGCGCTCTCTCAAAGGCAGCCATCTTTTTACCTTAATTTCCCATTTCTTTTTCTGCTTAAATAATGGAACTCTGACTTCAATATCAGCACTCTCAGAAGAAACACAAGACAAGAGCTTTTCTCTGCCTCAGAAGAGCTCTGTCTGCTGCCCTGCCATGGTCTTCAGCTGAAGGACAGAGGCTCACACATCACAGATATTATTGGACTTTAAGTATTAATCTTGCCTAAGTGTTAATCTCAAAAGAGTCACAGAAACATCCAGAATACGCATAAGCAAAGCTATCGAAACTGGCTACTCTTGCAGTTACTCTTCTGACCTGGGTTCAATTCCTAGCATCTACAAGGCTGCTCTCACCTGTCTTTTAGTCCTGTCCTGGGTGATCCAGTGACCTCTCCTGACCTCTGTGGGCACCAGGTGTGTATGTAATACACAGCCACCCACCAAGCAAAACACCCCCACACAAGGGAAATAAATAAAGGTTAAAGACATGAAAACACTCTATCTCCTATTCCTGCTAAATCTACATTCTTGTATCTACTTTGCCATAATATACTCCCCATGGTCCTTTACGCCCTTGAGACAGGTGTAGGGCAGGTGGCTGTCCGATTCTGCTGGCACTTTTGAGGGAGACTCCATTCCATCCCCTGAGCAGGGCGGTCTCTGATGGCAACAGTGTTGCTTGCTTATGCCGGGTTTTTTTCCAGCCCTTCAGGCGGGTGACCTTGAAAACTCCAATTCAGTCTTTAATTTTATCAAACATCTAGAATTGAATCTTTCTTACATAACCACCTTGGAATCCACTGGAACAACAACAACAACAACAACAAAAAAAAAAAAAACCAAAAACTCACACAGCCTCTTCCCTGGCAAAAACAAAACAAAATCAAAAACAAAACAAAACTAAACTAAATGATCTTGCTGCATCAAACTACTCATGAAAGAGGAGATAATGGGTGTCAAGACACACGGAATTACTTTTCAATCTGTCATCCTTCCTCAAGAACCTCTAAACCCATTCACTTAGACTTCCTTTGCCCAACTGTCCCTTACAGATCCCACTGAAAAGACACACAAGATAGAGCAACTAGGAAAACTCACTTTGAAGTCCACTTCCACGCACCCAGCAACTCCTGAGGGCTTTAAGGGTATCCAGATATAGTCTGACCTGACACTGGAATTTGGTAGGTTAGTTACACCTACATTCCGCCATCTTTGTCACCTTCTTGTACGGAGTGAGCCATGTCCTGTGTGATGTTCTAAACGAATGTGTCTGGTTAACATGAGGCAGCCGTGTCAAAGATCAAGGCCTTGGATTCAGGGGAAATTGGCAAAGCTTTCCTCCTAGGTAAGGCTACAATGATACCACCCTCTTTAGTGCCAAGTATGAATGTTTACAAACTACTAACCAGTGTGTGCCACAATAGCAGCTGCAGAGACTTCCTCCCAGATGTGCTGTGCAGAACACACACTCTGAGGTTCTCAGTCACTAAGGTGGCTGCAGCTGTTCTACCAGAGTGCACACAGTACTTGTGTCTGTCCTTTCTTCAGATCTTCACTGCCCTTAGACAGAATCCCAGGGCCAAGCTGTGTGGGATGAGCTATCTTCTGACTGCAGAAAGCTGAAATGCAGTATTCTTCAATGTCAAAGAAAAAGTGTAGAGAGCATTCTCTTTGCTAGAGCCTAGCAGATGTGCCGCTGGCCTCCGAGACATGCATTTTTTTAATAAGCCATAAAAGGATAGCATCGCCATTGATGGGGTGGTGTATCCTCCTGGGGGAGGAGCTGCACATCATGAATGTGTAAGAGGAGAAAGAACGAGCATAAGGGATGCTTGCTGACTTCTTAATTTCATTTTTATTCCCATTTTCATTTTTAATCTTCTTGTGCATAACAAAAAAAAAAAGTCCCTCACTGGTTCATTACCTATTTGTACATCTTTAACACAAGTCCATTTCCATTCTGCTTGCCAATATCCTGTGGCTCTTCCTGGTCTCCCAGTGCACCCACACATATGTCTATAGTATTATATTCTAAACACATCATTTGGTGTGCTTTTTATCTCTCTCTCCCCCTCCCTTACCCTCCCCTCCTTCCATACCTCCCCCTCCCCCTTCCCCATCTCTCTCCCCCTCATAATCTCCAGGCTACATATTTCAAGAGTTTGGGACTCATTGCTAGAGCCCCAGTGTCTCCATCATGTAGACAGGTCCAGATCCACCCAACAAATCTCTTCCATCGCCGGCTTCTATTTCCTTGGTTAACTGTGAGTGGCGCTGAAATTAACAGACTACATAGACAATGAGACTTGATATTAGGGTCAGAGTTTATTGTCCTGAGGCATTCATTTTCTGGCCTTTCTGTTCAGTGATTTTACAAATGGCCACGCAGACGCCCGGTAACCTCGGGACCTTTCAGCATGGCTAGCCAATGATTCAAGTTTTTCCCAAGTTCTTTGAGAATGGTTTTCTAAGACCAAATAAAAGTATACTCTTAATTCAAGCCTCCATTATCTTCCTCCTTTGGAATGTTTTGGGACTTCCCTTTATTCATGTTTTCCCTTTATATATCTTGTGGCATTTATTTATCTAGCCAATAACTTCATTCATTAATGCCAATAAAACTTGTTATAGCAACTTGAATATGTATTAGATCTCTAACACCCTTTTTACTCTTTAATATTAAAATTGTTTTCATCCTATTTGCCACAGTGTCCCCATAGTCTTCCTTTGTTTCAGAACTAGGATTATGACTTGGTGGTGTGTCTTTGTGTATACAGGTCCTGGGTTCAAACGTCAGCACCAAAATAAGACACTTTGTGCAGCACAAGGGTGAGTCCGTGGCTCTGGAACGCTCTCCTTTTGGGGTTTGAGCCCCTCACTTCCCAGACCATGTCTGATCTTACGATATTTTTCGACCTTGTCTTTTGGGATTTGGTTTTGTCAGCTCTCCTTCCTGACCTCCTGCTTTTCCTGACTCAGTTCTACCTTCAAAGCTTCTGTGCTAGATGTGACAGCCATCTATATTCCATAATCAGAGTGCCCCTTTTCATGTGTGTGTGTGCATGTGTGTATGCATGTATGTGTACATGCGCATGTGTGTATGTGTGTGCATATATGTGAGTGTGCATGTATGTGTATATGTGTATATGTGTGCATATATGTGGGCATGCATGTATGTGTATATGTGTGCATGTGTATATATGTGTATATATCTCTGTGTGTGTATATGTAATGTGTATATGTACATCATGTGGGTGCATGGGGAGGAGCATGCTAGTGATGTGCAGGGGTCAGAGGCTGATGTTGGTGTCTTCTTCAGTAATTCTCCACCTTATTTTTTTTCAGACAGGGTTTGTCACTGAGCCTGGGGCTTAGTGATTTAGTCAGACTGGCTGGACAGCAGACCCAGACGTCAGAGGGATGACTGTAGGCATGGTTACCATGCTAGGCTTTCTCTGTGGTGCTGGGGTCTGAACTTACATCGCTATGATTACTTGTTTAAATAGGGTTTCAAGTTCTTCCCATTTTTCAGCTGTTGGGTTTTCGCAACTTCTTAGGGAGAAACAATTCACCTGTGGCCATGGCTGAGGTATTGGGGGCACTGCTCACTCGCGTGTCATGTCTGTTATTACTTGCTATGTAACATGGATGTTGCTAATATCACTAATCAGCGCTTACCTTCACACTCACACTGCAAAGCACACGGGATGTGGGCTTCGGTCTGAGGTCCCCGCCTGCCTGTTCTCACAGCACAAACTCAATTCCTCCCCTGACTGTCATTTTACAGCACAGAACGCTGAATGCTCTTAAATAGATTTTTCACCATAAGTATGTTTTGAAGAGGATGTGCACTTATGAATCTTTTATTTTTTAAAAACTACACCTTCCAACTGGGATTCCACTACAGTCACCTTCTGCCTTGAATAGGCGTTTTACTTTTACATTCATTTCCATTGTTGGCTCTAAAATACCAGGGCATCTCTCTTTTCTCTGGCCGCACAGGCAGCTCTGGCTTTCCTCTTACCCCCTCTGTGTCCTCTGCTCGGACGGACGCTGGCTTGGACGCATTGCCCTAACAACTGGCACCACTCATCCACCCTCAACCCTTGCACAAGTAAGAGCCCCTCCCCCATGGCTCCTCGCGCCCGTGGTCCTCTCTTGTCCCCATCTCTAACAGTTCCAGCTGGTTTGCATCTGTTGTCATCCAGCTTATCTGTTCGACTTAGTTTTGAAGAATGTGGATCAAGAGACCAACACACTGGGCTGATCTCGGAGGCCAATAGAGCACCTGGTGCTGTGTTACTGCTACACAGAAGGCGGAGAGAGGCTGAGAAGATTTCTGCCTCTAGTTCCGCCCCAGTTTTTAATTATATTTATTTTGATTTGGGGTTGGGGGAGAAGAGTAAGATTGTCTTGTGAATTAAGAGTCTGAGGTCTAGCCTGGTAGTGGTGGCACACGCCTTTAATCCCAGCACTTAGGAGGCAGAGGCAGGTGGATTTCTGAGTTCGAGGCCAGCCTGGTCTACAGAGTGAATTCCAGGACAGCCAGGGCTACACAGGAAAACTCTGTCTCAAAAAACAAACAAACAAACAAACAAAAACAACAACAAAATAAAAAGAATCTGAGAACTGAGATGAACCGACAGGCTCAAAAGCAGCTAACTTGCAGCATGTGCCTTTAGCTGCAGCCTGGCGTAGTGTGCGAGCATCCCGTTTGGCGGTAGCCATCTCTGAGCATCACGTGCACCGTGTGCGAGCATCCCGTTTGGCGGTAGCCATCTCTGAGCATCACGTGCACCGTGCTCACAGAGAGGGGTCCTTCTGACTGCTGTTCTCACGCATAGGTGTCATCAGCGATGCCTCGTCCGCAGGGAACCCTAACACTACTTAGGTTACTCACTGTCTGCCAGCTACTCATGCCGCCTCACACCTTCACTACCCTGGATCTCTGCATGGCACGTGCGTGTGCCTTGTGTACCCGTGTGCATATCTGTGCAGGCAGGCACAGGTATAGGTGGGCACTGGGTCATTAAGCTAGGCCAGAAGTCCAAATCCTGGCAGATAAGGTAGAGAGTGCAAAAGATCTGGAAACAGACAAAGATGGAGGTTGAAATCAGGTAGCCAATTTTTTTTTTAATTTATTTACATTTCAAGTGTTCTCCCCTCACCTGGTTTCCCTCTCTCCTGGAAACCCCCTCTCCTATCCTCCCTCCCCCTGCTTCTATGAGGGTGTTCCTCCACCCACCCACCCACTCCCACCTCCCTGCCCTCGATTCCCCTACATTGGGGCATCTATCAAACCTTCCTAGGACCAAGGACCTCTCCTCCCATTGATGTCTAACATGGCAATCCTCTGCTACATATGCAGCTCGAGTCATGTGTACTCCTTAGTTGTGCCCTGCTACAGCCTTACAAATACAGAGTCAGATGCTGGCAGCCAACCATTGCACTGAGTGTGGGGTCCCCCAATGGAGGAGATCGAGAAAGGACTGAAGGAGCTGAAGGGGTTTGCAACCCCCACAGGAAGAACAACATCAACCAAACAGATCCCCCAGAGCTCCCAGGGACTAAGCCATCAATGAAAGTAGCCGGTTTTTGAGACTGCTAAAGTTTGTCAGTCAGAATCAAAGAGGAAGGCACCAAGCAGGAGCCCTATAGACTACCGCATCCACAGTGATGTCCCCACAATGGCTCTATGCTAACAGATTCTATTGAGATAAAGGTTTGTAGATATACTTCCCCCATGAGCAATGGATTTCAAGACCACCTACATTTAGCACATGCTGTAATTCCTGATGCGAGTGGTAAGTCGAGGCCCCTATCTGCCCATTGCTGCCTCTCAAATCAGGTGTTAGAAGGAACAGCTGCCCTCCAGGATGGCAAGGTCCCTCCAGACACCTTCTTGACTCTCAGAGATAAATGGAGAGCAAAGGTAGACACCAGTCTCTCAGAAAAGACTCAGTGTGAAGCAGTGACCATGCAGAAGAACTGTTTTTAGATCGTTTGGCAGAATTTGTTCTTCGGGTTTTGGATGGGACGAGGTCTTGCATTTGTACTGAGAACATCCATTTCTTTCACTCGGATTGCTTCTCTGACTCCCAGGGCCTTCGGGAGTTAGCAGTAGATTGCCTGGGAATCTACTGGGAAGGAAGAAGTAACCAGGAGATCATCCTAAATCACCAGGCTTTCCCAAGTGTCTTCCAGGTCTTAGAGTCATGGACAAATTTTGGAGTATAAGAAAATGATGAAGAATGGCTGTTTCGGGCTTTCTACAAAGAAGGGTGTTTTAAATCATTATACATGGAGACAGTACATGTTTTGTAGCCATTATGCAGGGGAGAGGCTAGGATCCTACAGATCCAATGAGAATCCCATGAATTCTCAACACCAAGGCAAGGAACACAGGGTAGATGGCTCATGACCAGCGAGACTTTGAAGAGCATCTTTAGACACATCGTGCAAAATGATGTTTGAAACCACAGGTTAGGTTATGCATCAACTATGGTGACAGGAGTCTCCTCAATCAGGCAGAGGCAACTACTACATGCTTTTGAACTGCCATCTTGGTGAGGGTGTACAGTCCTCACTGTAACCAGGGCAGGGAGGCAGACCCATGGCCAAACCCACCAAGAAGGCCTTACAAATATGGAATAAAAGCTGATCTAATCTATTGGGGATTCAAGGTGTATGTAATGTAGATATTCCCCAGTGGTTGACAGATAGGAATGAGTCATTGCAGCGAGAGCTTCCGGAGGATCTATAGTCATGCTCTGCATCATGAATAGCTTTACAAAAAAGTTTTTATTCATTTTATTTTATATGTATGAATATTCTGTCTGCAAGTAGGCCTGTGTACCAAGTGTGTGTTTTGTGCCCTGGGAGGTCGGAGGAGGGGTGGGATGCCCTGGAACTGGGGCTGCAGACAGTTTTGAGTTGCTATGTGGATGCTGAAAATCAAACCCAGGACCTCTGCAAGAGTAGTCAGTGCTCTTAGCCACAGAGGCAACCCCCCTGCCCCCTGCCTATCTTGAATGGCTTTTAAAGATCATCCCATTCCATCCATGGCAATAAGGCAAAGCTACTATGTTTGAGTTTCCTGTATCTGCAAATAACTAACAAAAGATCAATCAGCCACACCCTTCCTTGTCTTGCATTTAATACCTTTTGGGTGAGTCTGAATATCAGCAAATGTTCAGCATCCCTTAGCAGCCTATAAAACGATGGATGCAGGATGCTAAACAGGTTTCCAGACATGACACAAGGTGCAACTTTGAGATTTGGTGCATCTTTCAAAGTATGAGATGTCTGACACCCCTTAGCATTCTGGCTTATGAGACAGACATCGACCATTTAGGTGTCTGTCACAGAGCTGAAGACTGAGGCGCTCTGCCTAGCTAGCCTGTTAGCCTAGGAGTCCTGTGCTCCTGGGTTATCTTAGCAGTGGGTCTCACCCTTCCTGATGCTGTAACCCTTTAATACAGTTCCTCACATCGCGGTGATCCCCAACCATAAAATTATTTTGTGGCTACTTCATAACTGTAATTTTGTGACTGTTATGAATCATAATGTAAATAACTGATATACAGAATATCTGATAAGAGCACCCCCCCAAGAGGAGTCACAACTCACAGGTTGAAATCAATGCCTTGTTCAGTCATAGGCAACAGACCTCCAAAGCAGGGTTTCCAAAATCTGGGGGAGCTGACTTAGCTCAGAATTGAGTTTAACTTCTCTTTGGGGCACAAAACTATCGCCACCGCATTCCTGCTATGTGAAGCTGATAGGGCCTTCAAGGTGAGCCAAGATCAGGCGGAATTTGGGCCTCATCCAGGAACAGAAGCTATCTCACTGGTAGCTTATCTAATGGTCTGCAGCTAGTGTAGAGGTTGGCCAAGCAGCTGTGTGCCAGGATGCCACTCAGAGCCCTGGAGTGACACCATCTTTGTCCTCTCAGCATGAGGCTTTCCGGAGTGTTCTCATCAGTGAGGAATGAGGACGGATGGACAGATGCAGAGAGACAGTGGAGGCTCGAGGAGGAGGAGGAGGAGGAGGAGGAGGAGGAGGAGGAGGAGGAAGAGGAGGACGCAGATAGACAGTGGATGCTCTTTCTACCTTCAGAGCTCCAGATCAGCAGCCAAATCACCTCTACCCACTTTCACTAGTAGTAACAACTATAAGAAGAATAGGAAATTAATCTCTGTCTTGGTGGCTATCTACTCATTGCGACCCTACGGCTGTGGACATTTAGATGAATGGGTTTGATGGCAGTTAGCCAGCAGTTGCTGTCATAAACAGATACAGGTGGGAAGTCTAAATCCACATTATTGTCCCCCAGGAGGAATACACGTGAGGTTGACTTCAGCTTCTTCATCATTGGCAGTGGCAATCAAAGTTCAATCCATTAGCATCATCTGGGAAGTTTTTCCTAAGCATATATGCACAAATTCTATCTAGCGCTAATGTCAAATTCAATTAGGGATATACGTACGGGTATTTTCATTTAGATAGACATGGGCCTATTAACTACTGCATGAAAATGCAGGCATTGCACACACACACACACACACACACACACACACAGAGAGAGAGAGAGAGAGAGAGAGAGAGAGAGAGAGAGAGAGAGAGAGAGAGAGAGAGAGGAGAGAGAGATCCACTTAGCACTCAGATTCTATATATCCAAACAGGGAACTTTCCTCGTTGTCAGCCTCAGAACACAGAAGGTAACAGTTTAATGCTTTGGACTTTGCAAGAAGCAGAGCTGAGGTGTGCCAATTTGAGCCATCACAGGCAGTAACAGCACTGAGGACACACTGGAGGTGATGCCCAGCAAGGGTCAACAGGGGAGTGTCACAGGTCTCCACACAGTGGGAGCAGCACCCATGCATGCCGGGATGAGGCTGAGGGTGATACTCAGAACTGTTGACAGTTCTAGAAAGGTACTCGCAGACATCTCAAGCCCCATGAATTCATTTATCTAAGCTGCCCCCTCTGTGTAACCAGTACCCCCTCTTTCCCAGCAAGCCACCTCCCACAGCACATCTTGTACACCTCCTTTGTCTAGGTTCTTGGATGACAACACTACTTCCTCTAATGGACTGTAAGCCACCAAGAGAAAATCATACTGTCTTATTATTGCTATGTTTGTGTTGCTTGACACATGATAGGCATAAGTATGAATATGAGAGTGGTATTTTAAAAGGCATGTGTAAAATGCTTAGGAACAGAGAGTGAGAAGGGGGGGTTGGGGAAAGTTTTTTGCACAGTGGTAGCTTATTTTAGGGTCCTAACGAAGGACTTCCCTGGCAGGATAGGAGAATGCCAAAGCACGTTGAAGTAAAAAACAAGTGTGTAGAGGAGACGTAATAAGAAACAATTGAAGCGGTCTGGCAATAGCAGCAAGTTCTTTTTTGCTTCTATCCTGAGACCCTAATGTAAGACCGGTTTTGATATATGTGGCCAGCTCTTTGTTGCAGATGTGTGATCCTGAGGGGTTATCCAGGAAATTCAACCCTTCTCATTCTTTATCCTAGCTAAATAGTCTCTATTCGTGACTGTACCCTGCTTATAGAATGACTATATGGTAGCTACTGAGACCAGTTAGAATCTTCTGCTTTTAAACGAAAACATGCAGGCCTTGAGGCTGCTTCATGCGCCCATGTCTCCTAAGCCCACCAGTAAAGAGGCCACATTTCTCCCATCTTGTTTTTTCGACAAGCTAATAGTCTAGGAGGCATAGCATATGGATACAAGTTTCTAGAAGCACTGATACAGTTCGATTCACTCATTCATTTAGCAGCATCAACACGTTTAAAGTCAACAGTTCTTTAAAGTCTAATTTTTTGCAAGTTCTTCAAGGTCAGACCTTTAAATGAGTCATCAACATGTCTCTATGTATCTCCACAGATCTGCCTCATTTCCCAGGGCTGGCTGTTCTTTTCCAGTGTGCACATGGTGAGGCACTGTCCCTACTATTGCGGCGAGAGTGTTTGGCAAACTGCCTTATTTTCTGAAAGCAGAGAACAAGATTCTTTTGCGGTTAAGAAGTCCTCGAACTGAGTTTACATCACCATTCCCTACGGTATTTAAACAAGCAAGCAGTCACCACGAGGCTTACAAATGGCCTACCTGCTATTTCGTGGTGCTGTGCACTTTCAACTGGTTTTGTGTGTATGTGTGTGTGTGTGTGTGTGTGTGTGTGTGTGTGTGCCCACCTAATGTGTGTGTTTTATGGTCTGAAAAGTCGCCTAATTGAAAAGTCGTCGAATAGGGGCTGCGCAATCACCTGTCTAATCACGGAGATGTTGGCGAACGATTGCTTTGCACCCTAGAGAGGACCCGCTCGTAGCTTTACAAGCATTTGGGGCGGACCGGCCCTGTCCCAGGGGCTGCTTTGAATGTGCTGCCGCCATCATGTCTGTAGTGGCAAAACTGGCCCTGCTCTTGAGAAGCTAATGGTGCAGAGGGTTCCTCACAGCGCATCCTCTGAGAGCTGCCATTAGAGAGGAATGGAGGACCATAATAAAGTTTGCCTCCACAGCATCCTGCTACTGTCCCCCACCGCCCTTCCTTCACAGAAACTGCCGGGCTCTCATGAGGTGCCCTTCTGCCTCACGGTGCCAACAAAAAAGTCTTCTGCCTCATCCTTTCCCTTTTCCTCTCTTCTTTGCCCTCAGGCAAGGGAACATGGTAGTGGGGACAAGCTATCCACACAGCATTCCGTCCTAATATTTTGCTTACAAGCTATCAAGGATCAGCCATGACATGAAGGGCTTCCTTAGATCCACGGGAGATTCTTTCCAGTTATCTGAGGACACACCGAACTCTGAGGATCGGCAAGCCCCTCATATAAAATAGCATAATGATTGCATGTAGCCCAAATTCCTGTACACTTAAGTAATCTCTAGACTGCTTCTAAGAACAGGAAACTTAAGTGGTGCATGAACATTACGCCACGTTGTTGAGAATATAAAATGGCAAGCACAATGTGCTTTGGATTAGATACAACTTTACAAATACTTCTTCCAACTCCCATTGATCTGATTCTTAGATGTGATACCAATGGACGTAAGGATTGACTGGATGGCTGAAATTAAGGTACTTCCTCCAATCTATGTAAATTCATAATGAAACCAGATTTAAGGGCCAGGCCTTTTTTATCGTGTGTCAGGGATTTGAACATAGTCACCCCAACTTAGTCATAGCAGTTTTCTGAGTGTTCCTAGTTTCTAGTTATAGGTAGCTATTTTTCATAAAATCGATCTCATTTTAGCTGCCCTTTTTTCCTGAAGTTCTGCACAGTCCTTCCTGCAACGTCCTTTCCCCCCCCCTTGAATTCATAACTAAAAATAGCAGTAAAATGACATTAAGTTCAAGCCAAGATGGCAGGTTTTCAAGACCAGGTCATGGGTTTCCTCAGTCCTCACTGATTGAACTTGGAGTTTATCTGCAGACCAACGGGGACTTTCAAATGCTGCCACAGCGTGTGAGGTTCTGAGGACATGGATGGGTTGTTCAATGAGTGAGCTCTGGCTTCCCTTCTATGAATGAAGGACAAGATGAGAATCTGTGCACACTGTGGCTCTCGGCTTTTTCATTCTCTGACACTGCGGAGATGGGAATCATTAGTGACAAAAGAACACAGAAGCCCAGTTTCTTCTAGAAACTGGTTGATGAGTGCCTGGATAAACTAAAGGAGCAGCATTTTGTCGAATTTCTTATCACACGTCCCTACAACTAGTTTAGTGGGCTCAGACTTGAGGGAATTGATAGCTTGGAGATACAACCGCCATGATATTCTGGTCACCAAGGATTAGGATTTCTAAGGTTTTCTATTTATAGCCAAGAGAAAACTGACCACCTTGTGCTAGGAAGTAAGTCACCTGGGAGTCACTGTGGGATGGAAGGGAGGGCACACGTCTTGATGCTAGGGTGCTCTAGAGGACGGGGTTGGAATGAAGGAGGAAGCAGATAAACACACTGAAGGATAACGGGAGGAGCTGTTGGGGAATCCATGACAACAGCATGAAGAACAGGAGCCCCAGGCACCGTACACAGGAGACGATGCAACCCTGGGCATGAGCTGTGCTGGTTTAAGACTTAAGGACCGACATCAGCAGAGCCAGGCAGAGGGTGTTCCCTACTTTATCACGGGAGCATAGCAGTACTTTGCAGGGTTATAGAATAGAGATGTGGGGGTGATTGTGCCCATGCAGGAAGGTGGGGTACTTATGGAAAACTTCCAGGCAAGGCCCTCAGGTAACCAGTTCCTAAACTCCCATGTGAAGTCCTGAGACGTCCATGTGAGAAATTCTTTCAAGACTCTTGGGAAAGCTGGGAAAGAGGGACTTGCCCAGAACTTGAAGTGTCATAGTTGTGGATGAACTTTGGGGTGAATGTGATACTATCCACATTCGGCGGCATTGTCGATGCTTATGAGATATGTTATATTCTGGTCAAATACATCAGTAAGACAAGCAGTACTACAATTGATTCCTTTTGCACTTAGTAGGAGTGAAACTGAAACAAAATAAGTCAACTAAATAAAGGGAAAGACAGAGAACTGAGTTCTAAGCTGTCTTCCGACCGAGAGCTACCCTCAGCGGAAGGGAGGCCCTTCTGTTCAGTCTTTTCAGAAGTTGTGTTCACCACTCCTTTTGTCTTGAAGCCAAACTAACCAACGGTATCACACACCGAAGGCACATTTTTTTAAATACCGCCTCCAGCAGAGGTGAGTGAGTAATCAGGTCACCCTACTTCCTTCTCTTATCTAGTCCATTCCCAGAACTCCATCCCTGAAAGCACAGGCCAGGCCAGACTTCCAAACACGAGTCCCTGGACTCTTTGATTTTGGAACTAAAAATCAGTCCACCCAGAGCTCAGTGAGAATCAAGCGAGGTGCATGCATGCATGCCGGGGATGCTGGGGAGGGAGGCTGAGTTTCCTCACCCATAAAGCAGGGTTCCTATCACCACCCCTGGCACAAAGCCTGCTGGCTCCTCTAGAACCACCAGGAAACAAGCTGCCAAGAAGAGAGAACACCACCCTTCTCTCGCTTTCCCACAGACGCTGAAGGAAGGATGTTCACATCACTGGGGCTTTAAGAGAGTGACCCCTAGGCTCACGAAGACAATGTCTATGAGACACAAAAAGAACTGGTGGTCCTTTAGTTGCTGAGAGGTGAAGACCTCTGGGAAGGTGGGTCTCAGTCAAAACCCTAAGAATCCTGGGGAGCCAACACACCTCCTAGAAGTCCAAGCAGGCTCTGATTCTCATCCCCAGAGTGAAGAGCAGGATACCAAGAGGGGAACTAAGTCTTGTCAATAAGGGACTGTGAGCAAAGATTCTTCATCCAGGTTCCATGAACATTACTGGAGAAAACACAAAAGCATTATTAATGCTATTATGTTGTTGTTGTAACCTCATTAAGCTTCAGATAATAGCAATTTGTTGCTCTTAGGCTACAAACAACACTGCCACACTACTTTAGAAAAGACTGGTGCTACTTTTGAATCTGAGATGTCACTCCAGGCTCAAGTGTTGGGAGCTTGGTTGCCACCTGGTGGGACTTGTGGAACTCATTGGGTCCAGGGAGTGCTGACTTCCTCAGGAGATTAATCTCCCTGGGAGATTAATGAACTTAAAGCTTTGTGGTGTTTCTGGAAGTGATAGAAAGTGGAATGTGGGACCTAGTTGCAGGAAATACATTACCGATGTCATGCCCTAGAAAGCACATCACATCTCGTGCCTGCCCCTTCTCTCTTTGCTTCCCCACTGCTGGAAGATGAGATGCTCGGCCCCACCACAGATCCCAGAACAAATGAACTTTCCACCTTTTGAAATATTCCCCTAAGAACTAACACAACAAGGATGTCTCCTGAAGCTAGGCATTAATGTATGCACCCTCTGACACAGAAACTCCGCTCCTGAACATATGTCAAGATGAAAGAGAGCTTGGGGCCATCAAGAAATTGGTACAAGAATTATCATAATGTTATTCATGGTAGCCTAAAACCACAAGCAACTAAAAGTATACCAATATTGGGGCTATTTGGAGGAAGACAGTTCAGCCTTGCAAGCTAAACTGAGGTGTGGTAGTGTAAACTTCTAGCTCCTGTGATGGAATAAAAAGGGTTGGAGAGGTGGATAGTATATGAGGAACCGAACCCAAGGGTGTCCTCATGTGTGCACACACCCATGCACACCTACACATATACCTATACCCACTAGCACACACATATGAGTGACCAGTACAACTATAGCTGATTTGATTAACAAGCTATTATGTTCTTAGAATAACAAACCATATCTTAGTTAGGGTTTTACTGCTGTGAGCAGACACCATGACCAAGGCAAGTCTTATAAAGAACAACATTTAACTGGGACTGGCTTACAAGTTCTGAGGTTCAGTTCATTATCATCAAAGCAAGAACACAGCAGTGTCCAGGCAGGCATGGTGCAGGAGGAGCTGAGAGTTCTGCATCTTCATCTGAAGGCAAACAGGAGAAGACTGGCTTCCAGTCAGCTAGGATGAGAGTCTTAAAGCCCACATTTACAGTGACACACCTACTCCAACAAGACCACACCTACTCTAATAAGGCCACAGCTACTCCAATAAGGCCACACCCTCTAATAGTGCCACTCCCTGGATTGAGCATATACAAACCATATTGGAATGAGAAGGAATTACTGGTCTGTGCAATTCCATCAGTGACTCTCAGGGACATAACAAAACAAGGCAAAACCAGCAGATATGACGAGATTCCTTTTATGTATGGCTCAAAACTAGACAGACACCAACAGTGACAGAAGTCTGAAAGTGCCTTTGCTACTCAGTGGCTGGCAGGAGTCAACCAATGAGCTTCAGAAGGTTTGTGCCCCTACACAGACAGTGCACACACAGCGATACACAGCGCTGAGCTTGAGTGCTTAAAATCTAAGCATTTCCTATATGGAAGCTATATCTCATTTAAAAAAAAACAAAAGGCTATAAATTCTTAAATGAACAAACTATGAATGTCCTTATTAGCACATGGAATAGATTAGAAAGCAAGCAGAAAAAGACCAGCCAATCTTAGACCAGTGGTTCTCAACCTTCCTAATACTGCAACCCTTCAACACAGTTCATTGTGTTGTAGTGACCGTCAACCATAAAACTATCTTGTTGCTACTTCGTAACTGTCTGTAAATATCTGATATGCAGGATATCTTATATGTGAACCCCAAGGGGGTCACAACCCACAAGCTGAGAACTGCTGTCTTAGACAATTACAAAACTTTGGATTAAATGTCTATGGCCACTTGATGAGTAAATGGTAGGCTAACAATGTAGCTTTTCTCCAAAATATTTTTTCATTTGTTAAAAATTATTTTTATTAATAATGATATTATTATAAATAAATATAATTTATATTAATTTATTTTCATAAATTATATTTATTATAATTAATAAATAAATTATATTTATTAATTTTATTATTAATAAATATTATTTTTATTAAAGTAAAGTGTGTATGTGTGTGTGTGTGTGAGAGAGAGAGAGAGAAAGAGAGAGAGGGAGGGAGAGACCAGATGCCTCATAGGACAGAGATACACAATCCCTGGAGCTGGAGTTAAAGGCAGTTGTAACCTGCCCAACATGGGTACTGAGAACAAAGCATGGGTCTTCTTCAAGCCTGGTACTCACTCTTAGCCACGGAACTGCCTCTTCAGCCCCTTAGAATAACTGGTTTCTAAAACCCTTCTTATGGAGACAAAGGTATCACAGTGGCAGAAGAATCACCTGGGAACAGGAGGTCAGGGGCCATGCTGTGCAGACAGCAGCTGCTCTGAATGTCCCAGTCTCCCCTTTCTGAAAGGAACATGGCTACCCCATGTCTGCCTGGCCATTGGGCGCAGGGTAGGTAGGTAAGTTGCTGTGGAGAGAATGAGTAGATCTGTCTCTGGACCAATGGAAGCTCCATCCATAGGCAACGAAGAGACTCTGTGTGGCCCTGGCTCTTGGGCTCAGCATCAGTGACTGCATAGCAACTCATGATGTCTGCTCTCACCATCTCCATTTACAAATGGAAGAAATGGCTCAGGCAAGGCTACCATTGGCCCAGCATCACTACTGAGTGCTGGAGGAGGTGTTGTCTATGGACAGTTCCGCTCCAGAGTTGTCCAATGGTTACAAATGAACTGGAAATTGTACCACTCAATGCTTCAGATATCATAAATATTACAGAGTTTGTATTCACCAGTAAATCCTTAACTAACAACGATGCTAGTGAGTTGGGGAAGTGCATTATATCTCTGGAAGTTTAGAAAAACATTGAAGTGCTTTAGAAAGCTAGGAGGAGCATTTTTATGGGCATAATAAAGAATTTCCAGGGCTGCAGAGAGAGCTCAGCAGTGAAGGGCTTTATATATAAATAAGCACAAACATAAGGACCCAGTTTGATGCCAGCACCCACATAAAGCACAGGCAGTGTACCCCTGCCATCCTGGTACTGGGGAAGCAGAAACAAGATGGTCTCTGGGGCTTGCTAACCAGCTAGTCTAGTAGAGTTCATGAAATTCAGGTACAAGGGGAGGCACTGTCTCAAAAAAAAATAATAATATGGTAAACAATTTAAAACACAGCTGATGTCGACCTCTGACTTTCACACACCTACATATGCACATGGCTTGCATACCTACATATACATGTGTACACACACAAACATGTACTCTCTCACACACCTAAACACACACACACACACACACACACACACACACACAGAGTATTTGCATGCTAATATGTAGTGTAACTGTAGACTAAAACTAAAAGAAGCAGCTGTCCCCAGGTGGAACAAACGCTGTATGGTCGCTCCTCATTCAGTCACATAGCTCCTGTACAGGACATCTCTAGGAAAGAGAGCGCACACCTTCCTTCCCAAGGCCAGTCTTCCAACGGGATTCCTTGCAGCAACCTGGGCAGAAGGTAGTATGTGGACGTACATGGGAACCATCTACAAATCTGAAGAAGGGGGCTCCAAGACACCAGGCAAGGCTGCCTTTCACAACTGAGCCCCAAATCACCTTAGAGGGTGACAGAAGGAATGGCCTCTCAAAAACACCAAATCACCCTGATAATGCTTGAGGACCTCCAGGTCTCCTTGCAACTTCCCAAGCAGCGTGAATGACAAGGTCAAATTAAGGCAAGGCGGCAGCCTTACTTCCGGTGTGTTCCTCCTGCTCAGGATCCTGACTTTCATGGCTTACCAGGAGAAAAGGGGAACAGCGCTTGCCCTCTCATCCTTGTCTCATCTCGAAATTGGCAGGAAAGCTTCTGCCAGGAAGCTTTCTCCAAAGGACACTGCTTGCAAAGCCCTCTTCGGGAGGATGCAGCACCTGTCTCTCCCGCCAAGACAGGTGGACGCTGGCAGTGGCTTTGGGGAAAGCAGCAGGTTGCTGGCACGAGCCCTCCGCCCTTCTTCCCACAGGCTACTGTGTTCAGGTGTCTTGTGGCAAGCTGCCAGCTCAAGTGCTAATTAATTAAAGGACTTTCTTTGCTGAGGATTTGGGGCATTTTGACATCTCGGTTGGATGCTTGAGCTCATGGAGGCTTTGGAAGAGCCTCTCTGCCTTCATCGAGTTTGATCTCCCCAGTGGGAGAAAGCAAGTGCCCAGAGTTGCAATAATCATATTAAGTACCAGGTTCCTTTGCCAAAGCACAGTGTACTCTTTTCTTTATCCTTCCCTTGAGGGACACTCCCACTGAGTCGCTTACTGGGTTCTCTGCTTATCTTGCAATTCCACACTGACAGCCTCATTTTTTTTCAACATACGTAGGCAGTTCCGCAAGGCTGCATGGTTTGTGGTTTTAAAGGAGATCATCACATTTAGGCTCAACCCAAACCAGAACAGGACTGAGTTGCTGGTTCTTTGTGATAGTATGTTAGAGGTGAGTTCCCAGCGAGGAAGACAGGAACATCCTCCGGCTCCTGAGTTAGAACAGAAATAGCCTTTGGGCACAGTGCAGACAGAATCTATTCAGAAACCCAGGGGTGCATTAGGTCAGGCAGAGGAGTTAGCTGCTCTCCCAAAGAGGAGCATCCACAATGTACTCTCTGCTACCATTTTGTGATTTACTTACCCCGGTATAGTGATCTCTCTCCACCACTGAATCATTAGCTAACTTGTAACAGGAGTTTGCTTGACTTTGGCCCTTCATATTATCTTCTAAGACCTTTAATAATTAACTAATTGAGTCTAGGTGATTCAAACCATCTCCTCTGCCAGGGTCTAAAGAGTTGAATACATGTTACTAGTTTGTGGCAGGCTGGGAAGATGGAAACAGTTTATGATCGATACTTTGTTACCTTAAATAAAAGGTAGAAGTGGGAGAAGAAGGGAGAAAGGATGGGAAAAACAAGAAAGGAACAAAGAAGCTAACTGAGAAGTTTTTCAGAAAAGACTGAAGAACAAAGAAAAGGATCCTTCCCAGGCTAGAGATTACAGTGCAGAGGTGCCTTGTGGGTGGTTATATCTCCTTACAGAGCCAGAATGGACTATTTCCCCAACACAATGAATGCTTTGTATTCAAAGCCACAGTAATAATGAAATGCTAGGGAACTAAATCTTTTTGTTAATCCTTGAAATAAATGTATTCAAGCAGCTATAATCCCCATAAATATAAGCAGGCTTCAGGTGCCAAGCTGAATTTGCCTAATCTGACAGTTAACTCTGCTTGAGCTGGGTAGGAACCAAACTGTAGACTGTCAGAAAACAGGTTGCATGAAAATTTGGCAATCAATCCGAAGCTATCCTTCATCCAGGGGGAGGCAGGGCTGAGGGCGCTTACCTTTGAACTTCATGAGATGTCACAAAATCACCTAACACGCCACATCTTTCTAACGAAACAGTCTAATTAGTTATGGCCCTATGATATCAGGGCAGATGTCAGGAGCCTCTACTGCTATGATATGTTGTTATTGACAATATTCTGACCATGCTAAACTGACCCACTGTGGCTCATTCTCTGCTGGTATTATTACACCCATCCCTTATTGTCAATGAGTCATCAGTTACCCGTTACCTGATTTATTATCATGATTTGAAAGCCCATGGTATATACAGAGTCTATATACAGTAAATATTTTACATAATTTTCCAAAACAAAGGTCTGTTCCCTATGAGAGGGGGCAGGTCTGAAAGGCGTTGCCCTGAAGTAGAACACAGGTAAAATCCTTTAGCTTGTGTTCAAAAGTTATTCTCTCTCTTCTCCATCTCAATATGCCCTGCAAGCTTTTTCGGTGCCTATAAATTCTTACTTTCCAAAGTAAAAGAACTAAAACTGAGAAAGTGAGAGGAAAACATACGCGTTCAGAGACAAAGGGCATAAGACAAATAGCAGGGAACTAAGACAGGCAAGCTGTGGGCGAAGCCCTGGGTCCTGGGTCTTAAGCCTGCTTAGCTCCCATCCATCTTCTGTGACCTTTCTGTAGAGAACAGCCCTCCAGACTCCTGGCCCAGAAGTTTGGGTGACCCTAATCAGTGCCCAGGCCTGCTCAGTCAACACACTCAATCCTCCAGACACTGTAATTTATTCATGGATGTCGACTTCACCACACCAGTCCAGGAAGGGTCAATTCTGAGGATTTGCTTTGAATTCAGATGGAGACAGACTCTTTTTACAAGTTAGTCTGTCCGTAGCCAGTTTTCAATTTCATGGGAGGATCCTGTTGTAGGATGAAACCAAAGTTGTTGGAAGCATGAGCAGATGCTAGGAAGAACAGAGAGAAATTCCCAGCAGTATCACTTCACTAGGGCGTCTGAATGGGCTCATGGCCAGAGTCAACATCCCTGGCCTTTGCCCAACTGTATTTGATATTTTCCTTAAGTCACTTGGACTTAGTTTATGGCACTTATAACAATGGGACACAGAGTTCAGATTACTGACATATTACATATATTTGCTAATGAATTAGTGAGTGATATTAACAAGACTCACGTTCACAAACCAGGCGATTTAATAAGTAATGAAAAGCTCTCCCATTGACCCAAGATGGTATTCAGAGTAAGTGAGAAGCACTTCAAAAGCTACTTCTGTTCTTTATAAGTGGCTAAGGAAACAACGTGACCCATGCCGACTGACAGAGAAGATATAGGTCTGTGCCTTTCTGCTGGGTGACCTTAGACAAGTTAATTAACTCCTCTTCACCTCTATTTGTTCATCTAGAAATAGAGATGGTAACTGTAGCTCACGAGTCCATCGTGAGGCCTAAACAGACTTAATCCCTACAAAGGGTTTATTAGAGTCACTGGCACATATAAACCTTCAATAGCTGTTACATTTATTTAATATTCAATAAATGTTCATCTGTTATTTTCTAACACATTAACCTTTTCTTTCCCCAGCATAAGCTCTCACCACATTCAAGCCTGCATGTGTTCCCTGAACCTGGACTGCTTTCACCCCAAAATCTGTGTAACCAACTCTTCCACCCCCTCTGAAAGCAAAGGAAACCTTCTGAGTGACCACAGATGAATTAAGGATTGCCAGGTACAGCTGCATTGCCGGGTAGAGAGTCTACATCTGTAACCGAGAGAATGCGTTTTGAAACAGCGGGGATAATTTTTATCTACTCTATTATTTATCGGCCCTGAACTGGTACTTGAATACATGACTTGTATCACTGCAATTACCATCATGATTTTCTGTCATAGCATAGAGCGTATAAACAAAACCTCTGTGAGCTGACAGTGATCTTAGAGCTCATCTCTAGGACATCCCGTAAGTAAGGGGAGAACTCGCCATCCACCAACACCCATGCTTTGTTGACTCTTGTCTGGGACTTGCAGGGGAACTCAAGGTCCACACCAGGCAGCCACTGGCTCTCTCACTGAGCAGCCTTGAGGTCACCACCCACAGATGCCATTTTTTTTTATGGTTGGCTTGAGCAATAATTTAGGAGATTAGAGCAATCACCAAAGTGTAGAATTAAAAGAAAAGAAAACAATCAACACAGAAAAGGGGGGGGGGACATCACTTTTGCCTATACAGTGCAGATCATTTACATAAACAAAAGAGAACTCGCAGATCGAGGAGCCAAATCAGAGGTTGCAATTAGCTCAATTGTAGAGTAACTTGTTCCCATCCCAAGCAACAATAGCCAGAGCGATCATTCTTAATTGAGGTAAATTAAGTATTCTGACTACACCACTTTTATCAAAAGACTTGCAAGCCAGTGAAGAGATCCAATTTACACAAACTCTTCCCCATTCTTCATGCTGATTCATGGCTTAATCTTCCCTGCTGCTTCTCACAGTCAGTGCACTTTGCTGCAGACTACAGAAACAAGATAAAATGTCTATACGAATGGCCACCCTCCAAAGTCTATCAGGGAGAAGTGTGTGTATGAGTGTGTGTGTGTGTGTGTGTGTGTGTGTGTGTATACATATCAAATTATTAAAGCCTTGTTTTGGCTATAGGAGATTTTGGAAAATAATGAAGGAGAAGGAAAGAGGGGGAGAGAGAGGGAAGAAGAGGGGCGGGGAGAAAGAGAGACTTGTGCTAATACCCTTGAGGTTCAATAATACTGCAACCTAGAAGAAAAACTCTATCAGGAAGGTAACACATATTCAGCCAGAGGGTCACCATCATATCTTTAGTGCCTGATAAAGAGACACAGGAAAGAAACACAGGAAACTAAGCTAGCAACTATTCAACTAAACAGAGTACAGTGTGCAGCCGTCGCCTACAAAACACTAGTGCACAATCATTAGCTGCCCTATTCACGTCAACGTGCATTTATACCTACCACCCTGAAGTTACTCTGGCAGTTGGGGATTGCTGCAACAAAACCCCCATGCTTCTTGTATCAGCCGTCCCTGTAAGGGGGTGGGGGTGTGCTGCTAATTACCACCAATGCCACATAGTCTCCGTGTGTTATCCAGGCAGCTGTGTCTGAAGCACGGGCTGCAAAGGTCATCGTCTTGAAACTTGTTTTCACGCAGCTGCAGCAAAACAATGAAAGCTTACAGGGACACAGGGGGCTGCATGTCATGGCACTGGCCCTTAACTGCCTTCCTCCTATTAGCAAGGCTGCCCATAGTGAGCATATCATAAAACCCCCGGGGCTTAACTTGCTGCTTGTCCTGAGAGGATGGTGAAAGCAGCTGCCGGCCGGGCTGGAGCAGAGGCTCTGTCAGTGAGTACCGAGCAGGCAGGCCTCACCCAAGACAATGTCACACACCAAGTGCTGCTGCCCCCCTGCTTCTGATGACACCGCCTAAAACTTGCTACCATTAAAAGGCAAATGCATGCGGATTACTCTTTGATTCTTCCTTAGCATCAGAAATGCTTTAAAAAAAAAAAAACCCACAATGCTGTTCTGTGAATCATGAGGCTATTTTTTTTGTTAGCAATTTTAATCTTGTAAACCATACTTTGCTGGTTTGACCTGGAGCATAGGTGAACCCTTCCTTTCAAAAATTTCATCTTCAGAAGCTTCAGACTAAAGTATTCTCTGCATACGGTTGTGGTAGGAAACATGGAGGGAGTCGCCAGTGTCTCCCCTATGCAATTATCTTCATGGCTTGTGCGCTGGAACTCCGTGCTCACTCCCATTAGCGTCTCACATTATCAGGCCAATTCCACCATCCTCCAAGAGACGCCCTTTCCTGAGGAGAAGAGCCCATACCAGGCCACAGTATTGACTCTACTTAACTAAGACTACAAGACCAAGTGAGTCTTCTCCTCAACATACGAAACACTAGAAGGACCAACATATAGAAGAAGCAATCAATCAATCATCAATATTTGAGGGAGACAGATATTTGGTTCTATCTCTCTAAGCAGGTAAGAGCACCCTGCCTAAGAATATTCTAGGTTCTGACAGAGAAAGAATGGACTCCTTCTTCTCCGTCTTTTTCAGTTCACTGTCTACAGACCTCTGAAACAATCATGCTATGGATAGTTATGAATTAGCAAGTATTGAGATGTCTGCTCTGCTCTGTGCTCAGAAGTGTGAGCTGTACAGCGCTGAAGACATGCAAAAGCACCCCCCTCTCCCATTAGGAGGGTGGATGCCGCATTTGTTAAGAAATGCTTTGCTTCTTCAGAGCTGGACGGACAGCAAAACTGAACTTGAACACACACTGAGTATTAGGAATTAGGACAGTTAAGAGCTAGATGCCCATAGGAGACTTTCTCCAGCTCCACTGTAGCTAGCTGTTTTTCTCCAAATGCCCACGTTGGCCAAGTTTGCTGTTGGCATGTCTACTGATATTATTGCTCTTCTAGAAGAAAGAGAAACCGTCAGAGTCAGAGCTAGCAAAGCTCAAATTATCCCCAGCAAGTTCAGCAACCGAATAACAGCCCCTGCTTACAAAGATGCTACTGTAAGAATTTTACACAGATTCACGCAGTCAATCCTTACAACAATTCTCTAAGTGGGCATTGTATTTCTCTCCATTAACAGAAAAAACAAGTAAGACATGGAGAGGCTACAAGAGGCAAAACTCTAGGACTGTGGGTGGGAAGTCTAGAGCTGAGCTTCTTAGAACCACTCACTACCTCCCTCCCTCAGGAGAGTGAAACGTAAAACCAACCAACCAAACCAACACCCTCAGTGATAGAAACTAAAGCCAGGCTGTGGGACCTAAAGGGAGGACACATAAAATCCAGACCCAGTTTTCTTATAGCAGACACTGCAGGGAAGCACTGGGAACACCTTCTTGCTGAGTCAGGGAGGAAAGAGAGAGGTGGGGAGGGATATGCAGGGGAGGGAGGCCATATGTAGCTGCCCTTGGTTCAAAGGCAAACAGCCTAATTCCTATAAACTGGGACCTCCGTTCACATGTGGAGATAGGACGAGAACTTTGAAAATGTGCACACGTCAATCCATTCCCTGGAGAGAGCCCGACAACTCTGTGAAGCCAGTGTTCTATCAAAATCAAGGCTTCCCAAAACTCTACTTTTAAAGTAAACAGCATTTCAATGTGCTTGGAATGGCATCCCTTGCTGTGGCTGCTCCAGAACACGGTACTATGTCATCCCAAAAGGGAACTGAGGACTTTCCAAGATGCTGACGAGGCTGACTTCATCTCTGTGCCCTCTCTCAGGGCATGGGAAGAAATCGTCATGACCCATGAGCCTGAGAATTCTGCCAAGAAGCTGGGAGTCGTGAGAATCCAGCCAGCCAGCCTGTGGGATTCTGTGGATGCCTGCTCGACACTGTATATCTGCCAGGAAGACACGACTGCACCTTACTGCTACGGCCCCGCGGGTCACTGTTGAGGCTCTTTCTCAGCATCATAGTTACACAACACTGTAGGTTGCTTCCCTGCTTTGACAGCTCGCATGGCACCTTCAGGTCCCACAGAAGCTACTGCTCAGTCAGGAACTCAGGTCAGGTCAAGCTCGGAGTTCTCTGGACCGCGTCTGCTGTGCATGGCGTCTTCTGCAATAGGGAACTAACTGCCTTCTTGCTCTGAGGGCAAACCAAGAACAATGGTAATAGGCCCCATGTTATGGGGATCTCTTAGACAGGGATAAAGACTAAACTTGTCTGTCAGCATAAGAATGAATGTTCAGACTGTTGGCAGGAATTATGCTGGCTTAGTGAACCAGTGGTTGTAGGTTCTCCAACTACCATGACTTTACCAGCACCAGATAAATAGACAGTTCCATCACCAAGCTTGGTTTTCGCCTTATGGCTAAAAGATCAAGGAATTTGGTTGTGACTCCTAGTACTGTTAGAAACAAAACCCATGAAGTCTCATCCACACATCTGCCAAAGCATGAGCTGAACAAGGATGAGACCAATAGACATGCCAAAGTAGCTGGAGAAAGGCCTTAACTGTACACAACTACAGCAACGAGGGATGCTGGGAGTGGGAGGGATTACCTTCCCAATGACGAGTACACTGGACGCTTACCCAATGCTGAATAGTCAGCCCAAAGTATATGATGTGTGTGTGTGTGTGTGTTTGTACACATATCATACAGACTGAGCAGGATACATTTAGTAATATATATGTATATACATATAAGCATGCAATAACAATTTATGAAAAAAGACCATGGATCTGAGAGAGCAAGGCCAAGTATATGGGAGAGGTAGGGCAGAGGAAAGGGAAGGGAGAAATGTAATTATATCATAATCTCAAAATTTAAAAATAAATGAATAAAAAGTAAGAAAGATAGACACAATGAGCTAGAGACTCAAGCGTGAATCACTATCTTAGCCATAGGTATCACTCGCCCCTTTCCTAGGAACCCAATCATCTGTATCGATGAGAAGCTCGAGCTCCCACTATCACCTTGTGCATTCTTTAGTCACCTCCTGAAGGAACGTTATCAATATAGTTAGGCGTTGCTGCTTTGCATTAGGGGTAAAGCTTCATCCAGTGAGGTCAGAGAGCACGCAGACGCATTTCCTGTCCTCTTACATGTGTGCAATGGCAGGAGGAGGGTGGACCCTAAGTCAAAATCTCGCATTGGAAGAAACGGATGAACGCAGCACAAATACCTCACAAAATTACCACGGCTAAGAAGTGGGCTTCCTTTATATTATCTCATCTGCCCAAACCAATACTGTTGGAGTTCTAATTTTGTTGTTGTTGATGTTATTGTTGTTGTTGCTGTTTCAAGACAAGGTATCACCGTGTGGCCCTGGCTGGCCCTAAACTCACAGGGATATAACTGTCTCTGCCTCCTAAGTGCTGGGATTAAAGGAATGTGTCAGCATCCAAGCTCAAAACAAATACTGTTACACAGTATTTCTAAATTGTCTATTAAACTAAACTAGGTTTTATATCAAAATGTTCTATGCAGGGATATATATATATATATATATATATATATATATATATATATATATAAAACCACCAAAAATGCTTTCTGAATTTTCTTTTATTTTAAATGTTCATTTTATTCATTTACTTAACAAGTATAGTATTTTGCTTGCATGTGCATCTATGTAACACATGTGTTCAGTGCCCACAGAGGCCAGGAGAGCACATTGGACCCCCGCAAACTACAGCAAGTTGTTAGATGTCGTTTCAGGGTTTGTGAGCAGCCATGTAGGGTCTGGAAGAGCAGCGTGCTCCTAACCACTGCGCTGTCTCTGTGGTCCCACTCTGAATTTTAAGAGCAAAGTTCCAACCTGAGACTCCTAGTGTTGTGGCTCGAGGCAAGAATTCTGGCTGGGGTTCTAGGTTACTCCATATAGACAGAAACCGAGCAGGATAAAGCAACTTCAGTACTAATTTGGAAAAAAAAAATCACTGTTTCTCATTTCCAAGTAATCTGCAAAACCAAGATCTCTATACTCGATTTACCCCTTCCATGCATTTATCCTTCATCCTCGCCCTGTCTGTCACCCGTACCTGTCCATCATTTCTAGCCTTTCTGTGATCTGCCCAGGGCGAGAGCCACAGGGGACAGACCGAGCCTGAGAATGGGGGTACGTACATCTTTCCAGTACATCACTCTCAGACCCACTGCTGTAAGCTAAACAGGCTGGGCCAGAACATCTCACCTCACAAAAAGTACTGAGTCAAAAATGACAGCATCCAAATGATCTTTCAGCCAGAGATGTAAAAAGATCAAAACACAAAAATATAACCGACCTTTGGCGCACAATATACCAAAGAGCCCCACTGAGGACCCTTCTCTGGTACTTGTCACCCACAGCTCACCCTACGGATGAGAGTATGAGTTAGGCCTGTCCTGCAGGCTGAGCTCAGCTTGAGCTGTGCCTAGGATAAGTTATTTCCTGTGTTAGTGCATTTGGGTTGTTTTTTTTTTTTTCACAATCAGCAATAAAAAGTATCTTATAAAAGGCAGTATTCAATCGATAATCCACAATAAATCGACAAAGGCATGTACTTCCCCCGAGACATTTCTAGGTTTTCTGCATTAACACCTAAGGAAACAAGAGTTCTTACAACACCACAATGTGCTCCTGGAGGGGCAGACCTTGGAGAACTTCCCATTTTGACCCACCTAAGCACACCAGTCTCCCCAGCCATTGGTTAGCACCTTATTTTAGTGCAAAGAAATGACCTTCATAATTAAACCCTGAGTATAAATACTCTTTTTTCAACTCCAGTTAGAAAAAAGGGGTGGGGTGTAAATAGCTTGCTTGTTAGAACCACACAGTCCTAGAATGACCTCATGCTGCTCAATAGGCATGTCCAAGGTGATTCCCTTTGCTAAATAAACTTTTCTGAGCCTTTGCTACTGCACAGCTATTGTTGGACTATTCCTAACAGAACCAGCCATTGTTTCTCTCCAAGAGCTAATAGCTTGGAGGAGGTGGGACCCATTAAGTCTTTAAAAGCTAGTGGGGGAAGAAAGCCACAAAAGATCAAGAGCTACACTGTAGAGGCGCCAGACTGCTGGATCCAGACTCCAACACCTACTAGGAAAGGATCCCATGCAAACTCCTCTGTGCCTCCGGGCCTTGGTTTGTCCGTCTATAAAACAGTAATGGAGTACTTTCTTCAAAGAACAGCTACAATAACCAAGTGAGATAATCCGTGTAAAGCACAAAGCTTTCAGAGAAAAGCTAGGACCATGAGAAGCATTTGACAGGCAGTACATTGGTAGAAATTGCACAGTTTTATTATCCCTGGTCTCAAAATCTGAAATCCAGAAACATTTTGATTACTGTGTGACGATCAGGAGGAGAATTCCATCTCTGACTTCATAGGGCAAGACTAAAACTTCCTTCAGGCTATGTGCACAAGATACGTGTGAAATGTCGAGGGATTTTGTATTTATATTTAATCCTGTGTGTTCTATCCTCAAGATATGCATGTGTTATGTGTGTGCAAATATTCCGAAAGTTATTTTTCAAAAGCTGAAGTACATACTCAACCTATGTTGAGACTAACTGTAAAATGTTAAGCAGCCAAGAAGTGAAAGCTCTGCTCTTGCCTGCGTTCCCTTTTGCTTTCACTCTTGCTGTGATAAAACACTCTGACCAAAATCCACTTGGGGAGGAAGAGGTAACTTGACTTTCAATTCCAGGTCATCGTCTAACAGAGGACAGTCAGGGAAGGAACTTAAGCAGGAGCCATAAAAGAATGCTTCTTACCAGCTCACTCATTGGCTTATGCTCAGCTAGCTTTCTTAGGCAGCCCCGCTTGCCTAGGGAATGTGCCGCCCACAGAGGTCTAGCCCTCCCCATATACGAATAGTCAGTTAAGACAATCTTACAGACTGACTCGTGACCAGTAGCCAGTGCTATCTGGGCAACTACTCACGTGAGGTTTCCCTCTTTGCAGGTGACTCTTGGCCATGTCAACGAAGCAGTAAAACTAACCAGTGCTCCTGACTGAATCAAGAGCACCAAGTCGCAGAAGCCATGATAGGAGGCGTCTGTCCATGGAGATGCAAGGCTTCTGAGAAAGAAGACAAGAGGGGCATCAAGCAACATGGAGTCCCCAGAGTTCACAGCGAGGAGCTGGGTGCCCCAGGCCTCCCCACTCCAGCCATCTCATGGGTTCATGGAGAAGGGACCTAGAGGAGATGCAAGTAACTTCTGAAGAACGGTGACTTTAAATAGTAGAGACTAGAATGACTCCCTGGCAGGGTAGGGCGGGTTTTATAATAAATAACACTGAAGTCTGCTGGAGTTTTAAATGCTGTTATTTTTATGTCTTTACTAGGACATTCATTATGTTACTTAGATGGGTTTTTTCCTTAAGTTCTTTTTTCTATTTATTTATTTATTTATTTATACACTCCAGATTTTATTCCTCCACCCAGTCCACATGCAACACAGTCGGAGTTGGGAACCTCTAACTGTTCCACATCTCATCCCTCCTCCCCACCCCCTGTCTCCAAGAGTATGTCCCCATTCCTACCCTCTACCCAACCAGATCTTTAAACTCCCTGGGGCCTCCAGTCCCTTGAGGTTTAGGTGAATCTTCTCTGACTGAACCCAGACCTGACAGTCCTGTGCTGTATATGTGTTGGGGACCTCATATCAGCTGGTGTATGCTGCCTGGTTGGTGGTCCAGTGCCTGAAAGTTCTTGGGAGTCCAGGTTAGTTGAGACTGCTGATCCTCCTACAGGGTGACCCTCCTTCCTCAGCTTCTTCCAGCCTTTCCCTAATTCAACCACATGGGTCAGCAGCTTCTGTCCATTGGATGAGCGCAAATATCTATTATCTGTCTCTTTGCACTGGTTGTTGAGTCTTCCAGAGTGTGGTCATGATAGATCCCTTTTTGTGAGCACTCCATAGCCTCAGTAATAGTGTCAGGCCTTGGGACCTCCCCTTGAGCTGGATCCCACTTTGGGCCTGTCACTGGACTTTCTTTTCCACAGGATCCTCTCCATTTCCATTCCTGCAGTTCTTTCAGACAGGCACAAATATGTGTCAGAGTTTTGACTATGGGATGGCAACCCCCTCCCTCACTTGATGCCTGTCTTCCAGTTGGAGGTGGGCTCTATAAGTTCCCTCTGCTGTCAGGCATTTCATCTTTGAGTCCCGAGAGTCTCTCACCTCCCAGGTCTCAGTCACTCAGATGTTTTTCAGTAACTTTGTGTGAGCAGCATTTGTTATATGCTATTTTGGAAGAGGACTCTAATAGCAGGTTGAAAACTGGAGCAGAGAAGGGAAAACTTGACCCAAGGGAAAGATCCGGGAGAGAATTGTCACAATCCCTCCAAGGAAGAATAAAGAAGTAAAGGTGGTGACAGAGAGGTTCCAGCGATGTTTCAGTGTGGTATTTATAGACTTTGCCAATAGATGGCTGTGAGAAATGAAGGCAGAAGCCAGGTGTGACCCTGGGCCTGCTACCTGGTATGATGCAGCTATTACCTGAGGTGATGTTATTGGGGAAGACTCTTTGGCATGTAGAATATGAGCTTACATTTGGGCATGGGCTTTGGAACATCAGCATAGGAAAGACCTCCAGTTAGTCAGCAACTTGGACTCAGGAGAAATTTAACTATTTGAGCTACGTTAGTAAATGATCTTATAATAGATTTTCTTTGACTATACAAGATTGAGATTGTTGATCACAGGAAGAAATAGTATGGAATGGAATGATTCAAAATAGACCTGTAGACAAGACAATTACTATAAAGTAGTACATCGTGGGCTACAGCGATGGCTCAGCAGGCAAGAGCACTTATTTCTCGTGCAGAAGACTCAAGTTCACTTTCTAGCACCCACATGGTAACTCACAATCCAGTGCTCTGTAACTTCAGTTTCAGAGGACCTGGCACTCTCCTCTGGCATCTGTGGGAATCAGGCACACACAGGGTGCACATACACACATGCAGGCAAAACACGAATACACATAAGAATATTTTTAAATCAACAAGTATCATATCTTGGTATTAACAACATGCTGAAGTCTTTCTTAATTTCCCGATCTGTAAAACAGAGAAGCATAATAAGCATCTTGGGTTTTTCTAATCATTCTGCATCATGGAGGAAGGATAGTTTTATGGACCCAGGGAGACTGAACGATCACCCCCATAGAGAAGTAAAGAAATTGATCATCACTCTATAATGGCATGACTGCATTCTTGGTTGCCTTTTTCCAAATAAGTCGTATTCTTCACTGTCCCCTCTAAGGGTAATTCTGTGCTTAGAATCCCAACCTTACCGGTCTTTTCAATAGCCTCACGCCAGAGGCATTCCACAGTCTCTTTGCAGAGAGCTTCATTCCTTCTGCCCACTATCTTCTCTAACATCACTGAAGCACACTTACTCATCTACTTTGAGGTGTGCTCCTTCAGCCCCATAATCCTGGTCCAGCCAATCATCTCTGTCCTTTCTGTAACAAATCCCTCTCAAATCCCTTATGATTTCTATCGCCTCATCCTTTTCAATCCTATACCCACTACAACCTGATTTGTATGTTCATCTTTTTGATCTCGATAACCATCAGTGGGGCATATGGCATTAGCAAAGCCAACGGATAGTATACAGCAATTATTTGACTTAACCTCTTAGCAGCAGTAACTTTGTGAGGAAAGCCTCTCTCTTCTGTTTGGAACATTTCTTTTTATTGAGCTGATTTCTGGCACATCACATTTACCTGGTGACTCCCAGCCTTTGTGGTTCTGTTTCCTACAAAGTTGAAAGTTTTCTTCTAGCACTTCTGTGTTAATTTTCCCCCTAAATATTCTTTGCTAAACCCATTTATCTTCAAGTCAACACACTCCCAGGTGGATATCATGTTTTCCCATTCCTCCTATCACTCTCTGGGTACCTATTGCTCCCACGTTCATATATCCAGCCCAGGATGCTTTTCTGAGGTATAAGACACCATGCCCAGCTATCTTCTGGGCATCCTTAGTAAGACATGTCTGGCAACACAAAACTGACATACAAATCTATACACACTTCTTTCCCAAACCTGACCCTGTGCTAATGTAACTTGGTCACCAGACTATCCATATATCTCTCACATATCAGCCCTCAGTGATCCATTGTTAACCAAAATCGGTGGGGATACAGTCCTAGAAATGGTTCGGGCTTGTACGTGATGTAGGAACAGGAGAAGTAAAAAATAAACCACATGACATCATAAAATATACTTGTTAAGTCAACATTTCTCAAGAAGCAGGATTATATAAAACAGCCTATGTTTGCATTGAAAGAATCATTTTTATAAATGTAAACATGGGTCGACAATGTGTGACATCTCAGGTGAAAAGGTTTTGAGAACATGATTGAGGAACTCCCAAGGCTGACAGGAGAGTGTGGTTATAAGTGGAAAGCAACGCCATCTTATCCTGTGAGCCGTGTCTACACTGCACTCAAGAAAGCCTACCGAGGCTCTTCCCACCGTAGCTCATAGCTTCATTGTTCATAACAAGCACGCTGAAGGGAGACTGAGAAGTCCCACGACACTTCATGAGAGTTTGCCTCACTTAGAGAACGAGACATAATTCTAAGCATTGATAACAAAGATGGTGCAAAAGAGATAGACGGCTATAAAATCAATGACTACAGTAGCTAATGCAAAATCTGGTACTGCCAGAACCTTTGTAAGTGCTTTATGCATATTATCTCATATACTGTATCAGGTTGGTATGGTTACTATACCAATTTTACAGATGATAAAAGTGAGATGCCCACAGGTATATAATCAACCCAAGTAAGTAGTAATAGAAGCACCTTCCAAAAGCAAATCTCCACACTCCGTGCTCATAGGAGTCAACCGTAGCAATGGCATATCAGAGGTGATAAGGAAAATATTAGCCTGGAAATGAGACAGGAAGGGATTCAGCAGAAAGCACACGAGCTGGTCTACACTTAAATAAGCTGGTAGACATCATAGGAGGCAGGTGCTGGCTAGGCCAAAAGATTCTAATTCTTTGACTTGTCTCACTAGGGAACAACCAGGCTCATAAAGATCATTGTCAGTGGAGGACAGAGGTCCATCTATAAATAATATCAAAGCTAGTCCCACCCTGGGAAAAAAGTGAACTTAGTGAGCCCCAAGGTCTCTTTGTTCCCTGAGATCTGTGGTTCTAAAAGTAACGCCTGGTCTCACCCCGGCAGCTCACGACTTGCTGCAGAGAATAAGGCAAACACAGCAGAACTCAGGAAAGATAAATCATTAAAAAAAAAATCTATCCAAGTTATAAAAGGGAGTGGGTCCTCACTCTCCCTCTAAAGATAAATCCCTCTCCCTACTTCCTTACCAAGCAATAGTAAAGACAGAAATCACACCACACAAAAATGCCATGATATAAAACCATATGAGACGCCAAGTGACAGGTTACCCGTAAGTCAAGTCTTCACGCACCTGCTCTCCCTTATCAATTGATAGTGGCAAAGAATTTATTTGAGTTGTCTGGACTGTGAAATCACTTCTCCTCCTCTACCAGAAGGACAGGATCTCGATAAATCGGAGATTAAAGAGGTGGATCAAAGTGACCCCTGGCCCTCAAAGCCAGGAATTAGCCACGCCGTGATTGCAGGCGGGCTACAGGCGTGACCTGTCAGACGTGGGTGAAGCTAATCCTTTTGCAAGGCATGAAAAGCTTTCTCAAACCCGACTGTGGGGACGCTGAGCCAGACTTTCACGCTACATGACCACTTTCCAAGATGCAAAGTCATTTGGCTCTTGTATTGAGCGTACATCACAACCGTTACACTTGCAGTCAGAGACGCAGAAGCCTGCGGTTCACTTTACACCACAGGCCTGTACGTCCTGGTGCTCATCTTGTATAATAAGATATCAAATGACAGCAATATGGAAATATATGGAGTCAGTGTTTCTCTATAATAAAATGTTAAACAGTAATTCCCACGCGCTAAGGATGATGCTTCTATCTCATACCCTAAAAGATGTTCGCAGTATAGCATCGCCACCCTCCGAGACCACAGCTTCTCAGCTGATAGACACCAGTGATCCTGAGGCAGCCGTCCCACACGCCCACTGCTTACCTTTTTGTAGTCGGTTGAGGACTTCTCACCAGCCAGTGTGCTAAAGATGGTGCCCTGTAGGACAGGAAAGCATAGACACATCAGAGTAGAGAATGTCACCGTTGCTTTGGCTTCCGGTCTAAGTGAGCTTTATGTCCCATTACCACAGACTTCCCAACATTAATATGTGTCTATCCTCAGTATTTCCAAGGCCACTATCCCCAGGTTAAACCATCTGTTACAAATGAGGAAAAGACTCTTACCTCCATTTTCTTAGACAAAAGTCAGATGATAATGTCTTTGAAGTGACTTTCTTTTTTTGTTTGTTTTTTTATTAGATATTTTCCTTATTTACATTTCAAATGTTCTCCCCTCTCCTTGTTTCCCCTCCAAAAAAAACACTATTCCATCTCCCTACCCCTGTTCACTAACCCACCCACTCCCGCATTCCCCTACCCCGGGGCAATGAGCCTTCACAGATCCAAGGGCCTTTCTTCTCACTGATGTCAGACCAGGCCATCCTCTGCTGCATATGCAGCTGGAGCCATGGGTCCCTCCGTGTGCACTCTTTGGTTGGTGGTTAAGTCCCTGGGAGCTCTGTGGGTACTGGGTGGTTCATATTGTTGTTCCTCCTATGAAGATTTAAACCCTTCAGCTCCTTGGGTCCTTTCTCCAGCTCCTCCATTGGGGACCCTGTGCTCAGTCCAATGGTTGGCTGAGAGCATCCCCCTCTGAATTTGTCAGGCACTGGCAGGGCCTCTCTAGAAACAGCCATATCAGGCTCCTGTCAGCAAGCACTTGTTGGCATCCACAATAGTGTCTGGATTGGGTAACTGTATATAGGATGGATCCCCAGGTGGGACAGTCTCTGGATGGTCTTTCAGTCTCTGCTCCACACTTTGTATCTCCTCCCGTGGGTATTTTGCTCCCTCTTCTAAGAAGGACTAAAGCATCTACACTTTGGTTTTCCTTCCTAAATTTCATGTGGTCTGTGAATTATATCTTGGGTATTCCAGGCCTCTGGGCTAATATCCACTTATCAGGGAGTACACACCATGTGGACCTTCACTGTGACCCTGAGCTCTGGAGTAGAGCCTTTTCCTAAGAATGAGAAGGAGTCTATATAATGGTGCCTAGGCTCAGCGCCTCCCACTTTTTTTTCACACTCTCCCTGTGGCTGGCCTCTCTCCTTTACCTGCTGGGACGGGTCTTTTCTTGGCACTATGTGCTATTTACAAGGCTTTCTAGGATGGGTTGTGTAGGGATTTACATGTAAGGTGGCTCCTCTTAAACTATCTCACAAACACATGAGTAGCCATTGCTAGCTACACAAATGGCTCAGGTTGTAATCTGCTCCACTTAAGTGCAAAGCTAATGTACATTTCTAAGGATTGAACCTCCTCTGTGGCCTGTTATTCTGAGGTAGCCAATAGTGAAAGACCACGTCCAGTGACCACGCAAAGGCTAGATTGATAACAGGAGTCGCTGGGTGTCATGTCCCACGGCCCCCGTCTGGAAGTCTCCGTTGGAAGGCAGACTCCACATAATAACACCACACAGTGAAGATCAGGGAGAGGAAGAAAGAATGAACTCCTACATAACGTCAGACCGCATCTTAAGCCCTCAGACGTGGACTGCTGACCACCAGTGTGGCTAAGCCACAGGATTTTCTGCATCAGGTCTTTGAACATTGGAGGCAGATGATTCTCTGTTGCAGAGAGAAGAGGGGTATGTTACCCACCACAGGGTGACCTGCTGCCCTCCTGAATTCTACTTCCCTGGGACCAATAATATCCCTTTGTTGGCCTCAATTGTAACACGAGCCTGTCTTAAGACATTTCCAAACATTTCCTGAGGACAAAACTACCCCTAGCTGAGAGTGACAGGTCAGACCTCTAACAGAGCTTGTAGAAATGACCCTAAATTCCATGCATTACAATGGAGATTTTCCCCAGGATTCCTCTGCCCACCACAGAATTCAAGTGTCAGTCTCTATTCTAATGAGAAGGAGGCAGGATCTGGGGAAGGCCTGAATTCCAACAGTCAAAGACTCCAAGTGGGGGCATCTCAAGGACCACAACTGTGTCTTTAACCAAGCCAGGCCCAAGATATCCCAGCAAGCCCATGATATCCTAGCGGGTCTGGCAAGATGCTCCCTGGGCCAAAGCTTACTGCATCAGCCTGGCAAACTGAGGAGAGAAATGCCCAGATCCTACACTGGAAGGAGAGCACCGGCTTCTGAAAGTTGCCCTCTGACCTCTACTCATGAGCTGTGGCAGGCATATACCCATACTTGCACCCATCTCTCTCACACACACACACACACACACACACGTTTTTATGTTTGGGTGTATGCACATTAGTGCACGTGCATCCAGAGGTCAGAGGTCAGGTGTTTTTCTTGTTTGGCTACCATGATGGATGGGGGCTCTCTAAAATGTGGGGTTCATCTGTTCAGCTAGGCTGGCCGGCCAGTGAGCTGCGGAGACCTGCCTATCTCAGCCTCCTCAAACTCTGGGTTTACTGACATGTGCCACCGAACCCAGATTTTACATGGATGCTGGCAATCCAAACTCAGATTCTTGGGCTGTATGGCAATTGTGTTACAGACTGAGCCACCTCTAAAGACCACAGGAATATCTGAAACTTCAGACAGGAGTGCCGTAATCCAGGAGAAATGACCCACAAAATTAAATACTACCATTCATTCCCTTCCTTTAGAGCAATCAATCCCAGGTGAAATGCATTAGGAGAAGAAAAGAGTCAGAAACAGGCAAAAGTAGCTTCACACATAAACACTGATACATCCGGCTACAAATGTTGTGTTTGTAGAAAGAGCCTGAACCAAAGGACAATGCACCGTAAAGTCTTAATACCTGGAGCGCGTGTGACAGAGGAATGGCTCGGGTCCCCGGCAGTCCACAGCCTTCATTTAGAGACTCTCTAAGGAGATTGTATTTGTACGCTTGGTCAATTTCGTGCCATTCCCTTCAAAAGACTTGAAGTGGCATCCAGTTTCCTAATTGGAACTATTGTGAATGACTTCGGGTAGGTTTTCTGAGCTTTCCCATAACATGTTCGCCTTAATTACTGAAATGGAAGACTTGCAGCCTGGTAACCTGCTCACACTGTGACCTTCTTGATTATTGCATCAATATTTTTTCTACGAAAGGAGAAACTCCTAATGAGTCGCCGCCATGAAAGTCTGCATAGGGCCATGTTTATCACATCACACGGGCACAGCCAAGCAGGGTATCTTTAAAATGCCCAGTCCAACCTTATTCGTGAGATGACCTGCATGGGGTGGACAGTATCTGAGATTGACGATTGAGGCAATTTCCCCAAATATGCTTAGAAAGTAAAGGCCTGCCTTTGTGTGTTTATATGCTGATGCCCAAAATGTCTCTTATAGGATCTCTGTTTTTAGCATTAGGATTTGACTCGTAACAGGCTTGCATGTGGAGATCATTACAGAAAGAGACACTGGAAATTTTGTGCTTCTGCTTTGTTAGTTTATCAGATCTAACCCACCCACCTCCCCCCAAAAAACAGATTTTTTTTGTGGTATCCTTTTCTCTTAAATAAAAAAATAAATTTAAAATCAGATTCTGATAGGAAGAAATCGAAGCGACTTGGGTCATGAGGGCACTGGACATTCGTGGTAAAGGAAAAAGATCTGAAGACACAGAAGTCACAGGTTCGACTCCCTGCAAAGCAAGCTGTGAAATGGAAATGACATGGAAAGGGTAATCTGGGTGTGTGGAGTGGGGAGAGTCACAGGATGGGGTGGAGAGCAGCTGTCACCTGCAGAGCAGGCTCACCAAAGTTCTCAGCCAACCTCATAGGAAGCTCGGAAGCCGGAAGATAACCGGTGAAAACACGGGAAGCACTGCCCACACCAGACAGTGGTGGCGCACGCCTTTAATTCCAGCACTTGGGAGGCCGAGGCAGGTGGATTTCTGAGTTCAAGGCCAGCCTGGCCTACAGAGTGAGTTCCAGGACAGCCAGGGCTACACAGAGAAACCCTGTCTCGAAAAAAACAAAAAGAAAAAAAAAAGAAAAAGAAAAAAAGCACTGCCCCAGAAATGGAATATAATTTGCTGGGTCATGTGACTCTTTCCTTCTGAGAGCTGAGAGTACTCGACTGGCCAGAGCAAGGAGATTGGTGTGCAACCTTGCAGAGCCTACTGTATTACACTCTATTTTAACATGCTCTTACCTAGGGCAGGCCTTGCTTGTAACCTATTTACTATAGTTAAACATGACTTCTCATTCTAGATTAACACTTACTGGGCTGTTATGATGTCTTGGACAAAATGTCAAGTGGGCCACCTACTCAGGAGCCTAATCCCTAACCCTTGACCATTCTTAACAGGGAACCTTGTTGATCGTGGGGCCTTTAACTCACCACTCTGAAATGAGAAATCCTATGTCCTTTTTCTTCCAGGGCCAATTTGCTAACACAAAGAGGAGCCTGATTTTATCAGGGGATATCTTTGGAAATTACTAAGGATGGTGGCTACTCCTTTCCCCAAATCTGCTAACAGAAGAACAGAAGTGCACTCCACAGAATGTCATGGCCAGCTCTTCATTCTCTTCTGAGACACAAGAAAAATCTTTATAGGTGTCTTAGTTATAGGTGTAGTAAGCTCTCCAGAGAAGAACCACCTATAGGCTGTATAGAAACCTAACGAAGGCATTGTGAGATTTCACTCGTTCCAGTAAAGAGTCTGAGGAGACCCACAGGATCCCACCTTCAGGCTGGAGAACCAACCAGGGAAGCCAAAGGTGTAACTCAGCCTAAGATGAAGGACTGAGAGCTATAGAGCCCATAATCTAATACTCCAAGGTCAAAGGCTATGACCCCAAGAGCAGCTGCGAAGGAGAGAAGGTCTTAGTATAAATAACATTTAAGATCCAAAGAACTAAGAACCAGGAGCTTTGATGTCTGAAAAGAGAAATATATGAATGACCCAACTGAAAGAGGGAGAGGAAGAGAGAGGAGGCAGGGAGGGAGGGAGGGAGGGAGAGAGGAAGAAGGGAGGGAAAGAGGAGGAGGGAGGGGGAAGGAGAGAGAGAGTGAGAGTGAGACTGACTCTTCCTTGCCCGTTTATTCTATTCAGGCCCTTGGTGGATTGCACAATGCTGGTCACACTGGAGAAGACAGATCACCTCAGTCTTGAGTTGCATGCTCTGTCAGTTATCAGGAGATCTGTTTGCCCAGTCAAGTCAATTCACAATGGTAACCATCACAACAGGTAGACCACAAAGGGAACATTTATGGGACGGCTTTTAATTTGACTCTGGGATGCATTAACCTGGTGAATTAAAGACTAGAGAGTATAGCCTTGTGTCTCCTGTTAACATTTATAACCATCTGTAGGCATAACTATGTAGGCAGAAGGCACAGAGACCCGGAAGAAAAAGTAATTTGGTATTTAAAAAAAAAAAGAGCCAACTTAGCTCTTGGTTAGAAGCATCACTGATAGAATATGAGTAATTAATGGGGGTGCAGTCCTGCATGAGCAAAGGGAGCCCTGAGGGTAAGTTGCTTACCGCATTCTAGGTACACCTAGAAGACATGCCACATGTCACAGTGCCGTTTATCTCCATTAAATTAGGTATAGAAAAAGAAACTGGGAAACTGCCTTCTCTACCACTGAGTTATTTCTGCCATCCAATGCCCATAAATACTTGGAAAACAGCAAACACCTAATACTTACTCAATTAAACTGGAACAGCTGAGGTTACTGGGTTGTAAAAATTTAAAGTGTTCAGAGCCCAGATCTCTGGGATGGCAGCATTATGGAATCCCATTCCCTGAATGTGGCTGTGAACAGGATGTGTGTCCCTCTTAGCCAGATACCACTAGACAAGGGCCAGCTGCTTTTGGTAAATGGTCAAATACAATCAAAAGCTAAGAGCCTTTTAAGAGAGTGGTACCTAATGATTCACATCCATCTGAGGCCTTCAACCTGCGCCTCACAGGAGCCATGGGTGATCCCTCATGTGTCGGTGGATGTCAGGACCCAGCCCACTCCTATCACAAACAGTTTGAAATCTCTTACATTTAAATGGACAGATCCCCAGAGTCTCTTCACAAAATACACATTTCCATTCAGTCCTTAGGCTTCAGAATAACATGGATACATAGATGCTTTAAATATGCCAGACCCTTCAGGCAAAGTTCAGCCTTCACATTTATTTTTTTTAAACTGCATAATTATAAACATCAACCAAAGGGGGGGGGAAATTATGCACCCAAACAAATGATAAAATTACAGTGTTTTCTTGTAGTCTATGAATACTGAAAATTTCAATTAGCCAAGTGAAAAGCCGTTGAATGTGCCAGCAGGATTTATAGAGCAGAGTAATGACCATCATCTGCATCCTATTTAGCTAACGAAGGCTTGGAACACTTGTGGATAATTAGGGGGAAGCTGATGGGAGGAAATTCGAACCATGGAAAGATCAAATCTATTTATGTCTGCATTTAAAACTAAACACACTTAATAGGTCATTCAATCAAAGCAAAATGTCTGTTCATCGCATAAGTTATGTCGCCAGCATAGCCCCCAACCCAAGAGTCATTCCTTCTTCATTCCATAAATGTTTAACACCCCCTTGTGCCTCTGACCTTGCGGGTTACCATGACAGCACCATGATTCCCTTGTGCTTTTCTTAGCTCTTCTCTTCTCCACCATAATTAAATGTGTAGCTCTGGTTTGCTGTTTCGACAGAAATGGACACACACAGTATGGCTGCAGTCCACCTGTGCATTATAAGAAACACAGCATGGCTGCAGTCCAGGGGCCTGATAGGAACTAGCACCCACTCATGACAGACACTGCATGGCTGCAGTCTGGGGGCGGGGTCAATAGGGGAAGGACAGATGTGCAATGGCTGCCTACATTTTTCTGAGTCCTAGAAGGACCCCTCAGGGGCAGGTGTCAGGCTCATGAATAGATGGCATCCATTGGGGAACATTAGAAAGCAGACAAAACCCTGACACCGACACCGGGAGCAGCTAGAAGAGGACTCATGACCCAGTAAGCTCCACTGATTTCACTTAGTAGAGTCCCATCATCTCATCTAAGCGTTGCCAGCCCACGTGAGCAGGGAGGTGGGGAAGCTCACATTCAGGATGCCATCGCCTCTAACCAGTCTGCCCTTAGCAGAAGTGAGGCCTAATGACCTACGATTCTAGGACATATTCCTATGCTGAAAAATATGGCGCCCATTGTTGGCCATGCTTCACGTGTAGTGATACGGTTTACATATTAATAACACTATGGTAGAATAATTTGACATAATTACATACAAAAGAAAAATAACGAAAAATTTCAGGTTACAAACCCCTTCCCCAAAACTATTATTTTTTTTAAATGGCTTTTCTACTATGACAAGTATATTCAGTAACTAGTTGTGTCTCATTCCTATCACACTAACGGAATAGAAAATATAAATTATGAGCAGAATATGAGGGTGAACAAAATGTTCTTTTTTTCTGAGTTTGGGTCTCCTTACTCATTTTCCTGCAAATTTCAGTATTCCGTTTCTCTCTATAGCTGAATGAATGATAGTCCCTATGTATGTGCGCCACATTTCCACTATCTGCACATTAGCGGATGGATACCTATGCTATTTCCTGCCATAAATAGAGGTAGCAATAAATGAAGATGTGCAAATATCTCTGTAGGATGAGATGGAATGCCCATGAGTAGTTAAGTCATAGGATAATTGTGTTTTAATATTAAGTCATATGGTAGTTATGTTTTTAATATTCTAAGGAACAACTGACTGATCTCCATAATGGCCTTATAAATTTGTTCTCTTACCAGCAGCAAATAAGGAGTCCTTTTTATCCACAATCCTTTTCAATAATTTTTGGTCAGATGTCTTGGGGATACTCATTCTGGTTTGGGCAAGGGTATCTCAAAGTAGCAAGGAATCCCTGTATTTCCCTGAACTCTAGGGATATTGAACACAGTTACTGGCCATTTATTTAAAACCTCTCACTTAATTTCATCAGCCCATTTATTGGTGGGCAGTTTGGCTTCCTTGATGTTTAAATTTGTATTTCTTTATAAATTCTAGTATTTACAATATATAGTTAAATATAATATATAAGTGTATAATATGTAAATATTGGCCCCCAAACCAATAGCCAACCTTATATTAAATGGAGACAAACTGAGAAACTAAAATCATGAATGAGATAAGGATGCTTACTCCTCTCTGTTAAATATAGATCTTAAAACCTTAACTAAGCAATTAGACAAGAGAAAGACACAGAAATGATAAAAACAGGGAAGGATGGAGGTGAACTATTCTTATGTGCAATGTTATTCTATACTCTGAAGACACTTTAGAATCTAATAGAAATTTACTTGGAAACATTTATAGCTAATACACAACTTACAGTGGGACACAGAATCAACATCACACACACAGCAGTCTTTCTATACCTATGCGCCACTACACCCACAATGAGCCCTCACAAAAAGAAATTCTCATTCATCATAACTCCACTCAACACCTAGGAAGAGACCAAGAAGAGAAAAATGTGTATGTCTAAGGCCCTGAGTTAGAAAATGGAAGATGCAAGACAACCATATTCCTAACTGAAGACTTAATAAGATGGAAATGGCTATCTTCCCAATTTAATCTACAGATTCAGTGTAATATGCATCAAAATTCCAATTCATGCCTCCCATGTCTAGAGAGAACAATCTAAGAACCTATATGAAAATACAAAAGATCACAAAATAACAAACAACCTTAAGAAGCATGAGCCCAGATGGAGTTATCACAGCTCCTGATGCGAGGACGCTATGAAGACCTTAGTTTGGCATAAACACAAACTATGAAACAGAGGAGAAGACCCAGGAATAAACCAATTAAAGCTGCGGCTGCTTAATTTTTGACCACGATAGCAAGACCATGCAGTAAAAAGATGATAACTGATTCAATCAACGGTGCTAGCAAAACAGGAACTATACCCGTGGAAGATTGAGATTGATTGGGACCGTTCATCTTGTGGTCAACATAAAGTAGGTCAAAGGCCTTAATTTAAAACCCCAGATGTAGAAAATGCCAAAGGAAAACATACTTTTCAGGACACCGGGTAAGAAAGAACTTTATGAATAGAGGCCCAGGGATGCAGGTGCTGGTCCCAAGAATCAAGAGATGGGGGTGATGGTAAAATTTAAGTTTTTGGACAACAACAGAAACGATTAGCAGAGCAAACACAACCCACAGCGTGGGAAGAAGAACCTCCTTACCAGCTGTACGTCAGAGTGGGCCAATACTAAAGACCAGTAACAAATTAGTCATGAGTGCCCAAGCCACGGCTTAGGACTATGACTTCACATGTCCTTCCAGGGCAGACTCTGAGATGAGAACTCTACTCTCAGACTGTCGGAGCATGATATGAAATTTATTTCGAACACATGAAAGGGGGGCTGGGAAGAGGGTTCAGTGGCTGAAATGGTTGCTACCTAAGCAGAGGATTGGCATTCAGGTGCCCTATTCAATGTCACCTGCATTGTCCTGCCAGACTCAAATGATAGTCACCTGACATAGGAAGAGCTAAATGGAGAAGGGACAGGGACAAAAAGGACATGCAGACGGTGTCCATACAGAATAGTGTAGAAAACCTCTGCTTAGATGGCATGTATATCTCCACCCATGCCTTTTGGTTAACTTTAAACAATAGGACCTCATCAACGACTTTAAAGGATTATTGCCCAACATTTGGGGATGCTAACACCCCAAGGTACACAGACAAATTCCTTTAGCAGTATTGACAGGTATCGAATTGTTAGCTGTAAAGTCTTAATTGTCTGCTCTAGTCTACAGTTGAATACAGTGATGAGAATAGGGCCAGAAGCAGAGGGGAGACTTCATAAATGTGTGTTAACTGTATGATGAGTGAAGAGAGACACAGAAATCAAAAGGGAAGAAGGAAATATCAAGGGAAGCAGGCAGGAGAGGACAGAAAAGCAATGGTACCCGGAGGAAAATACTCTGTCACGGGACAGAGTCTAAAGAGTCAGATTCGACCCCCTGAAAAAGAAGCTGACATTCTAGCACATGCAACTGTACTTGAAACTAGTCTTTGCAAGGGGCCCAGTTAAGACGAAGCCATACACTTGAGAGATGACACAGTGGTTAAGAGTACTTGTTGCTCTTCTTGAGGATCTGGGTTCAATTCCTAGGACCTGCGAGGCAGCACATAACTCTCTAACTTCAGGAGGACCAACACCCTCATACAGACATACATGCAGGCAAAATACCAACACACATGAAATAAAAATGAATATACATCATTAAGATGAGGCTATGAGAGTAGGCTCTCATCCAAGATGATTGCTGAGCTCATAAAGATGGGAAGCTGCACTCAGGCACTGAGAGGAAATTGAGGTAAATCAACTGTGTGGTGATACAAGAAGCGTGTCACAGCCACAGAGGAACACTGTGGGCACAGTCAGGAGGGAGGCAGAGGGGACAGCCACAGAGGAACACTGTGGGCACAGTCAGGAAGGAGACGGAGGCAAGGAAGACCTTTACTCAAGAGTTTCAGAGGAAGAAACAACACTTTGATTTGGGACTTCTGGACTCTAAACTATTGAATTCATGTTGTTTTAAGATGCCCAGTTTGTGGCACATTTTCCAGCAGAGCTGTCAACCTAACATAGGGACTGTGAACCAGGGTCATTTTATTTTAGTGGTTGCTGATTTTTCATTGTGAAGGACCAGCTAGTAAATTTTTCAGGCTTTGAAGTCCACGAGGTTTCTGTCACATCTACTTAGCTCTGCCACTATAACTTGAAAGAGCTTGCACACGCTATGCAAATGAGAAAGCTTATCTATATTCTAATACAGTTTTCATCTGGTATGAAATAACATTTCCATTTCTCTCTTTTCTCAAGTTATTTAAAAATGTCAAAATCACGCTTGCCTTGTAACCCATAGGAAAGCAGCCATGAGACATGTATGTCCATTTCGAATATAGATCTGGGAATAAAAAAGAAAGAAAAAATCCTGGGTCCAGGCTGGGTTCCATTAATGATTTCTGTAACATGGTTTAAGTCAGTGCCTTTCTTCTTCCACGGAGCACAGCAAGCATTTTGCTGGTTAACTGGGAAGCTAATGAATGGATGATCACATAGCTTCAAATATGTTGTCTATAGTAACAGGATATGCCATGACACTGCTGGCTGTCTCACACTCACAGAAATAAGCATCACTATGAAGGCCACATATGAATGGCAGTCAGCTAAGTCACAGAATCAGGGCAAGGTAGAATTACATGACCCCTTCCTCACCTCCACCTTCAGTGACAAGGACAAAACTCTAAGTAGCTAGAGGATATTCTGAGGTATACAGCGAATATTTGTCATTTAAGGTCACATCTGACCCCAGGCTATTGCTGAATCAAGAATTTTTACTTCTAGCGAAGACTCTGCATTAGGACAAGCCCGCTGCTGAGAGCGGCCTGCAGCTCCTTCCCTAACTCATCGCGATAAGCATTAATCATCTGCTAACACGCCTTTGGCCATGGCGGCGGCCGGCCCATTGCTGGGGTGTCAGCAGCTGACAAAGCATTAAACATTCAAGGAGCTGGAACTCGGACGAGAACTGACAGCTACAGACGTTCAGGTCTGGCACAAGGTAAAGTCGGGGGTGGGGGGGGGGAGAGAGGGGGGGAGGGAAGGAGGAGGAACAAAGAATAGAGAAAACATTTCACAAGAGGAAATATCAGTGGCTAACCACGCCGTGTGGGGCCGTGTGGGGGCTACAAAGCTTCCCGAGTTCTGAAGCAATACTCCTGAAAACCAGTGTGGATCCTTCCAATTATCACCCAAGTCACATGTCCCTAAAGTATAGAGCTGTCCCCACAACTAAGCACTCTAATCTCACCTCATCCCTAAGACTGTGCCATTCCCCATGGAGACAGTCTGTCTCTCCTCATACTTAAGTTTGAAGGGGACAGAGGGAACCCAGATCCTTAGCCAGGGTTCCTTTCTGCTTCCTTCCGTTTCTACTCTTGGACATCGTCGCCACCAAAAAGAGCAGAGGAGCAGGCCAGGAGTAAGCAAAGATGCTTACATGAAAGCATGGGCAGGACACGGGGATCCCCTCCCAGGAGCAGAATGGAGCTAGGACCAGCAGAGACTCAAATCCCAGCTCTGCCCTCTGCAGCACAAGGACAGAGACCTGAACCCCCAAACTGCAAACCCACAGCACTCTCATCCTGGGGGCGGGCGTTTCTAGGACTTCACACAATGTATTCTCGATGGTTCAAGTTGCTGTCATGATTTCTGAGAACCCGGGACACAGGGTTCTGTGTCTCCAGGCACAAGCTCCACAGAAGTCACAGATGCCTATTTCCAGGAATAGACCTGTGTCCCAGAGCGCATCATGGAGGCTGTGGAGACAGAGGGAAAGAAAACTCCATTTAGTTGAGACCTGAGTGACAGAAGAGCAAATGGGCAAGGTCAGGGAAGTGCTGGCTCTCGCTTCCTCAAATGATCTTAGGATTATATACACTGGTGATGTTACGGTGCATGGAAAATGGCAGGCGCTGCAATACCTGAGAAGAAAACACGGATGATCACTTTCAATACTCTCTCTCCCTCTCTCCCTCTCTCCCTCTCTCCCTCTCCCCTTCTTTCCCTCTCCCCTTTTCTTTCTCTCTCCCTCTCTCCCTCTCTCCGTCTTACACGCACATACACACAGTGCTCAAAAGTCTGAAACACTTGGAAAAACATTCATTCAAGGGGTTTCTATATTTCTCCCTCTATAAAAACATAATCTTCTCTGTAGCAAGAGATAAAATACAGAAAAATAGCTTCCAACTTAATTAAATATATGATGCCCTAGCACCGTGATCTAAGCTGAGAGGGAGGGTCAAAGTACTTTAGTCTCAAGCCCGGACTCGTGCCCTTGATTAAAAGACTCTCAAGAGAGATGGAGTTGAAACTATTGACGGCCTTGGGTAAGGAAGCTGCGGGTGCTGAGGTCTGGGCGCACATGTGGGGGGCAGGATGGGTTACTAGAAGTTTTATAATCCTTTTGTTTTCATGTTAATTCATGTTACCCTACTGTACCTAAATAAGTCCATCCTTAAAGGGGGAAAGGCAGCTGTTAACTTACAATTCAACTCACAGAATAGCGTGTAAATTGGGGAGATGAGGACAAGGAGGAGGAGAAGGTCGAGGGAGAAAGTCATTTTCGTAATCACCGGCTATTACCAGCCCTGTGAATGGACACACAGCAAGAGCGGAGCATCGAGACCCAACAGGATGGGTTCTCGTTCAAAAGCCCAGCGCTGTCCTTAGCAAAGAAACAGGGATGCAGCAGGAGCTCAGGCTCCCCTCCTGATGGCTTGACAGGAAATCAAGGATGCAGAACTTTACTGAACATCAGAATATAAATAAAAAGGCTGCTCTCGCCATACAAGTATATGAGTGCTCTAACAGATCCAGTCCTTGCCCTAGATGTAAACTACTGCATCTTCAGTTCTTCTGAGTTTATTCCACCCGTGCAAGACCTTCAAGAGGAAAACTACTGCCAGTGATTAATGGTCCTCTGGGGCTTGCTGAAATCCCAGTTGATATTGGTGTTGTTGCTGCTGCTGGTGGAGGTGGTAGTGTTTTTCTTTTTGTCCTCCTCCCCCTTCTCCCTCTTCCCTTCCTCCATCTCCTCTTCCTCCCCCCTACTCCTCCCCCTCCTCCTTCTCCCCCTCCTCCTCCTCCTTCTCCCCCTCCTCCTCCTTCTCCCCCTCCTCCTCCTCCTCCTCCTGCTCCTCCTCCTGCTCCTCCATTCTTTTCTAACTACTACAGACCCACTTATTCAAGCAACCATCAGAGAAGTGAGGACCAGGCTGGATTCTGGGGTGCGTGAAGGGATGGATTAGATGGACAGGTGATGTGATGCCTCACCTTGGTTGTCAACAAGGTTGACCACACCCACAACTCAAACACAAAAACAGAGGGTACGCCTGTGAGAGATTTTTGTTTAATTTGAAGCAGGAAGAACCACTTTTAATCTGGATCTCTGAGGTAGGAAGACACGCCTTTAATCTGGATCTTTAATGCAATATTATCTGGGCTGTGCCTTCAACTAGAAGCCCATATATACATATGTCATTTTTGAAGGCCCATATGTATTAGTCATGTATACATACACACATATAACAGCAATTGTAACATTTTGGGGGTCAAATCTTTCACAGGGCTACCTAAGGTCTTAGGCAAATCAAAAATATCAGATATGCACATTATAATTCCTAATAGTAGCAAAATTACAGTATTCTGCATATCAGATACTTACAATATGATTCTTAACAGTAGCAAAATTACAGTTATGAAGTAGCAATTGAATAATTTTATGCTTGGGGTCACCACATGAGGAAGTTTATTAAAGGATTGCAGCACTAGGAAGGCTGAGAACCGCTGCTCTATAAGGACATGGAAGAAGGAAACTTTTGTTCTTTGCCTGTTTGCTCTTGCCCTCACTAGCAAGTCTGTTCCTTCACTGGCACTAGAGCCTATTTCTTTGAGATTCCAGCACATACTGAAGACGAGCTAGGACATTTGGCTTTGGGGACTGAGCAACTATTGGATTCTTGGACTTTTTGTTCACAGCCAGGCCTAGTTCCATTCTATGAGTTCTGGTGCTCTAAAGAAGCAATTTTCAACCCATGGGTTACGACCATTAGAAACTGCATATTTCTGATGGTCTTAGAAATCCCCAACCATAAATTTATTTTCGTTGCTACTTTGTAACTGTAATTTTGCTAGTGAGCTGTGTCTCCATTCCTAAGACCATAAGAAATACATATTTTCCGATGGTCATGACCCACGGGTTGACAATGGCTGCCCTAGAGAACCCTGACTAACACAGGGGCCTTCAAGAAATGGCAGGTGAATATGGGACGTTTCCTGGGTTCTTTGGAGAAGCTCTTCTAAGTTCTGTCCTTGGTTTCTTCTCTTCCATGTCTTTCATAATCCTGCGTGATCCTGTTGTTCTTCACAGCAATTCTGTGTCGCGTACACACTCGGTGACGACCTTTCCCAGACTTAGATCGTGTCGCTTCTCCCAGTGAGGACCAGGGAAGCCCAACCAGACCGCACCCTCAATCCTGTTCTAAATGACTCAGCAGCCTTAGTCATTCTTTGGAGATGTGTTGGTTTGTGTTAGACTCTTAAAGGAGTCAATGGTTTATAAAGGCTTACTGAACAGGATCGCAGACCCCGTGTGTCTGTGGCTTCAAGCACTAGCTATGTGAGAACCGTTTTAGGTGTGTTTGCCCATCCCTTCCAAGCTTCTGTTTCATTGTTCCAAGCTGACAGTAAAATAAGCTCTCTAGAATGCTCCATAGGCATCTACAACTTGTCTAAAACTGAGCACACTATATTTTTCTATCCCTCTATTCCTATGTCGTTCATACCTTGGTTAACACTGAACTCATTCGGTCACTTGTTCAACCACGGTATGTTCTTTGACTTCTCTCCTCAGCCATCACAATGCTATTACAGAAAAAAATGTTTGCCCTAGGGTTTCTATTGCTATAAAGAGACGCCATGAGCACATCGACTCTTATAAAGGAAAACGTTTCACTGGGGCTGGCTCACAGTTCAGAGGTTCCGTTCATTATCATCATGGCGGGAGGCACGGCAGCATGCAGGCAGACATGGTTCTAGAGAAGGAGCTGAGGGTTCTACATTGGGATAAGCAGGAAGCAGGAAAAAAATGACTTAAGATTCTGAGACCTCAAAACCCATGCCCACAGTGACACACTTCCTCCAACAAAGCCACACCTCCTAATAGTGTCCCTCCCTAGGGCCAACATGAGTCTATGGGGACCAAACCTATTCAGAGCAGCACTCTGCTCTTAATTATGAGGACATTTTCCCATCGCCAGTTCAGATCCTTTCACCCCATGCTTAATTTTCTGTCTTCTTTTCATGCTGAGCACTGGCACATGAACACCCACTCTACTGGCTGGTTTTGTGTGTCAACTGACACAAACTGGAGTTATCACAGAGAAAGGAGCCTCCCTTGAGGAAGTGCCTCCATGAGATCCAGCTGTGGGGCATTTTCTCAATTAGTGATCAAGGGGGGAGGGCCCATTGTGGGTGGTGCCACGCCTGAGTTGGTAGTCCTGGGTTCCATAGGAAAACAGGCTGAGCAAGCCAGGGGAAGCAAGCCAGTAAGAAACATCCCTCCATGGCCTCTGCATCAGCTCCTGCTTCCTGACCTGCTTGAGTTCCAGTCCTGACTTCCTTTAGTGATGAACAGCAATGTGGAAGCGTAAGCTAAATAAACCCTTTCCTCTCCAACTTGCTTCTTGGTCATGATGTTTGTGCAGGAATAGAAACCCTGACTAACACACCTACCTAAAACAAATTTGATTTTGACCTTTGCCAAGCTGAAGAGGGCTTTCTGGCTCCCTGATATCGTGTATGTGATGTCTCTGATTTAAAAAAAAAAAAAAGTGTAGCTGCTTCCAACTATGGACACTGAACATAAAGATAGTTCACCAGGCATCTCCTTCAACGTGCCCTGTAAATCACCACACCAGCCTTGGACCTCTGGACAGGCCAGGGACACCTTAAGACCTTGTGTGTACACTACCAGTCTCTCTCTGCCTAGAGGCCCCATCGTTTCTCTCCTGGCAAAGTCTGACTTCCTTCTACAGAGATTTTTCCTGACTTTCTCCAAGTGCTGTCTGCAATTTCCAACTCTCTAGCCTTGGTCCCAACGTCTACCATTCTCACATATTTATAATACTTTAAGACTCAGAAAAATCCTGAAAAACCTTTCGAGCTGAACTGAAAACTCACTGGTACTGGTGGGAATGACCAGGCCCAGCACATGGTGGCTCGTCAAGTGCTGTTCATTAAAATAAGGCGTCACTGGTTTAACAGCGGAAGGTTGGTTAGAGACACTGTCAGCACTGCCTCTATATGACAGTTGAAGCCATCCATGGTCATGATTGAGAATGCCTACGTAAATACATAATCATAAGAAATGATAGAATGAGACAAACCCTGGCCAACACCAATATTAATTAAAATTAAGAATGGGACAAGCTAGCTAAAGGAACTGAGACAAAGCAGATACTTTAGCGGGGGAGGGGGGTGGGGGGGGCTAAGAACCAGATAAATGCATAGTCACACGAGTTAGCCTAGGGCAGCACTTCCAGAAGGAACCCGCCCCCCCCTCCCCCCCCCCCCCGCCCCAGTCTGCTAAATTGAGAATAAAACCCTTCTGTCTGTTCCCACCTCACACCACACTTGTTTATCACCTAACTCTCTGAAACATGCCTAGATCACTTCCTCAAAGGCAGGGACTCTGTCCCACTGACAGTACAACTTTTCAATTTGGTACCGTGCAGAGCATGTACCTTGTGTCCAGTGAGTCGGTGTTGGATGATTGAAGGGGTGTACGGTCACATGCACGAGTGAAATGCAACTAAGCAATCATGGAACATAAAGATTAAACAATACTTTTGAAATATCCCTATATAAATGCATGAAACACATTGGTTTCAGACTGGAAGGTCCAAGGGTCTGAGATAAAACAAGGGTCAGTTGCCGTAAAGATGGCCAGGCGGGGATCAAGAGCTGTGGATATATCCCACCCAACGGTTTATTACCAAATGGCGCACAGGAGTCGCTGGACCCCTAAGAGCTGGAAAACGCAGCATCTCAGGGTTGTTCCAGCAAAGAATGTCAACCTGAAGCCAAGGAACCAACACCACATCTTGTCTTGGTGATCTTAAAGTTGCAGCTATTATTCCCCCTATGCAAAATCCTGTATTTAAAGGGGCATTTAAAAATAGGGTTTATAGATATACCATATATATATATATATATATATATATATATATATATATACACATATCCCTGATGAATATATATATTCATCAGAAGACCCCAACTTGCTGTTAGAGATGGGGTGTTCTGGTGATAAATCCCCAGACAGATGCCCAGAAGAGACCCTCTGACAGATGGCTAAGGTTTTGCTTTCAGATTCACAAATGAATGGGACTTCTAATAAGGACAGCCAACACTGTACGGAAAATGTGTGAAATGGTTGAAGGACTGTGTATCTATGCATGTACAGAGTTCTGTGAGATGCTGCTGTTGCCACTCAACATGGAAAGTGTTCTAGTGGGTTTGAATCCTAGTGGCCAGTTCTAGGGTACCGTATGCATTGTACAGCCGGAGGCGGAAGTAAGATTGTTTAGTGAATATTTGTTAAGTTTTATTGTTATGGCCAGAGATAATTTCAGAATAAAATTTCAATTTCCTACCTTAAAAAAAAAAAGGAAGAGCCAGCACGAGCTGCCCTCCTCAGACATCTGGGAAGTCAGAAAGGATGCTTTCAGCAATTTGGGACAGTGGCAGAAACTGAAATTTAGCTACTCCAGTTCTTTACAAAAACAATCACAATCAGAAAACGATCTTTTTCCATCTCTCATGTTTGAGTTTCCAAAAATGTATCAGTCAGCCATCTACACAGGAACTGTCAAGCAGAAAGAATGATGAGAAGAAATTGGCCCTGTTCCTCAGCCTCATGCCTAGGGGAATGCACATAGGTAAAATCCTTTCCTTCTGGCCCGTGACTAGAATCCTCGGGACACATGTGGACTGTGATTGGAACCTACTGAACTTCATAAACTGGCTTTCTCAGAAAGACTTGAATGTGTGTGCATACATGTGTATACAGGTGTGCATGAGTGTATGTGTATGTGCATGTGTATATATATGTGTATGTATGTGTGTGCATGTGTGTATGTGCATGTGTGTATATGTACATGTGTATATGTATGTATGTGTGTATATGTATGTGTGTGCATGTGTGTATGTATGGTATGTGTGTGTTATCTGCATGCATATGTATGTGTGTATGTATGTATATACATGTATGTGTGTATGTGCATGTGTGTGTATGTATGGGTGTATGTGTGCATGTGTGTTTGGTTTTGTTTTGTTATATTTCTTTGTTGTTGTTTTTCCTTTTAAGTTCAGGACATTTGGAGAACTATTTCCCAACATGATGCATCAAAATACAATGTATCCATTCTGTCTCTCTCAGAGTAAATATACCTCTGAGAGACTTTAAGACCCACTTTTTATCACAAAGATTGAGGCTGGAATTCAGAACAATTAACATTGAGTTGGTTAATCAAAGAATTCTACATTTTGAAGGGCAATCATAACTGCTCAACATTGTTTAGAGATGGATGAGTTCTCCATGTTAGAAAGATCTCATATATAAAAGACAAAACGAACCCTAAAACATGCATGCAAATTAACAGAGAAGGTATAGTTAATCAGAAGCACAAGAACATTCTGCTCCAGAGACAGACCCTCACTACTCAACCTCTGGCCCTCTGTTTCTTCGACTGGAAATGGAAACCAATGCGTCACCTCCCAGCATTTGCGGTCTTAAACACAATTGCGGATACAAAGTACGCAGTGCAGGCAAGACAGCAGACACTCAACAAAAGGTGCTCTCTTTCCTCCAGAGTCTCTGAAGAAAGCCGGACTTCAGAGGGAAGTCCATCTGTCAAACAATGTCCACAACGGCTCAGACAAACTGGAACTGGAAAATGTCATCCTGAGTGAGGTAACCCAATCACAAAAGAACACACATAGTATGCACTCACTGATAAGTGGATATTAGCCCAGAAGCTTGGAATACCCAGGAAATAATTCACATATCAAATGATGCCCAAGAAGAAGAAAGCAGAGGCCCCCAGTCCTGAAAAGGCTGAGTGCAGCAGTGTAGGGGAATACCAGGACAGCGAAGCGAGAAGGGGTAGATTGGAGAACAGGGGGAGGGAAGAGGGTTTATGGAACTTTCAGGGAGGGGGATCCTGGAAAGGGAAAATCATTTGAAATGTAAATAAAGAATATATGGAATAAATAAATACATAAATAATAAAATAAATACCACATCCCACACATCCCATGCAGATACCATACTTTATCAAATAAAAGATCACTGTCCATAGCTGAGTATGTGTTGCCATGACAACATATAGAAAATATAAAATTGTGTGCATATTTTCATTAGGAAAATATAGTAAGCGTCTTGAATTTTAGAAAACTATATTTCTTCTTGCAACTTAAGTTGTCTTCTTGAGGGAGGAAAGTCAGGAAGCCGTGAGGCAGAGCCAGAGCCGAGCGATTGCCCAGTTGAGAGTGCCTGGAAGTTCTGGTTTATCTAGTTCACAGCAGTAACAAGTGTCTGAGGGAGGGAGGTGGTGGGGAAAGAGAGGGTATCTGGGGAGGGGGTGTACTTGAGGGTTCGCCTCTTTCTTTTCAGAACCACTCTTAATTTCCATCTCATCCTGTATTTGACTTTGAGTACAGAGAGTGCACACTAACAGAAACTTAGCCCATAGTTCTAACAGGGCAGGTGTAGCAGCCCTGAGACACTGCTCCTGACCTCTCAGAGACGCGACCTATAGCGACATTTAGTGGCAGGTCCCTAAACTACAACCAGGCGTCCTGAAGAGTTGGACTACTGCTGGGAATAATTTAACCAAATTTTCTCTCACCCAGCTGAGAGATGTCACCATAATCCCCCTGCCTGCTAGATGGTTATTCTGCGGCCCTCTGAGGCAGTGGCCGTGGTAGGTCCAGTTAATATCACTAAAATCTTATCATTTTTTTGTGTGTGTATCTTTGACTTCTTAATAGAATCCTATTGTTGGAAGAGCCCTGAGAGTTTATTGAATCAAGTTCTTTCATTTTAGATTATAAAAACATTGGCTCAATATGGTAGCCCAAGGTCATGCAATTGCGCTGTCTTGTTTAGAGGCCTGAATGCACTGCTTTCACGGCAAAATGATTTTGTTGTTCATACAACAGTCTGGAGTGTTGGCTCCGTGTGTTTTCACCATGTTCACTGCATACTAAATAAGGAACCAAGCACATTGAAAAACTACACAGAGCTCTGTAGAAGGCTTGAGGTGAATTAGGGAATCATATGCAAAAATCAAAGTAAATGAAACTTAATAAGCCCCACTTGCACACCTAGGATGACTCTGCACAGATAGTTTTCCCCTCTCAGCTAGAGAAGCCAGGGCAGAAAAAGTTCTTTATAAATTTAAAAAAAAAAAAAAAAAAAGAAAAGCACACAGAACAAAAAGTCCTAAAACTTTACATTGTAAAGTAAGTGTAGTCATAAACAGTGAGCCGGCTTAAATGATGGTTAACTGGGCAATGGTAGAACCATGTTTGGAAGACAGCAAAGGAAATGGGTATTGAAAAATGGCGCAGGGGAGAAGTGAGAGCAGAAGATAAGAGAAACTCAAACCTACAGCTTCCATGGTGGGTATCGGGAAAAAATATCTAAAGCTGAAAATGAATACAAAGGCAACAGAAATGTAGATCTGGCTACAGGGAGGCAGGTCTAGGTGACCATCAGAGAGAGGCGTTGACATGGGAGCCATGAGGATCAGGCATCAGCCGGAAAGACTACTGTTGCCTTAGCCTATGAGGTTTGTAGAAAATCGGTGCCCTAAAATGTGTGTGCCTGCAGTCTAAGACCTATAAGGGCTGATTTAAGAACTTCAACATAACAACAGCACAGCACTGGAAAACATTACTTTCAAATTGTATATAGAAGAGACCATTGTGTTTTATAAGCAGCTCTGAATTAGCAGCCTACATCACATAGTGATATACTCACACCATTTTATAGGACACAGACCACACAGGATATATCTTATAGGATTCAGGACCACATTAAAATAATGTTCATGTACCTATAATTAAAAGAGTGACCAGTAAGCCAGGCGGTGGTGGCACACGCCTGTAATCCCAGCTCTTGGGAGGCAGAGGCAGGCAGATTTCTGAGTTCAAGGCCAGCCTGGTCTACAGAGTGAGTTCCAGGACAGCCAGGACTACACAAAGAAACCCTGTCTCGAAAAATGAAAAAAAAAAAAAAAAGAGTGACCAGTAAATACATGTTCACATATTTGCACTGAAATAGAGAGTATCTGTGGCTATATTCATCATTCCGTGTGTTTCTCCTCTTTGGCTGAGTCTTTGAATTATCCAGCCAGGATCACGGTGTGTTGGTACAGCGCAGCTGCTGTGACCACTAAGGCCACCCACTCCTGCTACTCAGAATGTTGGCGAGTAACGGAGATCCAATAAATCACTCCATAGGAACCAAACACACAGAGTAGCCTAGACCAGGCTGCTAGACATTCCCCTAAAACTCAAGATGCAAACAAACTTTGGGGCCAATTTTTTGAAGACAGGGCAACTCCATATACTGCCCATCAGTTCTGAACACCCCAAGGAATAGCTGAAGCCTACATTGGAAGAGGCTACCCCAGTTCCACCTGTCTTTATCTAGATGTTGGTCCTGCCAAGTCCCAAATGAGAGGCCCAAAGACAGAGCACCTCCGTTGACTGCACAGGTAAGCTGAAGGAGGCTAAGAAATCCCACAAAACAGGAAGTCTCTCATTTTAAGGTCCCCCCTTTCTCCACTGAAGGCTTCGGTGTGGCAGGAAGGGATGTCACACAGATACAACCGAAGAATCAGCAGTCTTGCACATTTCCCTCTGTTCCCAGCTTGTTCCCATTTGTCACATCATGCTTCTGCATGAGTATCCAGCACAGCAGTTTGTCCCGTGTCCTCACTCACTGTTTATGCAGCCTAGTCATAGCAACGTCCTTGCAGTTTCTCCTTGTGTCTTTTGTTGTAGGGATCTATATATTATATCACTATATACTATATATACTATAATATAGTATATGTATGTTATTATATGATACTATATACATATACTATATAAATTATATATATGATAAAGTGATAAAAGATATAGATATATAGTATATATAAGTAAACTATATCATAAATATACTTTATACATATACTATATGTATTATATAGTAATACATTATGTATAGTATATATGCACATACATAGTAAATAGTATATGTATATAGTATACATATTATATATGTATATACAATATATATAACGTATATATAACATACAGTATATATAGTACATCTATATAGTATATATGTATATATAATATGAATGTATATACAGTATGTATACATACCATATACATATATATGGTATGTATACATACTGTATATACATATATAATATATAGTTGTATAATATATCATATATAGTGTATATATTTTATATATAGATATATTATCTCTGTATATTATATAAGTTATCACCATGAACCTAGTGATGAGTCAAGACATAATATTCCTCCTTTCCTGTCAGCTTTTCTGAGAGCATTCCCAATAAACCTCCTATTTACTAATCTCCACCGCTGTGCTTCCAGGGCATTTGACAAATGATGATCAATCTTGAGTCCTCTTACCCTTAGGCTAGGTAAAATGCCATAATTATTTTGATTGAGGCTTTAAGGATAAAGTGACTCTTTGGCCTCTCTTTATTTGGCTTCCCTTCAATGGTGTTGCAAATGAAGCATGCACACTCGTAGATCATGAGGCAGCATAGCTTCCGGACAACTCAAGTCTGTTTGCGCATCTGCTTTAACTACAGTAAAGGAGGAAGAAAAACAGACAGTGAGGAAACCCACATGTCACGGGTTGTTTCTTCCTCGGTGGATTAAAAATTTGGTAGAAGAAACAAGATGTGCAACTGCTTTGTTAACTAGAACACAGCAAGAAGTCAAAAGTGCTGCAGATGTTCAAGAAAGACCTTCTGATTTGACTGGAGCGAAGATGAAGAGCTCTTTAACCCAGCTCAGCAGACCTTTTGACACTAGGTAGGAGGCTAGCAGGGTCATTTCAGGAATATGCAACAGACAGAAATAAGGCGCAGAGGAGGGAAGGGTAATAATGCTGGGGCACTGGCTACTAATCCAGTCTCAACAGAGTATTAAGGCATTCCTGAGAAATGGTTAGCAAACAAAGGAAGTGTTGGAGAGGAACTGCCTGGGAACACACTGGTCTGTTACATGTGCCAATGACACACGTTACAGCCAGGGTGGGGACTCTAACCAAGCGCATCATCATTACACGTCTGTGGATGCATGAGGCACACAGTCGTCTGCCTCCCCAGCTCCAGGCCACTGGGGCAGTCACGGGGACCCTGCCTGCAGCTGCTGAGATTGCTTTTCTGTCTGCCAGTCTTCTGAAGAAAGCCTGCAGAGATTCTCACCAAGCCTCTGCCAAGGGGTTGCTTCTAATACACTAGTACATTAACTAGTACAGTTACCTTTGAGTGTTTCTAGAAATATTGATGTTACAATTGTCTCATAGTATTTTGATGCTTGAGTATATTTCCAACCATATTAAATGTCATTTAAAGATATCTAACAATAAACAGCAGAAAACTGTAGCCAGTCCTTAAACTGTGTTCTTTTCCCACCCTTTATCCCTGCCCCCAATTTCATCCCCTATCACTAATAGGAGAGAAAGAAGGATAGAGAGAGATCTCTCTGAATCTACTTTCTTTTTGTTTCTTCCTTGACCATGACTACTAATAAACTGCAACCCACCCCCCTGACCACCACCCATCCTCCCTATTGGGGCTGTGGCATTTATATGCCCTCTGAAATTTTCCCAGAATTCTAAACATCACAACAATTGCAGAAACTATCTGTAACTGGAAAAGCCACATTTCTGCCAGAGCACAAGGCAATATAGTCAGCTGCTGAGACGCAGACCTATATCCCACACCAGGAATTAAAACAAAAACATATCCTTATAACATTTCTGTGGTTTCTACAGAAAACTTCCTTAATTTCTGTTCTTTCTATTTAACGCTTATACTGAATTCAGCCTAAGTTCACAGAATGCAGTAAAACTATGTTTCACACTTAGTTTAAAAAGTAGAGGAGTCCTGGGAATGGTGACAAAAGTCTTTAGTACCTGTGAACTCTGTGAGTTATGTGAATTACAAGACAACCAAGGCTTCATAGTGGAAACAAAAACAAAAAGAGATTTTAACCATTTTCCTTCTTGATAATTGATGGTTATGGTCTAGCCCCAGCAATCAGTTTGGGTTTTGTTTGCTTGTTTTTAATTCTTGGTACTTTTTGAAGTAATTATAGCTCTACATAATTTTCGACTTTAACACAACTCACACATGTATAGAAGACATTTCAAAACAAAACTTTTCTGTCTTAACATTAACTTTTGAGCATAAACAACATAAACTACTTTTCATTTTTTCATTTTTAACAAAAGATGAGAGCAAAAAAAATTACACTATTAATGACTGTGCTGTGAAATGCATTTCTCATCAAAATCTGATACAAAAGAGAGACAAAGAAGCAAACTCCTAGCTGACTCAAAAGTGGCAAATTATAACTCTCAAACCAAAACATTAAGGGACTTAATCTTGTTAATCTTTATTCAATGGGAAAGGAAACTCATGTAGAAAATGAGATAGATATGCTAATGAGAGTGTCTATAAGGAGAAATCAAGGTTCTGGTAGACTTGAGCTCCCCGGTACTCATATCCCTCCTACACACACACAGCACCTTGCAGATCTCAAGTCCATTAATCATTCTGGTGTTTTAACCCTCGGTGAACATCTTCAAGAGTGCATTGTGTTTAGAGATAGTCAGATACACTACAGTAAGGTTATTATCCTTCATCCAACTGGTACAGAGTAAGACTTAAGGAAGGCTACAATTGATAAAACAGTATCTATATCACAATGCTTATTAGCTAGTTTGAATGATAAAAGCTGTTGTTATCAACAATTTTAAGAGAAATTGACTCTCTGGTACAGGGGAGAGAATTTAGAACTGGAAAACAATTAAAGTGCTAAGAAATACTTTTCGAACATGAACTAAGCAAGATGAAAATGGAAACCTTGAAAGGGGAAATCCAAATTGTGAGTAAATGATTAAATAGGTGTGCATTTGAGAAGGGTTGATCTATTGAACACCGAATCATTAGCAAGTAGCTCAGACCAGAATGAATCTGGCGGATGGTGCTGTCCAGCATCCATGCTCCAGCTGACCTTGCATTAGTTTTGACCTGGGTAATGGCGCTGTCCAGCCTCTGTACTCAGCTGACCTTGCAGAATTTGCTCTCCTGCTGGGATTCCCCACCCCCATCCCCCTTGTTTTCCACCAGAGAGGAACCCAGACCTTTCAGATACATTGTTAAGTGAAGGGAATTTTTCCCCGTTTTCTTAGATTTATTTTTTTCATATATAGGACAAGAAACATACTGAAAGGAAAGGCGAATGACTGATAATTTCACTCAGGAAGAATTTATGGAAGAAAACAGCATTTGGTTATAGATAGATAGATAGATAGATAGATAGATAGATAGATAGATAGATAGATAGATAGATGATCGACAAATGATAGATGATTGATAGAGGATAGGTATATAACAGATAGATATATTAGATGGATGGATGGATGGATGGATGGATAGATAGATAAATAGATAGATAGATAGATAGATAGATAGATAGATAGATAGATAGATAGATAGATAGATAGACAGATAAGAAGAAATGAAAAATTGAGTAAAAACAAAACTTTAATAATCTCAAAAAATGCAGTCTATTGTTGGATTTGTAGTGTTGACAACTTGCAATGTCATTGTCAGACTCAGGGCCAGTTTGTTTGTGGGAGCTGGCTGGGAGAGCCTTCTCTCATGCCAAGCTTCTCTGGCCGAATGTCAGTGTGGGGACACCCTTATGAGTTAGGAATCTCTAGGTAATTCACCAGCAGTCTAGAAGCCACATGTTCAGTCAGAATGTCTCATCTCCGATCCGTCCCAACACAGAGCCTAGCTCCCTTGTCTCCTGGCAGGTTCTGATCCTAAAAGTCTGAGTGACCATGACCTCCATCTTCAGAAGAGCCACAGGTCCCAAGACCAAGCAAAGGCTTGGGTTTATTCCACTGATGAGCATATGTCTATCTGCACAGAGGCTCCAAAATCTGGCCAAATAACCTGGCAGCCTGAACCCTGGCTTTCAGAAGACTATAAACCATAGAGTCAGTTTCAGCAATCCGCCAAGACAAGTTGGTCGGTCTCCCGATTTTTAAACTCAGATTGAAAACAGACTTGGCTCGATTCCCAGTCTTTGATAATTCAACATAGCATGTTAACAAATACTTAACAAATGAACGGAAGGAAGCAAAAGATTTTATCATCTTCCAGGTAGACACACAGCTACCCATCCACATGCTATGGAGCAGTTGTTCCTAAGGCAGAGTAACTCAGTATGCATTTTTGTTTTGTTTAACTCTAGCATCTAAATGAAAACTCCCTTCTATAGCTTTCCTCATGGTATTTGGAATAACATTTCATGGATGAGTAGTCAAAAGCAAAACGTGTTGGTTGACAAGTAAACAAATGCTAGCTTCTAGGAAGAACACAATGTTCGTTCCTGTCTTCCGACCCCCACATTTGAAAAGAGCATGCCACGGGACAGCAGTCCTCAGGGAATAGAGTGACAAAGCTAAGGGTGTGTCTTCAGTCTGTGACTTGCACCCACTTTGCACAAGATATCTCTTAGGTTCTAGTCCAGAAGACCTTCACCAAAAATCCAAAACAAAAGCAGAGGATATACCTTTTGCCATGCTATCTATGGGTGTGTCTCTTTATAGCTCCTCAGTTTGAAGTAGATAGCTCGTAGGAGGCTGACAGAGCTCAGAGCTAGTGAGATGGCTCGGCTAGTGAACCGCTTGATCCCTGGCATCCATGCGAAAGCTGAGCGCGGTGATGCATATCGGTAACCCTGGAGCTGGGGCGAAGACTTAAGGCGGAGCCTGGGGCTTCCTGGCCAGCCAATGGCTGAGAGGATGCATGCCAGGCTCAGTGGGTGATCCCAGCTCAAAATCCAACGTAAAGAACAGTAGCAGAAATACCTGATATCAATCAACCTCTGGCTTCCACAGACACACTAATGAACAAGTACACCCATGCACATGCGCCCGCGCATGCATGCACACACACAGAGAGAGACACACACACAGAGAGAGAGAGAGATAGACAGACAGACAGACAGACAGACACAGAGAGTAATTTAAACAACTTAATCATGGTCAAATTTCTTGACACAACTAACACATAAACATATAAATTAATAAGAACTGCTTTCACTAAATGGGACTGGCCCATACCTCTAAAGGCTTCAGAGTGACGGCAGAGTGAGTGAGAGAAAACCAGTCACTTCTTCTCAGAGACCCGAGACCAAGACAGCAGCAGCACACAGTCTCTGAACGAGCATCGGCTCGAAGCTCATTCCTGTGCTCAGGTGGATGTGGGTATCCCACAGCTACCATCTGACAGTCAAGCACTCACACCACCTGCATCCCAAGAGAACTCACCACAAGCAGGAACAGAGCCTATTTTCACCACCCTAAGAAACCCCAACCTCACCTATGGTTAGGAGACTTACTATATTCTATTACCCTTCTTGCTGTATCAGTCAGTTGCCGGTTGCTGCAACGAGGTAACTGATATAATGAAGTTATAAAGAAAAGGGTTAGTCTTGGCGCACAGTTTTAGAAGTTCAAACTTCAGATCAGGCAAACCTATTGCTCTGGACTCTGGTAAGTTCCCAGAATGATAACAGGAGGCAAGTAGGAGATAAACTGCTCATCTCATAGCCAAGGGGACAATGAGAGTGAGGAAAAGCTAAAGTCCCACCCATACTACCTCCAAGGATATAAGCCCAACATGGCAAATGCCTTACCAATAAGCCATCTCCTTCACCCTAGAACCATCCTTAACCATTAAAGTATAGATTTTTCTCAGATTCTTTCTTCCATTTCCATACCAAGTTACAAATGAAGAAGTGAAGGCCTCAAGTAGCAGCAGCCCCTGATTTTCTTTACCTCTCATCGTGGTTTGAACTGGCCAGTGCAGATGTGGATGCTTGGAGCCAACAGTCAGACTGAACTCAGGGAACCCGGCAGGGAGCTGGCAGAAGGACTGGAGGAGCAGAGGGGACTGCAACCCCTTGGAAGAACAGCATAGGCTGGCCTGACCACCCAGTGCTCCCAGGGACTAGATCACCAACCAAGGAGTGTACCTGGAGGGACACATGGCTCCTGCTGCACATGTAGCAGAGAATGACCTTGCCTGACAGCAACGGGAGAGAAGGCCCTTGGTCCCGGGGAGGTTTGATGCCCCAGCATAGGGAGATGCTGGAGCAGTGGGATGTGAGAGTGTGGGTGGGTGGGGAGCATCCTTATACAGGCAAGGGGGACGGAGGAGGGTGGATGTGGGATGGGGGTTGATGGAGGGGTAACCAGGAAGTGGGATATCATTTAATATGTAAACAAATGGAATGATTAATTTAAAAAAAAATGAATGAATTCACTTAGTTTGCCTTAGTTTCAACAACAAGCTGTCTAAGGTGGATACACTTTACTATCGGCTAATAATTTACTTGCATAATAACCCAAGCTTACATAAGCAGCAATCGTAGAACTATGGTTCAAACTAAGCGGTATGTATGGGGTGTCCGTGTTCTGCTGAGTCAGTTTTTCTCCAGATAGACGCCTTCCAAGACACTTCCCTCAGCTCACAGACACACAGAAGCCTGGAGTAACAGTATGCAAAGGCTTGCTTGGGCCAACCCGTCATTGAAACGTGTATGCACGGATAAAAAGAAATCTCTCTGTATTGCGCAAAGTGAAGGTTGATTTCACATAGCCAAGGAAGTTTTATTCTGGAAACTATGGAGAAGGAAAGGAAACTGCGGACCTGGCTTAGTCATAAGAAGGAGAAAAGGAAGCTCAAATGCTGGTGAGAAAGATGCAAAGATTCAAGAAGATTTTGTTCATTTTGATGCCAAATTATGCAAATCATATGCAAAGTATGAAAATCTGCAATGGAGATAGGGAGAAAACCTCTGTTTATTTCTTTAAGCCTTTATATAAACACTTTCTGAGTTTCAGAGGGAATTGTTTTCTAGGTGCATTAAAATCTGCACCCATAGAAAACTGAATTAACCACATATTTTTTAAAATGTAGATAGTGTAGGAAATTCTGTGATCCTTTTATCACTATGGTTGATCAAAATTGGTTTTCAAGTACCTTCAGGGTCTCACTAGACGTCTAGGTCTCCAACCTTCACACAGTAGATCATCTGTCTTTTGTATTAGTGCCGAAACGTGTGCTATCATTGACATCAAAAGCCATAGGTTTTACATCAAATTTGGCATCAGGAAAGTAAAAAGTACAGTCTGACCATGAAAATATCTATTACATTTCTTAACCATAATTTATTTTTATAAGTTTACTACTGATTAATAGTAAGTATCTTTATTATGTGCTAATAAACTGGATTATAGCAGACCATGTTAAGACCAGGAAAAAGGTTTGCATGTATTTGATCCTCTGAGCTCATCTGTTCTGGCTTCTTAACAAGTTAATGAGTCTTTCGAAACCATATTATTCATTCTGACATTCTATGAAAAGGCCTACCCTTCAGACAACCCCAGGACTTAACCACACATCTTACGACTTCTTCTGCAACACCAATAACTCTCAAGACACATGGAAAAGAATATCTAAAGTCTGGGAATAAATAGAGACATAGAAGCCTAGAAAACATGAAGTGCAGGAAGAAAGCCAATTAAAACCGCCTAAAAATATGTCCTTCATCCATAAAGCATTCAGAGGCACCAGATATGTGCTGTCTGTCTTTAAGCTTCTCAAACTTTAAACTCAAAAGTTAAAGGTAATTAAGTTAAATTTAAGCTAATTAAAGCTCAAACCCAGGATACAAAATTTCAGACCTGCCAAAGCACAGAGTGTCAGAGGGCCCCTCAAGAGACCCAGGCAATTCAAACTAGTAACCTATGAGCTCATCCCATTCCTAGGGATTATAACATGCCCTGCCCTATCTGGGAGTAGAAGGCAAGAAATAACATCCTGTTTGCCAAGGCCACAGAATATCATAGCTGTCAGGAACCATAGGTGGCTTCCTTAATGGTCTCCTAAACAGCAGAAAACAACAGGCAGAGATTTCAAAAGGCTGTCAGTCAGCCACTTACTTACTATTGGCCACAGAGTGGGTCTCAGCCTGATGCTGTTTTCTACCCTCTATTATGCGAGCAGCCCTACCTGAGGATTTCAGTTATGTATACTTTCTTCCACTCAACTTACAAAGACCTGGGTGCTGACCACGTATTCCCTTACAATCAAGAAGTGCTATCTGCCTGTGAGTTGTTTCAGAGCAATCTTCCTAGATCTAATGTTGATCATGTCACCTTAAAACACCTCTTCTTTCTATACAGGTAAATCGCAAGATCTTGACAGCTACGTTTACAAGCTGTGCTTCACAGATCTTCTGCCTCATGCCTCCTGTTCCAGAAATACACCCAAGGACCAGTTGAGCCTTACAGGCCTGGCCATGTAAACATGAGGACCTGAGTTCTAATCTCTAGCATATGGGTAAAAATATGCCAGGGCGCTGTCCTGGAAGCAGACAGGATTTCTGGGGCTTTCGAGAGTCTGTCCATGTAATCAAGGGGCCCCGGGTTCAGTGAGAGCCCTTCTCAAAAACTAAGGTGAGGTTGGTTGAGAAGCAGACCTCACATCAACATTTGGCCTACATATACACACATACCACACAACGTGTACACACACAAATATAAATCCTTCTAAAGACTATTCATCCAAACCTTCCAGGTGGAATTAAGCACAATCTTTTCTATGCCTCCAGCATCCCTGTTGTTGGACTAATCCCATGCTTAGCTATGGTCTTGGTTTCTCTCACTTAGAGTGTGAGTCCTCATGGGGATTATGTATCCCCACTGCATTATGTGTATGAGTGTGTGTATATCTGTGTGTGCATTTGTGAGTATTCACAGGTGCTAATGTGCATGTGTGTACCTGGGTGCATATTGGTGTATATTCCTGTGAATGCACGTGCGCATATGTGCATGTGCATGTATGTATATGTGTGAATATCTGTATATGTGTGCACATGTGCATATGTGTGCGTATGTGCATATGTGCCTGTGTGTGCATATGTGCATGTATGTGTGTGTACCTGTATGTGGGTTCGAGTGTTAGTGTGCATGCATGTGTGCATATGTGCATGTGTATAAATGTGTATTCATGTATATTCATGTGAATATGTGTGTACATGCATGTGTACATGCACGTGTGTGCTTATGTGTATTGTGTGTGTGTCCATGTGTGTTCATGTGTGTGTGTGTGTGTGTGTGTGTGTGTGTGTGTACAGGTAGATACATATGGATGTACAGGTGCACTTGGAAGAGAGAGGACAACCTCAGGCATTCCTCAGACACTATTTACTTGATATTTGAAACAATTCTTTCAGTGGCCTGACCTCAGAGTAGACCAGGCTAGCCTGGGCAGACAGAGCCCCAGTGATTCACGGGTCTCCACCTCCCCAACCCTGGAATCACAAGGGCATGCCACTGTACCCAACTTTCTGTCCTGCATTCTGGAAATGGAAGGCTTGCACAGCACACAGCAAGCACGGTACCAACAGAGCCACCTCTCCACCCCGCTACCCTTTCATCTTTAAGTCCCAACTTCGAGAAATACTTAATAAATATTTATTGGGTTAAATGAATGGGATAGAATCTCACATAGGTGGAATTACTTCTGACTGTTTCATGTCAGGGAGCTCTAGTTCAAAATATGGTTGACAGCTACCAAGGGAAATGTGAACACCGAAGATTAATGCGATTATTATTGCTACAAATTTGCAAGAAAAAAAGTACTTAAAGTCAGATTTGGGGGAGGGGAGGGAACTGCAACCCAGAGAATAGGCCACACACAATGTGAATTGATTTAAGCATGTTTTTCAAAGAAAAGCTCTGTTGAAACAGGTGACCTTTATTACACTTCGCTTTAATTGCAAATACTTTTAGTACCTGATGCCTATTAATTTGTCAGCCATGCCAGAGCCAGAGCCAAGAAACCACAACAAAAGAAAAATAAACCTTTTAATGCAGGCCGTAAAAGAGTCAACTCTGGGTAACAATTACCTTGAGTAATGCAGAAGCAGTAAGTAGCCGGTATAGTGTGCTAAATGAATTTCATTCTTAATTATAGAAAATAAGGAAGACAAAATAAAAGTGCCATCATTCATTGTAATTTGTAGGCGTCCGGAGAATTGTCTGGATTGCTTCGTTTCGTTTTATGGAGTAGACAATTCAGCCTCCCTGGGCAGTCACACCTGCTGACACAGCCTTTGATTCCACGTGCAGAGCAATCTATATAACCCGGGAGCTGAGAACCCAGACAGACCTGGCCAGTTCGGAGTTCACGCCAATGATAGTAAGTCATTGGAATGGAGGGAATGTTTAGCTGCCAATTCTCTCTGAAAATCGATGTAATATTAAGCTTAGGATCCATACAATATTTGAAATGCCCATAGAGACTGAAATTTCAGAACAGCAGGAAACAAATATGATAATCACACAACTACTTTCCTAGATGGCAAAGGTTCCGTAAATTCCCAATTTGGGGTTTTTCAAATTCTTTAACTGTTCAGGGGAACGAAACCATCTCCCTGCCAAGCTATGGCATTCCCTCCAAAGTAGACAGAGGAGGGACTGCTGAGTCCCCCTGCCCTGGTGGCCTGGATTGCTTTGCCCAAATACCTCAGACTAGAGAACTTCTAAATAGAAATGAATTCTTCTGGGAAGTCCAAGATTGAGGAGCTGGCAGATGTGGTATCTGGTGAGAGGTGGCACTTCAAATGCTGCATCCTTACAAGATGGGAAGGCAGGACTGAGGGGGCTGTCAAGTTCTCTCCTGCCCCATTACAAGTCATTAATCCTATCTAGGAGAATGAAATCCTCCTCCTAGCCTGATACCTTAACAGTTTATCCTATGCCTGAAGACTGTTCCCACTGGGGATTACTTTGTAACACAAATTTCAAAGGAAGCCTAAACATTCAAACTGTAGGTGTCTCAATTAAATAACCCAGGCAGGAAAGAGGAGGTTCCCTACAGAAAAACCCTTAAGGGCCAATAACATAATAGAGAATGTGGGGACAGGCACAGCGCAGGTTTAAAAAAAATAGGTGTGCATTTATAACCTACGGAAGTGGTGCACTCATGAATGTAGGCCAAGGATCAAAGATATAAGGACACAGTACTTCTGGTCTGTAGAAATGACTTGAAGATTTATCACATGAGTGTCTGGAGAAGATAACAAAGACCAACTAACCAGAAGAAGGAGGCAGCTCCAACTTAATAAAGAAGAGCTTATTCACAGGGGATTTTAGAGAAAGTTCAAGCCAAGCATAGCAGAGACAGCTCCTCAGTCAAGAGCACTCACTGCTCCTGCAGAGGACTCTGATTTAATTCCCAGCACCCATGTTGGCTCACAGCCATCTGGGGGAACAGTAACAGCAGTTCTGGGGGAAAGGACACCCTCTTCTGAAGCCTGCAGACACCAGGCATGTACACGGTACATACACGGACTTGCAGGCAATATACTCATACACACAAAATAAAAATGAATAAATCTGTGTATCAAATAAACGTTCAAAGTGGGGTACTGCTGGCCAAAAGGTATGAGCAGCAATCCTTCTTCCAGTGACCCTGCCCTGGGGCTACCTCTGTCATACCAGAACAATCTCTGGCCTCCTCCTCCTCCTCGTCTGGCCTCCTTCTCCTCCTTCTCCTCCTCCTCCTCTTCCTCCTCCTCCTCAGTGATTTCACCTCTCTGTGTGAGGAGAGGAAACTCCTTACACTGCTTAATCAGGATCTCGTAAGACCTGCCTCTCCCCCTCAGCTTTCTGTACACAAATTACATCTGTCTGCCTTACTCCTGCTTCCTCTCTCTAGGAACATAAAAGACAATTCTGGTCCCGTGGGGGGAGGAGTTGTACCATCCTCATCTGGGTGGGTGAGCTCAATCCAGATGATGAGAAACCAGAAGTACACTTTGGATTCAAAATTTTGAGTTGATGCTGCCTACATTAGAGCTGATGCTTAGTTCTTTTTAAAATTTTGGATGGTTCAGAATGAAAAATAAAATAAAATAAAATAAAATAAAATAAAATAAAATAAAATAAAATAACACCAGGGATGGGATTGGCTCCGTAATCTCAAACACTCTACATTGCAATCTCTATATGTAGTCCTCAAAAATAGCTGACATTATTTTTAACCATGTGATTTGTTTGTTTGTTTGTTTGTTGTTTGGTGTGAGGGATGTTTTGTCGACACATACGTCTGTGTATCGCTGTGTCCTTGATGTCTGAATTGGATCCTCTGGAACTGGAATTACAGACGGTTGTGAACTGCCATGTGGGTGCTGAGAATCAAACCCAGATCCTCTAGAAGAGCTGCCGGTGTTCTCAGTCCCTAAGCCATCTCTCCATCCCCAGTCTGAGACTTTCAACTGAACACAAACCACTAGAAACTCCAGCATGCATCTTGTCTGAGAAGTGGTAGACTGCTTAAGGATGTATATTCTAATATTATTCTCCTACAAGCAGAAGACCTAATTTCTTCCTCAATTAATAACCATACATCCGGTATTGGTTAATCCCTATGCCCCAAAGTAATAATAATGGTGTTTAGTAATAATGTTGGGAAATTACTGATTGGTATTTATCATAATCATTATAATAATTTTACAATTAGAATATACTAATGCTTCAAAGAAACCTTTATCTTCCAAAAGTAAGACAGTTCTGTGAAAAGCCTATCTATATTAGTGGAAAACATGGTAAAATGAATGCACAGAATCAATAATATACAAAGGATTCTTTTTTTAAGGACTTTTTTCTGTGCACACACATGTAGATTGTTCCTACATGTATGAAGAAACAATCAGTGGCTGGCCGCAGCTCTCTTGTCAATCACCTTCTGCCTTGCTTTTTGAGATTGCGTCTCTCACTGAACCTGGAGCTGGTCTAGCCGGTCAGCAAGCCCAGGGATCCCTTCTTGCCTCTGCCTCTCCAATCCTGGAACGACAGGCACTCGATGCTGTACCCAGCTTTGTCATGTGCTGGTATCTAACTCCTCATGCTGTGGACTATCTTCCCAGCCACTTCAAAGGATCCCTTTAAAAGTCCAGGGGTTGGAGAGATGGTTCAGTAGTAAAGATCACTCATTGCTCTTCCAGAAGACCTAAGTTTGGTTCCCAGCATCCACGCTGGGCACGTCACAACAGCCCGTGACGATAGCTCCAGAGGATCTGATGCCATCTTCTGGCCTCTCTGGATACTGCACTCACGTGCATAGACACATACACACATTTTTTTTTCTCTTAAGAACAAAGTTAGAAAGCTTAGACTACATGTCTTCAAAACTTTTAATGGATGGTAATCAGCATAATGTTGGACAAAAATGATCAGAGTGACCAAACTCACAATCAATGTTGTGATGGCATCTGGATATCCATATACAAAACAAAGCCTTGACCTCTGTTTCATCCAAAGACTGACAACAATTTGTCACAAGTTATATACTAATTATAGAAAGTTAAATGAGACTTTTAGGAGAAAAGTTGAGAGAATACCTTCAATACTGGGGGGCACACAAGTACATTTCATATAGATCTTCCCAGTTACAAATAGGCTTGGTTGCTGGGCATGGTGGTATACTCCTTTAAAGTGGGGACTTTAATAAACTGCCTTGGTTATTCATACGACCCAGGACCCAGCTTGTCCCCTAATAATCGAGGCAGAGTGCTGTAGATGTATTTAATCAGCTTAGCACAATTACTAGGGATTACCCCTAAGCTGTTTTTCTGTATGGTTGCCTACTGCCCAGCTGCACTACCCACGTGCTCGCTGCCAGAGCCTCACTTGGGTTATTTCTGCATCAGCGGTCTGCCCTCAGGGGCACTGCACTTGGGTATGTGCTCCTGGTCCGCCATGTCTAAAGGAGACCTGTTCTCTCTGTCTTTCTCCTTCTTTCTTTTTTCCTTCTTCTTTATGGCCCCTACCTGTGACCTCCCCCACCCCCAACCTGGTAGCTGAATCCTGCCTACCTCTATTCTCCCCAGTAATTAGCTGTAGCCATTTTTATTTAAGCAATAGCTTTCAGTTGGGGAGCAGGATCTACATAGCATCCCTTGGCGTGCACCAGTGAGGATCTGTTCCTCATTGAGGGTAACCAGATCTTGGGGGTCAATGTTTACCATCTGAATACATAGCAGCACCAGACCAACCCTCAACACTTTAATTCCAGTACTTGGGAGGCAGAGGTAGAAGGGGTCTCTGTGAGTTCAAGCCCAGCCTGGTCTACCAAGCTAGTCCAGGACACTCAAGACTCTGTGATGACACAGAAAAGTCTTGTCTTGAAAAGCAAAAACAAAAAAAAATAAACAAAAAATGGGCTTGATTTCCACCGATTCTTCACAAGACAAATGAATAGCCAAGGACACATGAAAAAGTAATTATTATTAAGCACTAGAGAATGAAAATTAAAACCCTACATAATAATACAACTACCTACTCAGATGGGTAAAGCCAAAAAGACGAATGCCACCAAATGGTAACAGAGAGATAGAGACAATCAAACTGCTGCCAGCATGGACTGTGATGAAGACTACAAAGTGGTGTGACCACTGTGCAGGGCCTGTTCATAGCGCTCCCCAAAACAGGGCCGGCTCACAGTGACCCACAAGGGTACCCTGGGCTCTCCGCATCTCAGCACAAATTGACTTCACAGAGACAACTTGTGAGTGACCATGGTGGGAATGTTTATACTCATGGAATCAATAACTTGGCCGTTTACTGGTGATTTGACAGTAACTTCCTCCTCCTCCTCCTCCTCTTCCTCCTCCTCTTCTTCCTCCTCCTCCATCTTCTTAGGCAAACCAGTTAAAAGTATTTACCATTAAGACCAATTGAAGTCATTTCTTACAAATATAGAAGCATATTTACTCTCTGATTTAGGTAGTTTATAAAATTAATATTGTAAAATGTTCATGACAGCTTTATCCACAGTAGTCCAGGTTAGCCACGATCCTATCAGCAGTCGAATGACAAAACATATTGCAGTATAGCCATGAGTGGAACAGTTCTCAACAGCAACAACAACAACAACAACAAATGAATTCCGGAACACCCACTAACAAGAGTGAACCTCAGGTTGGGTGCCGTGGACCGATGAATGGAGAAGGGAAATTGTGGCAGATATACAGGATGGAGCATCAGTCTGCCATTAGTGCGTGGAACTGGGCTGCTTGCAAGAAAAGTGATGGATCTAGGGGTTGTGTCAAGCAAAGAGAGACAGATTCAGAAAAACAAATACATGTTCTCTCTCTTAGAGGGAATCTAGATATAAGGAGAGATTGGGAAATAAAAGAATCTACTAGGAGAGAAGAAGCGGGATGGAGGAAGCCAGTGCTGGGGGTAAATACGACTGACTGAAATGCATTGTGGGTGTGCTTGAAGAGGTCGCAGTAGAACTGATACCTTATACAGTCAACATACACTGATTTTGAAAAGGAAGCCTTATACAGGGGTGTTCAAACTGAGGTTCAAACAAGAGAACAGCAGTTGCATCTTTCTGGAGTAATGGCAGTGTTCTGTTCTCTAATGATGAAGGGCTACACGTGTTTGTGTGTGTGTGTGTGTGTGTGTGTGTGTGTGTGTGTGTCACTCTAGGTGTGGTAGTGTTTCGAGGTGGTGACCTCCTGCAGGTGGAATACACAGCAATCAGCCCAGTACCCTTTGTCGGGAGAGACCACAACCCTTGGTTCTTTACATCAAACATGACGACAGTGAGACGTCTATGAGCTGCAAGCAGGACGACCATCGTCTTAAACTTGTAGCCCTCAAAACTATAAGACATGCATTTCTGCCATTTATCAGAATTGCCTGATTTAGTGCTCACAACCACTCTCGTGAATTCAAGGTTAGAATCATTCCCATTTTGCCTCAAGTCCACAGCACATGAATGAGAAATGACATCACCTCAAATGAAATGTCCTGTATGAGAAACAGGAATGGAGGACAGAGTGATGGGGGATGGGACGGGGGATGAGGGATGGGATGAGGGATGGGATGGGGGATGAGGGATGGACGGGGGATGAGGGATGGGATGGGGGATGAGGGATGGGATGAGGGATGGGATGAGGGATGGGATGGGGGATGGGGGATGGACGGGGGATGAGGGATGGACAGGGGATGAGGGATGGGATGAGGGATGGGATGGGGGATGAGGGATGGGATGAAGGATAGAGATGGGATGGGGTTGCGGTTTGGGGAGAAAAGGTGACAACCTGAACTGGCGGCAACTAGAGCTGGGTATTGTTTGGTTAGTCTCTGATTCTAGCACTTGCTACGTAGTTTATAAGGCTTGGTGAAAACCCAGTGTGCCCCTTATTCACAACTTACCAAAAATACCAAGACGACGTCTGCAGAGCATTAAATCAAGGATCGATCCCTTCTAGAGCTTTCTGTATGGCTAACAAGTCTCAAAGCCCCAGAAGTGGACCCCTAGTACAAGTCAGAAAGTATTCGTCATGATTATGATTACTACAAGTTCCTCAAAACACCTCCTCGCAACCTCTCCTGTGATTGTTTCTTCCTGTCTTCACGTCTTACAGTTCCAGGCGTTGGACCCAAGGAACAAAAAGGGCTGAGCACAAACCAGGCAGCCACGGTGTGTCCCCGAAAGCTGTAGTGAGGCCCAGGCAGCCACGGTGTGTCCCCTAAAGCTGTAGTGAGGCCCACACAAAAAGCTACTTAATGTTCTCCCCCAAATCGAGCCCATTAATCAGGAAGGCACTGTTCCTCCTCCCAGATTGGCCATCGCAGAAGCAGCTGGGAAATGCTGAAGACCTTCCAGGGTTCCAGAGAGGCCTGCCCTGCTGCAGCACCAGCAGACTAATGTGATTACCCATCACTCCCCTCCAAGTCAGCTGCCCAGCAGGCAGCCACAGAATGCCTCCTGCTAGTGCCAGTGCCTTCCACCCTCAGGATCTCTAACCAAAGAGCTCATGTATACTGTAGAAAATGGAGACCATGGCACCAACTGAAAGTGCCTAAAAAATAAAGCTCCCATCCATTTCCAGGCCTCTGCGGGCACATCTTAGCCGCTCCCATCTACTGCAAAGACACCTATAGTGTGTGTGTGTGTGTGTGTGTGTGTGTGTGTGTGTGTGTGTGTGTGTACAGGCACAAAATGCTTAATTTCGACTGGAATCAAAATGACAAATCGTTTCACTTCAGAGTTCTGCTGCCTGTCTTGGGAAACTACTAAATCCTGTCATTACAGAATGGCTGGAAGACTGTATGAAGGCCAGGCGACAAAAAGCACCAGAGACACGCTTGCTCCCCACACACACTCTCTGTTTTATTTTTCAAGGTTCCCGGCATTGGCCATTCAAGTTTAAATGATTTCTCTGTAAGCCTTGACAACTTCCCATTCAAGAGTGATGCCCCAGTGTACTAGGATGTGTGGTCCCTCTGTAGGAGAGGCCATGGGCAGATGCTACAACTCTCAGGAAGTCTTTAATTTTAGGGAGGAGTTACACCGGTTGAAACTGGGAATGGGGGAGGCACTGGATATGCTGTTGAGGATTCCCTTGCAGTTAGAGCTGCCTCATTAAAGGCTGTGAAAACCATTTTGTGAGATGCAGAAGCTAGCATGCTTCCCAGGCAACTGAGGGGCCCCGACGCTTGGGTCTGTGCACATCACTGTGCATTTGTTAAGTAAAAAGAGAGAGATTCTTCTCTCTTGGAGAATTTCAGAATCTCTAGAATTAAGCCATGAAAATCTGGTTTCATCAGGATGGGGGAGCCTGACTAGTTGGATCAAGTTCTCTCTGGTCTAGGTAGGAAGGAACCTATATCGTGAACAGGCAGACTTAGCACTGAGTTTGAATTCCCAGCATTCAGCAGGTCATGGGGACAAGGCAGTTGGGGCTCCTGCTCAGTGGGTGTGCTGCAGATCAGCACACACGGGGGTGGGGTAATGCCCAGGCAGGGGCAGCAGGCTTATGTATGTATATGCACAGCTTTGCCTGCCTCTGACCAAAGCCACACCTTCCCTGGAATAAAGTGAGTGCGTGTCTCTCCCACCAAGACTGGGCATGCAATGGATGGTGTGTCTGACCATAGATGTACCAACTTCTTGCCACTCTTAGTTTCTTAGAGAGCCATGGATGTCTTTGGAAACCATTTAAGTTCACATCTGCTGCGATCATCTAGTCTGAACCAGGAGACAGTGGTACCAGCATCATTTTAAGTAAGATAGGGGAAATATTTGCATTTAAAAAATAAATAGATTGAAACAAAATCCCCATTTCTAATAATCTTAAAATAGCATCATTAGTACCTCTCCATCTTTCTCCAAATTGCTAAATTGGGAAGAAGTTAAACCTGGGAGCCGCGCGAACCTCAAGGAAACCTGCTTCTGGGGGGTTAATAATTTAACTGTCATATGTGGGGCAAGCACTTAGCTCTAAACCTTTTGTAAAATAGAGGGAATAATCCTACCAGATTTATGTGCTATAAAGAGAAGATATGATAATATATGTAAAACAGCCAGCACAAGCAGACAATGGAACATGTGCACACACACACACACACACTCACACACACACACACACACACACACACACACACACAGGACACCTAGCTCTGCCACCTCCGCTCACCAAGTCCCTGGCATTACCACGCTGTGCAGCCTCCTTTGCATGTTAATGATCTCCTGAGGGTGGTTTGAGTGCTATTTTAACAGCCTTGTGTCACTCTACTTGTTAGTAGTTACAGTGAATAATAAATGCAACTTATTAATCATTCTGGATAGTCTCTGCAACAGAACATGGCACTGGCAGCCCTCCGTATCAAAAGGCTAAAAGAGGAGTCTCACGATGGACAGAGCTTCCTCATGCAGCTCAGGTCCCATACACCCTGGTTTGTTTCTCCAGTGAGACCCACTGGTGTGCATGTGGCTGTCTGCATTTAAGTAATATTTCTCTCTAGTAGGTGCAAGAAAATTCTTAAGATCCTTTCTTCAAAACAGTGAACTAAAGCCCTAGAACAGTCAGGCACCAGCCTCGAATCTGACTTTCTCCATTTGGTAACTGGTGGCCTTGACAGATGACTGACCCCCTCCACTTTCATCTTATCAGGTTGTCCTTAGAACTAAATAAACTTATAATATCATACTATGCATGCACAAGGTAAAAATTCAGATAATTATTCTTAATTCAGCTGACACATCAGCAGACATAGTCTCATGGGACCAAGCGAGGGCCCATTCCTTTCAAATAAGAATGTGGTCACCGTTTTCCTGGGAAGGTCAATTTTTCTATCAGAAGCTCTACAGATAACTACAAGATTAGGTTGTAGAGAAGGGGAGAAGGGTGGAATTGAAGAAATCTACAAAGATGCTCTGGTGTGTGCTTGAATACATACACACACACACACACACACACACACACAGTTGCCCCCTCCCAGAGACGAAAAAAATAACCAAAAATTTGGAAACTCACAGATTAAGTGACTAACTCATATCTACTTACAGACTTACAAAAGGAAGAATAGTAGGAGTACACTAAAAACACATTGTTTACCATGATTTCAAAAACCAGCAGAAGGTCAAGAGGCACTTTCCCGATTTCTATATCAAGTTGGTAGATTAAGAACTGTTCATGTTCTCAAGCTTTAACTGTGCAGAAGAATCTGATATATTAAAATGCAAATTCTAATTAAGAATGTCGGGAACCTTGAAATTCTATATTTCCTATGCACTCCTAGATGGTGCTCCCTACTACACACCCCCACTTTGACAAGGAAGGATTCGGACAGACTCAATAAATTTATAAATTGCTCTTTCCTAAAAGAAAGCAAGCCCATAGCCAAAGAACACTGGCTGGGCCAGGCCTTCCCTGTTGACAGCTATCTTCCTTGAGAGAGCTTACTGTGGAGAACCTGTGACTGGCTAACAGGCATCTAGAACTTGAATTTGGCCTGATAGCTCACTTTGACAACCATGAAGTAACTCCTTTATCCAGAACACTAATGCAGAATTGGGAATTATAGCAGTAAGCAAATCAAGAACTCTAGTATAAGAGACAATTAGCAAGTAGCCAAGTCCACAAACAGCCTGTCAAGGAATGATAAATGCTATAAAGAAAAGGAGAACAGGCCAGGAGACGAGTGTCAGGCCTTGGGTTTCTGCGGGTTGGGATATTTCTTTTAGTCAGGAAAGATATGGTTAATAAGCTGACCTTTAAGGGGGAAATTTAAATGAACAGGAAGTGAGAGGCAGACTGTTTTGAGTTGTGTTACACAGACTAACAAACCACAGCAAAGTGGGAACAAATCGGTGCTGTAACTAACATGAACTTTTGACAAGGAGACACTCATCAGTGGGATTTAGTCAGAACTCAGGGGTGGACCGCCCTCTCTCTGCAGAAAAGGGCAGGTGAGTGCCCTGAGCCAGAATTACAAAAGAGAACATGGGAAACTGTTTAAACACAGGAATGGCATCTAAGTCATGACTGAGGCACAGTCTGCACGCAGTTTGCAACACGAATGTTTTTATTGCCTGGTCCACAGACTTCCCTATAAAAATATCCCTCCTAATGGATACACCTGACTAAATGCAAACCGATCCAAGCGGACACCTGGGGTACTTTCAACACATGCAGCAGAGATGGATTCTCTGCCAGGCCCAGATAATACAAATCAGTCCCTGATTGGACAGTCAGATGCTCACATATGCACCTCTCCTAAATCCACGTTCTTTGAGAAGACTCCAACACAGGTGTGGCTGCCCGAATCACAGGCTGCGTGCAATACATTTCACTCTGCTCTGCTGCTCTACAGTGGCTGTCCTCAACCCCCCAACGCTGTGGCCCTTTAATACGGCCCCTCTTGTTGTGGGTGGCCCACAACCATAAAATTATTTTGTTGCTACATCATAACTATAATTTTGCAACTGTTATGAATCATAACATTATAGATATTTGGGGGCGCTAGAGGTTTGCCAACAGGATTCTTACCCACAGGTTGAGCACTGCTGATCTACAGGGATGGCCCTGCTCCAAAAGGGGTGAGATGGGTAAAGGGCAGGAAGAGGAGCCTGGGACACTAGATCAACAGCCGGCATGGCTCTGTGTGTAACCTTGATCACTGGGGGGGTGGGGGGGGGAGAAGACCGGCCGGGCCCTGAACGTGTGTTCTCAGGAGACCTTCCTTTGCTCGGCCACTCTCTGTGGCTTGCTCCTCTCCTCACATCAAAAGTATCCCTTCTTAAAGGATCAGCAATCATTCCCTGAACAGCCACCGCAACAGAAACAAAGCCCGAGTCTTTCTCCAGACCTACGAGGCCTCCAGTTCAGCCCCTCTGAACTTCAGGCTCTTTTAGAATACACACGCACACAAGAGTTCGTTCTAGAGCATATGTGGAAATGTCCCAGGTTCACATCTGGACAGACTATATACAGAACCCTGAGCTCTTTGCAAGATTGTCCCCACATTCAGGAAAGTTTTCAAAGCATCTCCTAACTTCACCAGGGTGTCTGCTTGAATGTCACTCTCCACTGGGGTGGAGCTTGCCAACCCTTGCTGGCACAGATGTGACACGAGTCCGTTGCCCTGCCTCTCCGTTCCTCCCAGTGTATGATTAACCAGACATCACAAGGCACGCCCTTCACAGCTGGCTGTTCTCTTAGCACACATGTAAGAACAATGAATAGCAAGTATAACACTAGGTGCTTGGTAAGTGTCTGCTGAGCAAACCACTTATTTAATACAAAATGAACAAATGGGTAAAAGCTCATTCCCTCGTGCTTGTTACAATAGTTACGATGGCTTTCTGTGTTCATTTTACAAAAGCAGTAGAAATTGGTCCGTGTTCATTTTTTTTAGTCACATACTTTATTCATCTGTGACAGTTTTCAAGCTAAACGGAACAACAACAACAAAAAACCCACAAAACAGACATTAGTGCATAAACCATGGAGCTGGAGGGAGGAGCAGGCAGTTGAGGAGAACCAGCTTCTGCAGGAACAGGGTGAAGACAGAGAGGTCTGCAGAACAGAACAGAGTAGGTACGGGAGCACAGTGGGAGGGGACAACAGAGACCAGATAAATAAATGCCCTGACCGAAGCGATTTTTCCAAGTTGCATAAATAACTCACTAAGAAAAGGTCATCAATGGAAGTGACAGATGATAGATAACTCAGTACTGAGCGTCCCTGTGAAACTTCTAACTCTGCATTGCCCAGGCCCCAAATAAAAAGAAGAGCTACTTTTCACAAGAGCAAAACATTGCAAATTAAATTTTAAGCACTGATGGGTGAATGTTTTTAGCATCTAGATTGCTTCAAGGGCCTCATGTTCCAGGTAACAGTTTCAAGCATAAACTGTTTAGAAGTTAGGGGCAAAGTAACTGAGAGAAGCGGGCGGAGGCGGGGGAGCTTAGCTGCTCCACATCAGCTAGGGTGACAGGGTAACATCTGGGCTTTCTAGAAAGAGTTCTCAGTTTTTAATGTTACCAACTAGTTCCAGTATTTTATAAAAGTGCGTGCAAGTCAAACACATCCACAGTCACGTCACCTTCAGTTTCCGATGGTGCTATTGAGATCCGCAGCCCACCCACCGAAGGAGGGAAACAAAGTGTCTACTTTCTGTATCAACACACCTTTAAAAGGACCTGCTACCTACACAACAACCTGGGTCTCAGTTATAAAGGAGGGGAAGCTGAGCTATTCCCGGTATTAGGGGATGCCGTGAGCTTCATCAACACATTTTAATCATAAGATGACTTCGCTTTACCCACAGACTTTAAATTTTTACTTTTCCCACACAACAATTCCACATAACTGGGCATATTGTGATAATTAGATACGTGTACACAGTATATAGTGCTCAAGTCAGGATAATTAATGTTTCCAGCACTGGAAACAGTCATCATTTCTTTGTACTTGTAGCCTACAAAGCCCTCTCGGAGTTAGCAATAACATCAATAAGTTGTTAAGAACCACAGTCAAGGTCCCTGGTATACTGGGACTTACTCCCACCCAACAGTGCCCGGGGATTCACAATCCAGCCACCTTCCCTGCCCATGTCCCTCCCCTGCCTGGCCTCTAGTGACAACTGCCCTCTTCCACAAAATCAACTAGTTCATCCCCCAAAATGAATGGCAATATGTGGGATTTGGATTTCTATGCCTGTTTTATTTAACATAATATTTCCCAGCTCCATCCATGTTGCTATAAATGGCACATGCTTTTCTTTTTATTTCAGTAATATTGCATTATGAATAGATATTAGAATTTTTCTATACATTCATCTGCCAGTGGGCATCTCAATTTTGGGGGTATCGTTGTAAATAGTGTCCCAGTAAACACAGAGTTGGGTATCCTTTTGATACCCTTTAATGTTCACAAACCCTTAATGTCTCTGTGATACTGTATATGACCAACAATTCAGTTATTGGGGTCTAAATAAGATTCTGGTCAGTACACACAGCTTTTAAAAAGCAAAGTAAAGCTTTGGGTGTCATTTATCCTATTTACTGCCCAGTTCATTAGCTTAGCTAAAAAGCAAGCCTGCAGCTTATATACAAAAGAAAGGACATTGATATTTGCAGATTTAACGTTTGTGGTTTTCCTCACTGTGAGTCCCAAAGGGCTGGGCCATACAAAAGATGCATCATGGCAACTGCCCGAAAATGTGCATTTCACCATTGTGTTTCCAGCTGTGTTCATCATCATCCATGAAAATGTTTATGCGTCTCAAAGACACAAATTTAATTTTTCAGTATGTTCAGTATTTAAACATTACCATAGTTACTGGGGAATTCACAGAAATTGGTATTTATATTAATCTATTTTCTATTGCTTCAACAAAATACCTCATGCCAACTAATATTTTTCAAGGCTTATTTAGTTCATAGTCTTGGAGCACACCCACCTTCTCAGTGCCTCCCACCCCCACCCACCCTGCTGCCGCCTCTGCCAGTGTCTCATCTAGTCAGCATCGGCTGAGGAGCTCGTGGATCTGCCCATCACAACAGCTGCTCTCTGCTTGTGGAAGAGATCACACAGGGAGACAAAAGGCCGGAGAGCAGGAAGGCACCAGTGCTGTTCTTTAGTTGAGAGCTCCCTCTGCCCCTTCAGAGGGCAGTGCCCCAGTACCTGGCCTCTTTGAATCAAGTTTCACCAGGTACCCAGAGCTCGCCCCTGGGTGACTGCACTTGTGATCCAGCCACTGCCTGGTGAGCCAGCTCAATCTTAGAGACCTGGCCCTCCTCCCATTCACCAAGCCCAACACAACTCCTCCATCTCCCTGTGGGCTTGCTTACTCATGCTGCAGGCCTGGTTGGATGCTGTTACTGGCTTAGGCACAGTCATAGACAATAGACGCTACAATGGCCACTTTAAGCAACAGACTATTTTATTGCCAGGTATTAGGTACTTAAGATAATCACTGAATGTGATGGGGGAATATGCAAATGGCAGTAAAGCTTCCCTGCATCAGAGTGGCAGGTACATGAAAATGATAGAAGATGGCTCCCCGAGGAGCTATCTCAAGATACCCTGAACACTCAGGATTGTCACTGCGGAGGGCATAACCCAAGACAGACTCTTTGCAGCTTAATAGCTTAGTAACAAAGACAATGCTGTTCCCCGTATGTTCTCATTAGCATCTCTACCTTCAGAACGGTATTTGACCTGGGCCCGAGAAGCACAGAAATATTTATTGTGAGCATTAAGCACAGTCCTGTACAGGGCTAACGGTATGCTAAGCAGATGACTGTGAGCCGCGTGCTTCCGTGGCCCGCTGGGCACCTTTTCCTGCAGGACAGCTATGGAAGCTCTGTCCAGGAATTTCCCGCTCACCTCCAGCCCCATTCCAGATTCTGAGCGCAGCACAAACTCCTGGCTCAGCTTCCAGTCACAAAGCTCTGCCAGGCATGGGGACCAATCAGAGCCTTTGGAGACAAAGAAAACCCCAGATGAAAAAAGGCTGAGTATTATGATATGTTTGGAATCCAGCGGCATATGATCCTCTAGACAGTCATGACACTCTGCTTACTTCCAGGGAGAACTCGGGATTGAATCAAGTCTCAAAGTCCACTGCTTCTTCTACAGAGCATCTCCAACAAAAGAAAAAAAAAATAATCCACTTCCTAGATCCTACATGTGACCCTAGCCAAGTGTGTCAGCAGAGAGCCCTGAACGCCTGTGTTTTGTGGCTTGTACAATGACAACCACATTCCCAAGCCCTCGGTCGGTCGCAGGAGAGACATTTGTAATTGTCTTGTTGGCTCGGGGTAAAACAAATACGCATTTAGATCACAACAGATAAGCGCTTCCTCTGAATTAATCACACATGGGTGGCCTGAGAACACACCCCTATCAAGGAAATTGAATCTCAGGGCAGCAAACGCACCCACACACTGAGAAAGTGGGACTTCTTAAACTGAAGGGAGTTTGGGGACATCAGCTCCATCCCTCAAGCTTTCGATGGTCATTTGCCATCTTTATTATGATGCAGAACTTAGCAAGGCCGCCCAGAAGGCTGCACACCTCGTCCTTGGCTTCCAGATCACATCCTCTGGCCATGCTGGCTTTTCCTGGACAGAGTCAGGAAGGGGCACTTCCATAGAAATGCTTTCAGCAGCCACTGCCAAAGAAAACCCAGAGGACAGTTCTCCTCTCCTGGGATCTCTCCCTCCCCCTTCCTCCACATTCCTGTCTTTTCCCTGTGACTCCCTCCCCACAGGTTCAGTTCCCCCTGGAGACTGGGGTAAAGGGTCACCTGCAGCCTGGCAGGTGAGGGGGGCAAGCTTGGGTAGGAGGAGCAGCGCTCAGCTACAGTGAGGGTCACAGGGAACCTATTGGAAAGACCAAGGGGAGAGGTCCACAGTCAGTCTTGGCAGTTCTGCCCTGACTAACATGGAGTTGTAATCCTGGACAGTTCCCTTCAAACATGGACAATGACCTAGAGAAGACCCGGCTAAGAGCCATCAGCATGGGGCAGATCTGGTTCACCCAGCACAGAACCCTGCCCCCCCACCCCCTTCTCTTCTCTTTCTGGTACTGGGTCCTTTGTTCTCCCTGGGTTTCTGCTTCTGAGGTCTTTCTTTTGTTGAGCACATTTGCAAGAACTCCATCCATCTAGAGACACTAGGTGGGGAGACTATCTAAGGACAACCAAGGACCTCCAAGATGGTTCAGTGGGTACAGGTGCTAGCGTGTCTCTGGGTGGCACTCATCACACTATCCCCCCTCCCCCGCCTTGTCACTCCCCCATCACTCCCCCTCCCCAGCCTACTCCTCCCTACCCCTCCTCCTACCTCTACCTCTACCCCTCCCGCTCCATCTCCATCTCAGTCTCTGTCTATCTTTTTGTGTGTGTCTCTGTGTCTGTCTCTCATATATTGAAAGTATATATATATATACATATATATATATATATGGAAATGGAGGTGGGTATATGTATGCATACACACATATATACGCAAATAAGTAAATAAAAGAGTTAATATGTCGCATCACTTAGCAAAACTGTAATAAATTTTCAAAAGAAAATTCTTTTAATGCGAAGTCTACAATACCAAATGGGTATCAGGCATCATTCTTAGCCTTAAATGTGCTCAAGTGGCCTCCACTGACGGTATTCATCAAAACACGTCTCCACCTTATCGTCTCATGTAAAACAGGTGACTGCAGACTCTCCTTGGGTTAATTCAGTTTTGTTTGTGCCATGATTGTGGCTGAGTTTAAAACGTAGGTTAGCACGATGATTACTTTCATAAGTATCCCAACTGTGTTAGAATTTGAAAAGTAGCATTACAGTAAGGACTCTCTTGTCTCATGTGTCAGTGTGACTGCTCCAGACTCAAAACCATTTTGTCATCTAACAGTCAACAACCTTATAGATGAGAGTGCTGTTGGAATTGGCAAGTAAGAATATGGAAACTTAGAGAAGCTACATGGCAGAAAAGGCTAACTACCCTACCACCCCCACCATCCACCCTTACACTGATCTGGCTCTAAGGAAGCCCTCCTTCCGGGAACCACACCCTCCTGTCACTGCGGAGGAATCACGCGGCTCATTCTAGTTAAGTGGGCACAAGGAGAAGTGTAGGAGTCACTTGTTCACACTTCACAGTCTCTCGTGTCACTCGCATGGAGAAGACTGTGAAGACCTCTCAGGAAGCACAGTGACTGCACGGAGGGCCCCGTGCCCCTGAACCACTGTGCAGAAAGCTGCCCTCAGCCATGAGCACCTCATTACACCATCTTATAGTAGTGATAGCTAGACAATGAAGCCAGATTTCTATTTATATAGCCATGTTTTCCCATTTAACTGAAAGTTATTTGAGTGATCATAACTAGCAAAGGGCAGACTCAACACTTGAGATGTAAAATTATAGACAGCAAATACTCCTAGAAGCCACAGGTATTGCAAAGAGAGGTTGTGTAGAGAGATAGGAGATGGGGGTGATGGACTCCACCTGTCCCCATTCCCAGCCCCTTCCCTGTGGAGACACTATAATTCACGGGGCAATCTATTTGACTTATCTTTACTAAACTTGTTACACTAATACAAACTCTTCTCATGCGGATTTTCTGATATATAGAGACTTGTTGGGGGTGGGGGGGTGGATCCCGAAATTAATTCTAGACAGAAGGGCAGCTAGAACTTAAAGTCAATGGATTCGGTAATTACTAGATAAATCACTAAAAATGATATTTCAGAGCTGAGCATTGCTGTCCTTTGTCTTCAAAAACTGGTTGATAAAATAGATACATTCAGAAATGTAAGTCTAGGCATAAGGAAAAAATGTTTTCTTTATCTGAGTCTAAATATTACAAGGAAAATCCAAGGTTCCTTTTTTCTTTTCTTTTTTTTCCTTCTTAATCTCATTAATAAAATAAATTTTTAAAACAAATTCAGGTACAATTTTACCAGAGTTTGAGACAAAAAAAAAAAAAAAAACCACAACAGGTCGAGCAAGCTGTAAATGGTGAAGTTGGCCAGAAAGGGGAAGATGGGGAAGAGGAAGTAGCCATGTCTTTTGTAGTTAGGGTCCAAGAAAGCTGGAGGCCCAGAGGCCTGCAGGCTGATGCAACACAGCAGGGCAGGAGGGGCTCCAGAGAAAAAGCAGGAAAGCTCAGAGTGGGAAAGAGAAGATGCTTCGGCTGTTGGCCAGGATCCAACAGAAGAAAAAGAAAAGGCTGTGTTCTCCTGAGTTAGAGCCTCCACATTGGACAAGCCCGTGGTAACACTGTGAGTGGCTACCCTGTGCCTGGGCGGGCTTCAGAGGCTAAGGGTATTAACTCCTTGAGGGGATAATTACTCCTCATCTCAGCAGGTCTCAAGGTTAACAGGCTTTCCTGAAGGGTGCACTCCTGGCCAGGTTATTGACAGGTCGGGCTGGATTAACTCTAAAGGAAGCAGAAAATAAATTGGATGCAGTGTTCTGATCTTCCAACCAATTCAGAGTGTCAGGTATCTGCCCAGAGCCAAAGGTATTCTACTGTCTTGACCTGGGGGCCTGCAGAGGAGCAAAGCTCTATTTACCTTTCTAGTGTTGCCATGGAAATGAGGGGTGGGGTCCAAAACTGCCTGTGAGGGAGAGATTACATATGCCTTCTGTGGATTTCCCCCAGATTTAGGAACTTTATTTTCTTTCCACCCTTCCGCTGCTCGATGGTAGGCTGGGCCCTCCCACCCCTCCCCCTCCCATCTTCTGCTACCCCCAGACCAGCCTGTCATCTCAGGCTAACCACCAGTCACCAGTGAACTTGGGAGCTGCCGCTGTCCCATTTGCCCTAAAATTCCTCAGTGGTCAGAGCCTTCTCAATAGTGGCTTCTTCCTTCTGAACCTCCTCCGGGTCTCTGTAGAAGTAGGGATCGGGTGTAACCTCCCATGGGTGCTCCCACTATAGGAGATAGTACTATGCATTCAGAGTACTTCCGGGACAGACATCTATGACATCACATCCACTGCCATAGCTCCCCTGTTGCCAGGGCCATGTCCACATAACTCAGAGGAAAATCTGTGGTACAGAGTGGTGGTGGGCTGGTTGGTACAGAGGCCTCTGTGAGGGGCTCGTGGTCAATCCTGGGATCAGTCACCACTAGAAGCCACGGATCCCCAATAGCTCCTTGGATTTGGAGTGGCTCGAGTGGCAGCAGCAAACTTCAGCTCAGCTCACTGGCTGGCCGGTGTTCCCGGAGATGATGCTGATGTCAGCAAGGTTCTCCACAGCTGCAATAGAGCGAGCTGCGAGCAACGGATTCTCCCAGGCCCTCTTCAGAGTTATGATGTAGATACCATCACTCTTCCTTGTGTAGATGTACCGCTCCATCTGACAGTCAGGGTGAGTGCCACCCAAGCGGGTTCCTGCGGCAAGGAATCTGAGAACATCCTCCTCCTTCATCTGTAAGACATCAAGGGCTCCAAACACTGTATAAGTTTACCTTTAAGTCACAGCAGGAATCAAGAATTACGTTGTATGTAGTTCCCTGGGCAGTGCGTAAAGCCCCTTCTGTGGCTTCTCATCTCTGTGTAGCTATGTAATATCCCCCACTTCATGTTTGAGACCCCAGAGTCATTTAGGAGATGTGAGGAATGGATATGGGGAACAGATATGACCATTCGAAACATAAATATCCAAAGATCAGCTCTAAAGCTGTTGGCCAGAAGGGATGGGAGTCTGCACTGAAGTCCCAGCACAGTGCACGCATACCTTCCAGGCAGGCCTGCTCACTGAGGAGAAGAGATACCCCTTCTGGCACTTCTGCCCGCTGGCCAGGACAGACTCTTCTGAGGTCCTTATTCTAAACTGTCCAACAAGTTTCTGCCTCCTGTCTTCACCCTAAGTGTAAGCTTCAGTCTTGTGAAAAGGGATAAGCTAGGTGAACACATGATGAGAGTGAAAAGGTCAACTCAGAAACTTTAGAAAATTCCACCAGACCCCTCCCCTCCTGAAAGAGAAAGGTCATAAAGAACATAGGCGCCCCTCCCCTCTGGAAGGGGGGGTAATTACATTCCTCAGACCACAGGGAGGAGGGACCAACCACAGGCCACCTGTGGGTAGGGGAGGCCCAGAGCTTGTAGACACATTTTGTGACCATTGGCCACCTACCTCATTCCCTAAAGACCAATCAGTTTAAAAGTTGCACTGTTCTGCCAATCACATTGTGCCTACTGGCTGTTGTTTGAGAACTGTATAAAGGCTTGCTGGATGGGCTGTGTGGGACAGGCTATGTGGGGGTCGTTCTCTCTCTCCATGTGCAGGGTGACCCCAACATGTTGGAACAATAAATTCCTCTTGCTTTTTGCATCGGTTCCGGACTCTGTTGTTCACTCGGGGTCCCCAGTAAGCTAAGGCTCGCCAGAGTCTTACAGAAGACCATGCATCTTCTAGGCACACTGCCTCACTCCACCAACATTGTTGCAAACTCTGAAGCTGGCTCCAGATGTTTCCTTTCCCCTTCCAGTCTTACGTTTCAGCCAGAAGGAAACCTGTTCCTGTGCTTGCCTTTCATCCTTCCCTCCCCACCTCTCCACCATCCGGCCACATATCACCACCTACATTCACTTTGTATTTCAAGCAATACAAACTCTTCTTGAAGAAGAAACTCTTCCTGTAGTTAAGACCTTGTTCCCTTACAGGACAAGACAGAGAGAGAGATCTGGGGTAGCTACGACCTTTAAAAGGGAGTGCACTTCATCCCTAGGTAGCACGGTGGACATGAACCCTGTGTGGTTGGGACAGATGATGACATGAGCTGCAGCTCCCATGTCACCGAGTCATGGGCAGCCTGGCAGAGTGCCACATTTACACCATCTTTTTTCTCCATGTTCCAGAAAATATTCTTAACACATAAAATCTAAAAGGAAACACCCAATGAGCTACCAGCTAATGTGTCCCTTCCTGGGTGATCGTATGGTGCCATGTGACAAAAGGTCTTTCAAGGAAGAGGCTGAGGAGATGGCTCAGTCAGAGAAGTGCCTGGCACGCAAGCATGAAGACCTGAGTTTGGACCCTCAACATTTACACAAAGGTTAGGTGTCACAGGACAGAGAAGGTTTGTGATTGGACAGGGGGAAGGGGGCGGAGCTAAGAGTCACAGGGAGGGGAAGGGGAGCAACCCAGAGAGGGGGAGAACCAAGTGGCTTCAGATGTGCACCTGTGTGGCATTCACCAGCCGCAAGTAGCTATGATTTGATAAGGTTAGAAATGTTGGGATAAAGCTTTTATCATTATCAGTTGGCTCTAAAATTATTGTGTTGACATCTTGCAAATTGTGATTTTATTGACACATAAATCTGATCGGTTAATTAAGTTTTAAGAGTCTTGATTCTACCTGGTAATTAGGTGATGAGATGGCAGATCGTGGGGTATGTGGGGCATTGTGTAGAGTCAAGAGGAACTCCGGACCGCTGGAGAGATGGCGGGTCATTTTTAATATTTCCTGAAACAGTTAGGTGTAGACTTCCCATGGATTGGTCAGCAAAGACAAGCAAATCATATCCCTGGAGCTCCTTGCCAACTGGTTGATGAACCCCAGGGTGAGTGAGAGACTTTGTCTCCAGAAATAAAGAACAGTCCAGACATTCAATACTGACCTCTGTCCTCCATAGTCACAGGCGCCTACATGCAAGCATGTGCACACACAAATATGTACACACACACCACACATAGCACTCACCACACTACATCACACACAGACATACACACAGACATACACACACACACCACACATAGCACTCACCACACTACATCACACACAGACATACACACAGACATACACACACACCACACATAGCACTCACCACACTACATCACACACAGACATATACACAGACATACACACACACACCACACATAGCACTCACCACACTACATCACATATGCGTACACACACACCACTACATCACATATGCGTACACACACACACACACACCCCTACATCACATATGTGTACACACACACACACACACACACACCTTGAGGAACTAGAAAGATTTAGAAATCAGCGACATAGCATGGTCCTGCAGAAGAAGGCCAGGATTCAGAGCAGACAGCTGTAGCTCCCTCCTTCCAATGGCTGTGAGTGATTAACCTTTATAAACATCTCTGAGTTCAGCACCAGCCTCCTTGCCTTTAAAGAGATTAATACCTGCTTAGAATAATAATAATAAATAATAAAAAGCTAAGGAGAAGAAGGATCTTTTAAAAAGCTATTTTGTTGAGGGAATCTCTTTCTGCAGTGATTTAATGGGTCATAGAAATAGTCATTCTTGTCTGAAGTAATCTGAGCAGGTGCCTTAATAATGACAAAGGAGGGATTAACCCTCAGAACAAACCGGCACACACCCTTCTAAATCCATGCTTTCCCAGAGCAAGTGAGTGAACACTTGGAGAATCTGCTGCTCTTAACCCCGCGCCCTTTGGGTTGATGGCCTTGTTCCTAACAGCTGAAAAGCCCTTCTTCCCTTAGAGACCAGGAGGGTAACCGCAGATTGTCTGCACCACGTCTAAGCCACGAACAATATGGAGAAATGTCTCCTGTCACCACAGTCAGTGCTCATTAACCGCCCTTACGAGGCAAGTCACGGGGAGAAAGTGGCTCTTCTAAGTTTCAGCACGGAAGCCGCGTACAGGGCTGCAGGAGAGGCTGAGGGGTCTCCCGCTGTTCCATCGCCAGCTCCGGGCTTCCTTGGGAGCCCGAGCTCCCTCAGAGAGCTTTATTACTCTGTCAGCTGTGGTTCCCTCTGCTCTCATTAATGCATGTCCTGGGGTCCTCGCTTCAGAAGCTGAGGCAGCATTCTTCTAGACGGCTCTCCTAATTGATGGAGGAGGGCCGGGAGGTACACAGTGGAGCAGAAGCAAATGTTTACACAGTCCTTTCCTCTTCTCAGCAGTGTTCACCAGACCCCTGGGGCACAGTTTCCTGGAACGTGAGGCCGCCTCCCAGTCCCACAACCAGCCATCTGCATAGGCTCTGCACCCCTGCAGAATAGGGTAGGAGGAGCAGAGCCCCCCAAGTCACAGGCTACCAGAAACTGAGCCCTCAAAGTGCACAGATCTGAGTAGGTCGCCTCACTTACCGATGCCCAAGCTGTAAAGTAAACGGCACCCTTCACATAGGATTATCACAAAGAATAAACAACCTGTGGTATGTAAAGCACTTTCAGACACCTTAGCTGACACAGAGTAAGTAACCATCAGTGTCAATTACACCGACAGCCCCCTCTGACCTCCTGTAAAGCCGTCCCTGTTTGTATCTACCCCACAAGGCCACCATCTGTCACAAACAGCAGAGTGATTCTCTCCCCCCATACCAGTCGCTACAGCTCCTGTTAGTGTGTTAGGGTTTCTGGTAACCAATGGTGAGGTGAGCCTTTCACCGCGGGTCACCCCTGCACTCCGGTGCAGAAAGCCTGCAGTATCACAGATCATCTGGGAGACACACAATTACTTGCTATTATACTCTAAGCCCATGTGATCTGAAGACACAATTTTGTTGTTGTTGTTGTTGTTGTTGTTGTTGTTGTTGAAAAGGAAGGATGAACTCCCCGCTGTACCAATGGGGAATGAAAAGCTCACCAAGGTAATTTTCAGCCATGATCAAGCCCATGGTTTCCTTAATTTGAGACAGAGTGTCTTCATAAGATCTCTGTCAGCTTTTAACAGACAGGAAATCAGAGAGAGAGAGAGAGAGAGAGAGAGAGAGAGAGAGAGAGAGACTTTCCATATAACAGCTTACTCAGGCATAGCTGATAACACCCTGTTTTACAATCTAAAGTGATGACTGTTTGGATTTTTCAGTTTCAAGACAGCTGGTATGTCCAACCTCTCTGCTCTTGGAATAAAAACCACTCCAGTAGGAAGGGACCTGAGGGTCAGTCTCATAAGGTAGAGAGAGGAAGAGAGAGCACGAGATGGCGCCCCAGAGAGGAGAAAGGACAGGAAGTGCCTGAGGAGGAGGATGCAGGTGAGTACGGAACTGGAGATGCCTCGTGCACAGACATCCCCACAGCTGGAGCGCTGCTGGTTTGGGTCCCTTATCCCTGCAGGGCACGGGGAGGGTGCAGATGCAGGACTGGAGGCAACACAGAGGGGAGACATGCAAATGAAGACAGGAAGATGGAGGGAAAGTCTGCAGACTGCACAGGGAGAGATTCCTGGCACTGCGAGGGGTCATCTCCAGGGTAATTGAACCACGTGCAGACGAGAGTCCCACAGTGAAGCCCAGCCATGGAGAGTCCAGTGACAGTGTCCAGACAGAGCTTCCCTTCAGCTTCCTGAAGGGCTATCTATAGATAGGAATGGCGTTTTAAGAAAGCACTGCGAGATTAAAGTAAGATGGGCGAATGACTGAGAAAACAAACGGAATGGGACCAGCGAGGCAGAGCGGGAGAAAAGAAGAAAATGCCCATGACGTCACAATCGATTTCACAAAGTTAGCGTCTTACTCTCAGCTAACGCAGAGCCTCCTAGCCCGCCACACGGCTGCGTTTAGCCCCACGTGGGACGCGGCCACCACTCCCTCTGGGATCCCGGGAACATCACAGAGGAGCGGAGCAGTAAAAGATAGGGACGACAAGAGGATAGGGATATGTAACAAAAAGACATTTTCTGGATATGGCACGGTTGGTTGTTCTATTTGTGAACCTAGGTGGCTCCGGTGACCAGCGAGACCCTCGTGCTTGGGCCCATCAATGATCCGCCATGGACCCCTGAGGGACTCTTAGCAGCTAATGGTGGTCGGAGGAGGGCCTGTCCTTTTCTTCAGTGGTATAGCTCATGCTCTAGAGAACATCCTCTCTCCCATGTTCACGCAAGTGACTTATTAAATTCCAAGTGTCACACAGAGAAGACACAAGTAGAAGAGAACGTAGGGGAAGGGGGTGAGTTTCAGAGACAAGAGAAGCAGTAGAAATGTCAGAAATGCATTATGTGTATGTATGAAACTGTTAAAAAAAAGAACCCAACTGTTCTCCTTAACACGCTTGGAAATCCGACACACTCGTGACACTGTTCTGCCCTTCTCTTGGAAAGGGAACACAGTGACCTCTTTACCTGAGGAGAAAAAAATAGGTAGTTTAATAACAATGGCTTTAAAATTGCATATGTGAAAGACCAATATGGTAGTGTTAAAAATAAAGATTTTAAAATAAGAGATTTCTCTTAACGTTAGTGTTAAGGCCTCATATGAACTCAGTGGTTGTGACAGTGGACACAAAGCCTGTGTGAACCACAGCCAGAACAAATCAATCCAATTCCCGCACGGAGGGGGGATGGGCATTCAGGGCCACCCTTAGCCTAGGAGCTATTGACAGTGAACCGTGAACCGTGCTCTAGTGAAGGCCACACATCTAAGGATATTCGGGCAGCACAAAGTGGCCTTAATTGGAGGGGGAAAAAGGACAAAGGCAAAGTGAGGTGGGACATCTGGGAAGAGTCAGGAGAGGGTGACTATGGCCAAGTATCTGTATTAAATTCTCACGATTTTTTTTTTTTTTTTTACTTAAATAAGGCTTACACTTAAATACTGTAAGCGGTAAAGGGCAGCAGGACTGGGAAGTCACATGGAGCAAAATGCCAAAGAGATGGAAAACAGGACAGAAAACTGAAGGTTTCACCTAACCAGTTGGTGTTCCATTTCTCCTAAGCTCCGCCCCCCAGTTACCTGGCAACAGCCTGGCATGCCTGACTCACTATAAAAGGGGCTGCTTGCCCCTCCTCACTCTCCTGCTCTCTTTCCCTCTTGCCCTCTCTCCCCATTCTCCCCCCTCTCTCCCCCCCCCCCACTCCCCTCGCCGGCCTTTGTCTCTCACTAAGACCCCTACTCCCTCAACTCCCCTCCTCTTGCCCTAAGTAAGCCCTGTTCCATACTATACCTGCCCCAGGGCTAGTACCTCAGCAGGAGGGGATGCCTCAGCCTGGGCCCACAGAGCCACCCTTCCCCCACACCATCCTGTGCCTCCACCAAACACTTCCCTGGCTTCTTTTTCTTTTTTATAAAACACAACGGTGCTGGCAACGGAATTCTGAGAGGAACAAACCAAGGAAATTTATAGAACTAGAAGATGCTGGGTTTCACTGGGGAAAGAAATAACAACAACAACAACAAATAACAATAATAACAATAATAATGGAGTAACCCATGTTGAGATAATATTATAAATATTTGAATATCAGAGATACAAAGATCTTAAACTTTGTGGTTTTGACAACCAAGACCTGGGAATATTCTTTCACATTCTGAAAATCACATCACAAGAGAGAGGTCACCGTAGCAGCCTCAGAATCCAAGAGAAATGTGTTTACAATGGAGGATTCTGGCTGTAGCCCGATTATCAATCAAGTAGAAAGATTATAAGCAAGTACGTAAAGCCTCAGAAAACTGATGTCTCCTGCCTTTCAGCAAGGTACGTCAGGCAGGAAGGAAAGCAACACGGACCTGCGCAGAGAGACCGAAGGGTAACAATCCAGCAGAGGCCAGCTTGTCAGCCCTGAGACAGAGCCACCAAGGCTACAGATGCTTGGGAGGGAAACTGGATGGTGCAAGACATCAGAACCGAGTCAAGGAATGTTTTCCAAATGGAAGGTTTGGGCAGAGCTGAGCTGGAAATGTGAAAAGCACAGAAGACATCAAATCACTGAGTGGGAAGCAGCTAGTCCCAGAAAGCGTGGTGTGTGTGTGTGTGTGTGTGTGTGTGTGTGTGTGTGTGTGTGTGAGTGTGTGAGTGTGTGTGTGTGTGTGTGTGTGTGAGAGAGGGGGGGGAGAGAGACTAAATAAAACTAAAGTAACCGCGGCCTCTAATGTGACTCAGTAATAAATAATACTTGCTTTATAAAAATCACTGTGCTTGTTGTTTGGTTTCAGACAGAGGTTGGGGGTGGGGGAAGGGGGACTGAAGTGTATATTTCCTATCAAAGCAGAACAGGTCTGGCCTTCAGTTACTCCCAGCTTCCCTCAGTCCCCACATAGCAAACCTTGCCCCCAACCCTGAATTCTAAGTCCAGGGACTGAGCTGCCCTAAAGGCTCTTCTCTGTATAAAGGCTCTTTCCTCTTCTCTCTCTGTCTCCCTCCTTCCCTTCCCTTCCCCTCTCCTCTCCTCTCCTCTCCTCTCCTCTCCTCTCCTCTCCTCTCCTCCCTTCTCCTGTTCTCTCCTCTCCTCTCCTCTTCTCTCCTCTCCTCTCTCTCTGCATAACCATATCCTTTCTCTTTTTCTCTCTCCCTCCCCTCCTCTCCTTCCTCTTGATGACTTCCCTGGCCTTGGTCTTTGGGACCCAACTTGCCCACTCCTCTTCCCAGTAAATCTGCCTTTAATTTAATCTAATCTGCCTTAAATTGGCTCATTCACCTGTGGGGTAAAAATAACCTATCAGTTGCATCAAAAGAAAAAAGAAATATACTGAGAAAAGATGAAAATTCTGACTTTAAAATATAGACAGTAAGAGAACAAGAAAATAAAATGGCAAGTTGTCCATTGTCCCTGCAGAGTTGGTTTATGTTGGCTGGGCAGCAGTTACTTCTAAAAATGTCTACCTTAGCTCTTTAATTTTTTCCTGGCTTTACTTATTTATCTAGTTAGTTAGTCAGCTAGTTAGTTAGTTATGGGGAGAAACAGGGCACATCTATGCTGCAGTACCATGTGGAAATCAGGGGACTGCATGCCAGAGTCCGTTTCCCTTGCAGCGTGTGAATCCTGGGGATCATGTCACCAGCCTTGGGCCAAGTGCCTGGACCCACTGAACAGTCTTTAGAACTCTGTGACTTTTAAACATCCAGGTAGAAAGTTGAATAAAAAACATCGTAAGAAAGAAGGGCTGGATGAAATGGTAAGACAATCGTGTCTGCCTTTTGCCATTGCTTCAATACTTCAAAACCAAGCTGAGAAAATTATCTAAACTATGCATTTGCTCTGAACTACCTCACTTTAAAGACAGATTGTAGGAAGCTAACGCCTTCCTTTCATGATTCCTCCTGACCCACAAACTGTCAAAGCACAGAGTAGTCCATAAGCATTGTTTCTCTTTGATATCATCATTACCCACTCATAACTGTGGGTGTTTCAGAGTGACTCTAAACACCAGAATGTCCTTATGACAAGATTACAGTAACCACACAGATGCCTCCTCATGTTGCCCCATTCACAGTAGCAAAGGTGATGTCAACATCTATCTATAAAAGCCTACGGCTTGCTGCAGTGACGTTTATCTTAATCATGCTGTCATTAATTTGGATTTATTGTAAACCCTAAGTGATTCAATAAATAAGCACCGGGAAGTAGTTTTGAGGGTGTCATGACTAACCTAAAATTAAAAACGATTCATCCCAGTATTCGGTATACAAGAAGCAGTAAAGGCTAACACAGATGCTCTGGGCCCTTGTGCTTCTAGCCTGAGAGGAAGAGTTGTCTCCAGAATTCAGAAGCCCACCGGCCACCTCCCCTTGCCCTCAGAGGGCATAGTAGCATCCCCACTGGTACAGAGAGATGTGTAGCTTGGAAAGAAAATTCACAGATAATTCCAGCAGACCCCAATGTGTCCCGCCTCTGTCCGGTGATATCTCCCCTGCTCCCTTCCCCCACCCGCCATTCTGCTGCTCTCAGACCACTGGCCTCTCCAGTTTGGGGACAAAATTAATAAAAAAAGAAGAGGGGGGGGGGAATTTGTGGAGCAGGTGGAGCAGAGAGGGAGGAAGGGGAGGAGGATGGGAAAAAGAGGAGGAGGTAGTAAAAGAGGTTATCAGTACAGAAGGGCAAACAGGAGCTCCTTGCCTCCACCATGTCTGGGTCCATGACTTGCGTCTGATTTCCACAGTCAAAGTGAGATCCGGGATGCCTTCAGAGAGACTGACTGTGGCACAGAGAGACTGAGTGTGGCACTTGTGGTCTTATTTTCCCGTGTTGCCACCCTGAACATGGCACTCTCCTGTCCCTTCACCAGCCCCATCTGTGTAGGGAGTCACACATTGTCACCTGCCCCTCCCGCACCCTTCCTGCATCCAAACTATACTGATTTCAGTGCCTCGGTTCATGATGAGGGTAGTGATAGCAGCTCGCACTCAATGGATTTATGATAACCTACACTTTTGTAAGTAAACTTGACGATGACATTTTGAAATGCTGCCCGTACCATTTTGTTGGCTGAAGAGACTGCAAGCATTTGGGAAAAGCATGTCATGCTCTTGCATAGATCTGTCTTCTAGTCGAAGAAGGGCTGTACTCAGTTTCACACAACCCTGAGTTTTCACCTGGTAATCTAAGAGCGAGAACTTCTTCACACAGATCCCCACACACCTACCCTACCAGAGCTCCTTTTCTCCCTCACTGTTTCAGTGCAAGCCAACCTTACCCTATGGGATCGCACTGATAGCCAGTGTAAGAGTCACTTGACCCATGTTTTGAAGATGGAGGGTAAGATCTCTCCAAGTCTTCTAAGCTAGAGGCACCATGGTCCTGATTCTGAGAGCCCCGTTCCCACATCGCCTTGTCTCTCCCCTCGCACCTGGGGGGAATGTTTCCATTATGCTGATGTCATAGCCTGTGTGAGAAATGCCCATTGATCCAAACCACTTAGCAAAACCACACAGGGCTCTTCCAGTGGGACTTAGTCAATGGCTCCACCCCTTTTCGTGGCCCCACCCTTTTTCGTGGCCCCACCCCTTTCCGTGGCCCCACCCCTTTCCGTGGCTTCACCCCTTTCACGGCTCCACACCAGCCGCCAGCTCCACGGAAGCCCCTATAGCTGCCCTTTCTGCCCAGTCCTCTCCTGGCTCCACTGACTCCCGCTGTCCCCATGCCTTGATTGGGCAGCCTGCATTTTGAGAACTCATTATATTTTTAATTACTAATTCAAATATTACCCCTAACCCTTCTGAAAACTTTTAAAATTTCTCCAGATAGTGTTAGTCACTGTCTTTCCCTGTTCTTTATAAGATCATCTCTTTTAACTATCCATTGCACCAGATGACAAGTTCCCAGAGAAGAGAAATCTACTCATATCTGCATCTCTGGTGCGGAACCCAGCACACAAGTACCATTGTGTGTCTTCATTTGATCTTAGCCAAAAGGCCGAGAAGCGATCCATTGTGTGTCTTGATTGACTATGTGAACAGAAAAAAATCAGAGTCCACAGCCTATGCCCCTCCTCGGTCCAGCACCCTAACCAGTATCATAGGCATTGAGGAATCTCATGATCTCTGTGATGGCAGCTGTATCAGACACACTGGGCTCTAACCAAGCATCCCTGGGTCTTACATGCAACTTCAGCAGGATAGGATGGACATCTGTATGAATTAGACACACTGGGTGGTAAGCACCTCTTCCTGGGAGAATATTCAGCAACGGATGAGCCTAGAGCCACTGTTCCTGTCATACATCAAAGGCACCTAGCCAAGCAGGATGAAAATGTCGACAATGGCTCCGAATCATCACTGCCCTCTCCTTCATTGGGTCAATTTGTTGATATCTCAGCGTCTAGATGTCACTAGGAGGAGCTTGTAGCTGGACTTTTATCCTGAGAATTGTCTCTGGGGACAAAAATGCACAAGGGTTGTTTACATTCCCCCAGGGATTGCCCACAGAGAATGACTGACATTTACCGAGATACAAAACGTTTCCCTCCAGGCAGGGCTCCTCTGAGACTCCAATCAACCCCCAGAAGCCTCGACACGATCTAGTGGCTGAAACGTGACCATGCATCTCGGTTCCTGCTTTGTCCAGTTCCCTCACTTCCTTCCAGATGCTTCTCTTACTAAATCTTTCCCTGAAGGGGTCTAGGGGTCTGTTCATTCCATTTTGCCTCCACTCAGAAACTAGGCCATAGGCCAACCACCCAGGAGCAGACCATGCAACTAGGCCATAGGTCATCCGCTCCAGCAGCAGACCCAAAGTCCAGGAATAAGACAATAAAGGCCCGCCCTTCCCCGAGGAACAGCATGAAGAATCTGCTGAGCAGCCCTTCCTGTGTTCAACCATTCATGATGCAGGAATGCAGTCTGTCTGGAGCATCTTAGCACCGACCAATGAGGTTTTAGATTATCCAATCCTAACATGGTAGCCAATCAAAATCACACTAATGTCAGGGTTTTGGCCCCTGTCAATCACATTAGAGATTACCTAATCCTTCTAGAGAGTCCTCCCAGTGCCCTATAAGAGGGCCTGCGCACCTTTGTCTGGGGTGGATGCCATTTTGATGCCGTGGTGACTCCGAATACTGGTTGTTTCTGCAGAGTTAACGCTCTTTGCTCTTGTATATGATTTGAGTCTGGGGTCTTCCTTCAGTGATTCTCAAACACTAGCATTCCCATGTCTGAGGAATCCAACGTCAGGTAAGACCCACATTTTATGATTCCAAGTCCAGCGGCAACTTCATTACAGAATTTCACAGGCCATACAAATGTAGGTAACACTTGATTCTAGTCCTGCCCTCCAGAACTCATTGTTGAAATATAATTGGCACTGTGGTGACATTGAGAGACAGGGCCTTTGGGGGTGACTAAGTCAGGAGGACTCTGCGCATGATGGATTAATGCCATTACTGGGCAGTTATCACAAGAGTGGGCCCCTGACATAAGAATGAGTGTGACTCAGCATCCTCTGCCTCAGGCGTGCACACTTGCCCTTCTGACAGGAGAAGGCTCCCAAGAGGCTAGTATCGCACTTGACTTCCCAGCCTCCAAAACCATTAGCCAAGCAAGTGTTTATGATTTCCCTAAGCTGTGGCATTCTGTTAGAAGAGCAGTAAATGGACAAATACAAGCCCCTTACCTGTCACACAGCTAAGTGATCCAGGGGAGACAATTATCCTGACACAGAAAAATCCACATAAACTCATTTCCTACCCTACCTATACATGTCTACCTCAAATAAAGACAGAGATGTCATGCAATTATGTATAAATGTTTTAAGTATTTCCATTAATATATTTTAGTGCCATTGCTTTATACCACATTAGATTCCTAATTATGAATGTTATAAATCCAAGGTAGACAATAGAGAACTCCATTGGTCCATGTAATTAACATGTCTTATTTTATAGCAGGATATAAAGTAATTCATCAGCTTCTTGATATCCTGGTTATATCATTACAAACTGATAGCTAACACTTCCTCTTCCTTGAGGTCTAGAATGTGGTAAATTTTCTAAACTTTGACTTTATACACTTGAACTTGCTAAAATTTTTTCACAAAGAGACCAATTCAGTCTGCTGGAAAGCGTCCTGGGAAAATATGTCTCCGGGAGTCCAGGTTCAAGTAGAACATCGGTAACTACATCATACAGCTGAAACGGAGACTTTAACAACATGGAACTGGTAGCTATGGAAGAGCTGCCGAACCGCCAAAGAAAAAGGACCGCTGGCCAGAGAACAGCGTCAGCTGAGCACCATTAATATTATGGCTAAGTAGGATTACCCAGGAAGGTCAATGAGAGAGCTTAGGCTGGGCATGAGATAGCCAAGCTACCCAGAAGGACACAGGAAGGACGAGCTGTACAGACAAATCAACAAAACCAGTCTTAGCAGGCTCCAACTGACACCCATGAGGGCCTCCAGATAATGCATCTGAGGCTCTGCTGCCTTTGTACATTCTTCGAACACATCAAATTACAGCAGATTTAATTGTGGGTAATGACGGCTTCGATGAAAGCTTCCGTTTATCTGCTAGGAGGGCCACCCAGACACTCTGTAGACAAGGAGCTAGATGGGAGGTAGCCAAGGAAAACTGCAGCTACATCTTGGTAGCTGTGTCTGCTGACAGTCAGTGTTGGTACTCGGTCTGGACTCCACCCCCACAGTTACCTGGCAACAGCCAGGTAGGCCTGGGCCACTATAAAAGGGGCTGCTTGGCCCCTCCTCCCTCTCTTACTCTCTTTCTCTCTCTTGCCTCTTGCCCCCTTGCTCCCCCTCTCTCCCCATTCCCTCCTCTCACCCCCATCCTCTCTCCTTCTCTCTGCATTTCTCTGCCTCTACTACCCTCTTAACCCCCCTCCCCATGCCCTGAGTAAACTCTATTCTATGCTATATGTCCTGTGGCTGATCCCTCAGGGGGAAGGGAGGCCTCAGCACAGCCTGGTGAGGGGCCCCCCTTCCCCCACACCTCCCCCCATACTTCTTTCTCTTTTTATGATCACAACAGTCAGAATGCCCCTTCCTGCATAGAGATCATTGAAACTTCAGTTAGGTCGTTCCCACTCTACCACAAGTGGAGTCACCAGGGCTGCCTGCACATGAATGTTGCGGTGACATTTTTTTACTGTGTGAAGGTGTGTCTCTATTTTCAATGGTTAATATTGTACTGGCAGAGAGCTAAGTGCGGACTTGTCATTTCTAAGGCCATCACCAGGTTTTCTATTTTGTAAATATTCATCCTTCCTCACCTGCTTTAAGGCAATCTAGAGACGTATCAGAGGTTGTCTCAACGATGCTGATTGGTTGTGATAGAGCTGATGACCAATAGCTGAGGCAGAAGGGAGGTGGGCGGAACTTCCAGACAGAGAAGGAGTGATGCAGGGAGACAGAAAGAAGAGAGGGGAGTGTGTATGCGTGCATGTGTGTCAGTGTTGCCTGGACAATTTGACAGAGACAGGTTACAGAGAGAACAAGCTAGACTCAGGTGACAACAGAATGAGCCAGGGAATGAGAAGAAGACAGAATATGAGAAAATATTGCCAAAGTTAGTAAGAGGCCAAGCAGAGCAATTCAGTCAGAAGCTGAGAAAATCCAGATTGAATCAGTCAGCTTTGAAGATTAGATTATATGGAGGCTAGAAGCTTCCAGGCCTAGGCTTAGGTATAGTTAGAATATATATATATATATATATATATATATATATATATATATATATATATATATATATATACATATGTGTATGTGTATATGTATATGTATGTGTATATGTATATGTATGTGTATATGTATATGTATGTGTATATGTATATGTGTATATATATATATATATATAATATAGTTAGGTATAGTTAGGTATAGCTGTGTATTCCCACAGTGTGGCGACGGATCTCAACTCATCGCTCCATCTGAGGAAACAGAAGTGACGTTTACACAAGTGCATGAACACAGAATCAGCAGGACCTGACGTCATTATTATATCGCTTGCACAATAGCTCTGACATCCCTCCCCTTTTATGGGGATCTTGAGAGGATATGCCCTCAAAGGCAGATCCCCAGGGGACCGGAAAAAGATTTCCCTATCAGCCAGCATTCAAGTACTTCCAGGATCTCCTACTGTTAACCACTGCTAAAAACCAACTAGCAGGAGGAGCCTTGGGAATTAATCCACCCTGCAAGGTTCAATCCCCACCGCTAGAGAGAGCACAGCAGAGAGAAGCGAGGGCAGCTCCAGCAAGCCAACCGCACCAGCAGGGCATCACCTGATAGCCACAGCAAAGATCTTCTGAGGCAAAGCCCCACACGGGAAGCATTAATGACCTCTAGGTCATAGCCGGAAACCTTAACACCAGAGAACCAAACAAAGGGGAAAGCAGCCTTTGCTTTCTCGGGTAGTAAAATTATAAATCAAAACCACCACTGGGAAAGCCTCTGCACCAGGCTTGCGAGAGCGCTCACAGTCATATAGCTGTTCCTTACAGATGGCTTTAGGGACGGTGTGGGCTGCTCTGCCTGAAGGGATGCTGGCATTTCTGCAGGTTTCTGCTGCCGCCCGATTGTTGTCCTGTCACGACTCCGAAGCACTTCTGGAAAATGTAAATTCTGCTGTCCAGCTTCTGGGGTAGGCTGAATTATAGATTACTCAATTTAAAAGGAGAAATGTTTTTACATTTTGGGGTTGAGAATTACAACGGGGGCACTGGATGCTATAATTAATGCTTGCCGTGGTGCTCCTTGCTAAAACAAGCTGGATTCACACATAAATCTCTGAAGTGAAAAATTAAGCTTAGTGGAGAACTGTATTGTGCAAATAGAACACACACTCATTAGTGTAGGAAGTCCAATCATTTCTGTAAGTTATTAGTTTTTTTACAGTTTGCTTCAAAGATAATATAATCGGAAACAGATGCATAATTAGAAAGTGTGAAATGTATTGTCAGGGTTTGCAAAGAGCAGAAAAGTTGGAGAAATATTTTTTTTAACTCATGGTGTTCCTGGCATATTTTGCTCTAGTTACGAATCATTTATTTTGAGGCCCAATGGGCTGAGTCTTGTACTGAAAAATGGACTGTCTCAATTTGGCGGTAAGCCTGTCATCAAGGTCACAGATCTCTCAGTCTGGGGGCCCAGGGAAAGATAAAGAGAAACAGCGTATTTACCGTCCTCACCCTTCAGTGACGGGAATCTGGATCCAAGGAAAGCCGCGTCATCTTAGAATGCCACATACTATAACCACTGTCTGGCTTCCCAACAGGGATCTCTGGTCCTGACTCGGACATTTCACAGGCTCCATAGATGGCCTTAGGGAGGCAGGCCCGTGCAGACTGAGAACTGAAGACCTTTGAAGAACATTTCTTCCCCGCCTCACTCCAGTTCCTCAGCGTTCCCCTTAAGGTTTGAATCAAGATAAATGAGTCTTCTGATTGCAGGATGCAATCCAAAGTGGCTTCCCTAACACCCAGAACTTATGTCATGTGATCTAGAGCCAAATAATTCTACCTTGTCCTGCTATCTGATATCTGTGTCTGCATATTGTTTTCAGTATTCAGGAGGACCGTAACTAGACGAACAGTGTCGGGTCTTATGGTCCCCCCCAACACCCAGGCCCCCCTGCCCCCCACACCCATCCTCCACCCCCACTAACACCCAGCCCCCCACCAAGCACCTCATCAATGCTCAGTGAGTGTCTTTACATGGTTGGCTTTGATTTAAAAGCAACATTCAAGTGACAATCAAAATTGCAGGTTCTGTCTGGGAACATGCTTTGACACATACACACGCAGCTCTCCCTATATCTCCTGAGGTCTGTGCCGTCCAGGAAGCCCTTCGCTAACCCTCTGAGCAATCTCCCTCTTCCTCTCCCCCTCCCCCATACATGTCCGTGGGGTTTCGTGTTTACGCACATGTGTGGGTACCTAGCCCAGGACCCTTGCTTTCCTAGGACACATATTAAATGAGGTGAAGCTGAATCACTGTGTGAATGAGTGAAAACGCATATATAAAACACAAAAGCAAGGAATTGGGGCCTAAAGCATCATTAAAATCCCTTATTTATGTAATATCACTGGGTATCATTACCTACAAAAAATAGTATATGATAGAAAAATATCAGTAAATCTCACCAGCATTCACAACGACCTAAATCCTGCTTGGCAACAATGTAATATTTTTTTGTTTACTGCAACAAGATCAGTAGTGTTCCCCATATCAGTATAATTAATCTATAAACATAATAGAAATCAGATTTCTGATATGGAAACAAGTTTAAATATGTCTATGCAAAATATTAAGAAATGTATAAGGTCTGCTAAAAAACATAAAACTTCATTTTAATAGTTAATACAGAAAATCAACACATATATTTATTAATCTATAATTTAAAGGTATTAGAGGCTCCCAGATTAGTTTCATATACAGAATCACAGCTAATCCCACCTTCAGTATGGTCGTTTGAATTACTGAGGTAATCGTATTTTCTCTCTTTATTTCAAAGTACAATAAATAACATTAATTGATTACACTGATTGATCCATTCTTGTAGTCACGTTTCAGTTATGTCTAACTTGTTGAAGTGTACCACTCTGTTAAAATATAGCTACTTAAAAAAATCTCGTATTTATTTTTTAATTGTTAAAATGTCAAAACCAGCAACTAGAAGACTGGATATCACTTTAGGCTAAAGGAAAAACATATTTCTACTGTCAGAATTTGAAAGCTGGTGTCTTAGGGTAGGGAGCCACACTTGTGTAAGGACATAGGCGGGGGAAGCAAAACAGAAGGGGAAATGAAGTCATGGGCTGTCACCTGCAAGGAGACTTCAACTGGGAGAGGCGTTCACTGCTCAGCATGAAAGGCGAGCCAACGCTGCAAGTGGGGGAGAGAACAGAGGACCTGCGAGTGTCTGCTCACCTGAGTCTAGAACCAAGCTCCACTTTATGTATGATCATAAAGTAGGTCTGCACACTTTAACTACGGCAAATTGTCCAGGAAGGGAGGAGCATAGACGTTGTATAAAGATCAGACTTGGAGACTTTGGAATCTGCCAAGAGTTTCTCACTGCTGCTCGCTGCCACAACAGTAACATAGTAACCCTAGCAACTGCATCTTAAAACAACCCAGACTTGCCATTTTGTAACCTTAGAGGTCAGAGTCTTAGTCCCTGATTTCAACCCTCACCCCTATCTTATGGGGACCATTTGCACTTGGCCCCGTGAATAATCCTGCACCATCTCTTTGCCTCAAGATCCTCAATTTAACCGTGCCTGGAAAGAAAGCCGTTTGCCTCTCAGGCTTGGGATTTGGACATCTTTGGACATGGACAAGCCATTGTTCCATTTATCACAGTCACCATTTGAGGAAGTCACATACTTCCTGTAATACTCTTCTCTAGTTGGTGTCTTACTGTGTCCTCCAGAGTCCCACTGAAGGTCCAGATCTATGTCCCTCTGTGTGTATGTCTATACAGCCTTGCGCTTCCTTTTATTTACTTTATTTTTCTTTTATCTCTTCTTTGACACTGGAAGGATTTTTGCATTATATGTGCACAGGTGATACCCAGGCACATGGCAAAGAGCTCCTCACTACAAAATATTAAAACAGGATGTGGTGGGTCACCAATCCAAGTACTTAGGATATAGAAGTTAGCCTTGGCTACACAGGGGGTTCAAGGCTAGCCTGAATTATTTTCTTTTTTTTTTCTTTTTAAGATTTATTTATTTTATTATTATATGTAAGTACACTGTAGTTATCTTCAGACACCCCTGAAGGGGGCATCAGATCTCATTACAGTTGGTTTTGAGCCACTATGTGGTTGCTGGGATTTGAACTCAGGACCTTAGGAAGAGCAGTCACTCTTAACCACTGAGACATCTCTCCAGCCCCTGAACTATTTTCAAAATGCAATAATTATTTTTATTGAGTTGACCGTGCGGGGAAAACCTACCATGCCAGATAAATCTGGTTCTAGAAACCATAGTACGTTGGCTTTCTATAAAATCCACTAGTATGCTAACAGATCTGAACCCCCTTTTCCCCTCTGCCCTTGCTACCTCTCAGCTCCTTACTGTCAGACTCCTACCCTGCAGGCATAGAGGGAGGGAGGGATAAGGAAGCCTTGGACAGTCAGCTGAGAAATCCCTGACAACTGGGCTCTTTACAATTTCATGAAGCATCGCACAAGAAAAACTGTGGCCTGCACTGTTGGAAGCTGGGCATTAAAGTGTAATGGTAGCTGCGGAGGAGAGGAGAAGGCGGGGCGGCCAGGAAGAGCGGGCAAGGCTGTGAGTGAAGGAAAGGAAACCACATCAGCTAAGACTGGGAAGAGAGAGTCAGAACGAGCCCCACTGGGCTTTCTTGGGTTGCTGTAAACACCTCGGGCTGTCTCTATTAAGATAAAGCTGTCAATTAAAACTAACTGTAAATTCTGTTAAGAGGCACGGATGTTAAGGCCAGAGCAGGCGCGCACGCGCACACAGGGCAAGGAAGCCTGAAAAGCCCGCTGCAGCCACCGCGGACCGACAAACCCCTTTCAGTCCAGTGCTCCATGCCCAGGGGTGCAGGCCTGCTCTTGCTCGCGCCTTTGCTCTCTCTCTTCCTGAAGCAAACTCGCTCTCACTGACCTTGCCTCATTTGTTCGATGTCTTCAGGAGTCAGTCTCTGGGTATCTCTGAACTGGATTCTCACTCCCTGCCTCTCCTTCCACGCGTCACCACCACCACCACCACCCCAGCACCAGTGACAATGGATCGGACAAAAGCATCTAATATAAGAAAACCAACAGGCAACACTTCCCACTAATGGGTCGAGACCTCCCAAGTCATTCTCTGCCTGTGGCTGCTCTAAAGTCCCAAACTACTCTTAACCAGTGAGCGTTTCCAGGTTCTGGTCTTCCCATTAGCAGGCTTAGAGGCTACCGTGCCAAGGACATGAGCCTGTTCTGGACCCAAGCTGCCTGTCCCCAGCTCTGTGTGCCGCTGACTGTAACATCAGTCTAGTTATTGAGGAGGCCTCTGTAAGCCTCCGTTTTCTTTGCTACCACTTGATGATGAGAAGTTTGGGGGGAAACTGCGTGCTTTGTGCCTTTAGTCCTCAGAGTTCCTTACATGCAGCAACTCTCACGAGGATGCTGTAGGTTCAGGCCTTAAAGAATCAAGCATGTTCAGTTTAAGGTGTCCAGATCTCCCCCACCTCGCTTCCTCTGTGGCCTGCCTTCTCCTTTCCGTTTTCTAGGTCTAGCTTGTCTTGTGACTGGGCTGCTGGTGTTTGAAAGTATATTTTAGCCTGAGACACTAGAGATTAGGATGAAGTGTGAACTTCGACTTGTGTTTTATAGAAGAAGGAGGAGGAGGAGAAGCAGCAGAAGCAGCAGCAACAGCAGCAGCAGATATGTCTGGTGGAGACGCAGCATGGTGTGGGGGAGGGGACCGCTGCAGGCCCATGCTGAGTCAACCCTTTCCCCTGAGGGACCAGACACACCAGGTATAGTATAGAATAGTTTATTTATATTTAGAGCATGGGGAGGAGAGTTGAGGGAGGGGAGAGAGAGAGAGGAGAGAGAGAGAGAGAGAGAGAGAGAGAGAGAGAGAGAGGAGGCCAGCCTTGAGGACAAGGAGAGAGAGGAGGGAGGGGAAGGGGAAGAGGGGAAGGAAGCAGGAGCAAGAGAAGAAGAGAAGAGAGCAAGAGAGGGAGAAGGGGCGAGTAGCCCCTTTTATAGCGAGTCAGGCACACCTGGCTGTTGCCAGGTAACTGTGGGGCGGAGCCTAGATGAAATGCCAACAGGACTGATGGTGCTATATTACGAAGACAGTGTAGACTCCTGGCCTTAATTTCACTTAAAAAGAAAACGACTCTTAGCTTAAAAAAAGTGTGGAACTGCCATTGGATAAAGTTGGGGTCTGTGATAATGCTCACTGCTAACTGGGCGGGGTCGTCTAGGGGACAGAGCTCAGCACAGGAACTGCTGCACTGGGTTATAACTGAGCTGAGAAGGCCCACACTGATCGTGAGTGGCACCATCCCCTGGCTGGCATACGGGACGGAACGCACAGGAGACAGTGAGCCAAGCACCAACATTTGTCTCTGCATCCTGACTGCGGATGCCATGAGAGCGGCCACCTCACGGCTCTGCTGCCGCACAAAGATGGAGGAACTCTGCGCCGAACCCAACCCCTCCTCCGTTTCAAGTGTTTTCTTACAGCAGTTAAAAAAAACTAACACGGGAGTCTCACAGGAATTGTAATACCACGTGAAGCCGAAAAGGCTTAAATATCATGATATATTAGAAGAAAATAAGCTTAACCCCAAATTATTCATATATGTTTATATATTCATAAATAGGTTATTGGTTGAAGCCGAACATGTTTCCAACTAAATATCAACCCCTGTTGATGGATTTGCTAGGAACATGTTTGCAAGACATCCTGGGTTTGCTCTCAGATAAAACATCTCTATAAGGACATGTAAAAGAGGCAAGCAGTGTGCTGTCCGAGGAAATATGAATGGAGCCTCAGGGGCCACCAGAGGCCAGCCGGGAAGGTGAGCGGCAATGACCGGGAGGGGAGATGACCTGGAGGGGAGGCGGTGGCCTGTGGAACAAGGCAGTGGCCCCCTTCCCATTCGGTCCAGTACTGTCATCTAAAAACCTCACTAGCTTCCTGTATATCGAATTTGTCAGACAGGAAACAATGAAAACCCAGTGCAGGAATTCCCTCACCGAGTTCTGTCCCCTAGACGACCCTGCCCAGGTAGCAGTGAGCATTAAGTATCACAGACCCCGAGTTTAGCCAACGGCAGTTCCATGCTTATTTTAAGCTAAGAGTCATTTTCTTTTAAAGTGAAATTAAGGCCAGGAGTGTACACTGTCTTCGTAATATAGTATCATCCGCTAGAAATGTAGGTGTTTGTGTACATTAGCTCACTCTTTTAAAGAACACCTCAGCGGGCAAAATTAAATAACTTGTGAATTTTTTATTATCATCATCTTAGGTTTTCCTCGTGCATACCCACTGTGTATGTAATGCATGGCATAAGGGCCTGCTTATGTAAGTAGCAAGTAGACTGTAAGCTACTTCCCTCCGCTCCCCTCCGCATCCCCAATCAATCTTCTGGTGAATCTTTAACCTCTGTTTACTTTTGTTACAAGAAATCAGATGAGGCCAGCAATATAGTTCAGTGGTCGATTCTTGCCTATCCTGTGTGAGGTCCTAGGCTAAATTCTGTAACATGCACATGGAAGGAAGGAGGGAGGGAAGGAGGGAGGGAAGGAAGGAGGGAAGGAAGGAGGGAAGGAAGGAAGGAGGGAGGGAAGGAAGGAGGGAAGGAAGGAAGGAGGGAGGGAAGGAAGGAGGGAAGAAAGGAAGGAGGGAGGGAAGGAAGGAAGGAGGGAGGGAAGGAGGGAAGGAGGGAGGGAAGGAAGGAAGGAAGGAAGGAGGGAAGGAGGGAGGGAAGGAAGGAAGGAAGGAAGGAAGAAAGGAAAAGATTAATTTTTTGTGGAGAAGATACTACAGTAGATTCTAGAGTTTGGTCCCCAAGACCCACAAGGGGAAAGAGAGAACTGTTTCTTCTGACCTCCACATGCATGTAGATACACTGATAAAAATTAAAAATAGATATGTTTTCATTGTTTCTGAAATCCTATCTAGTGCTTTAAGATTATGAGACCTTAACGCGAATTAAGCCATCGTCTCTGTCTTAGTTAACCTAATAAAAAAGTCATTTAGAGAAAACCGTGCAGCAAACACGTCCAAGCATGGATCCGAGAAGAGTCTGGCTCAATGTCAGGGCTTTCTGAACTGAGGCTTGCAGCGGGCGTTCTCTTCAGTGAACAGATCCTCTCTGGCACTTCCCAACATGACCTCTCCTAGTCAGTCCTCACCTCCTACTAGATGTACGCTCATAGGCTCTCTCACAAAATGGCTGACAATCCAAAACACTGGCTCAAAACATGGTAGCTGGAAAAGCATACCAGAGAACAAGCTAGGAGAATCCTGGGAAAACTCAAGAGAACTGCAGAGGACCACAGTGGCCACGGTTAATGTTTAACGGAGAGGTGTCCTCGGAGGCATCTTCTTGCCTTTCCCAGAACATCAAAGTGAACACTTGAGCAGAATAGCTTGTTGTCCGGCTTCCCATGAGACTCAGGGGGAACAACCACTCATTAATAAGACATGCTCTGAAAACCTCCAGCCCGCAGCAGCCTTGAAAACTGCTCTTCTGAGCCCAAATTGTGAGGCTGGAGCCTAAGCAACTCTGAGCATTCTATTGGAGATGTGTCAGGGTCCCTGGGTCTTTAAATACTAAAGGGAGGGGAGGGGGATGGAGGGGAGCCTTGGTTAGAACCACAGACACTGAGGAAAAACAAGTGTTTACTCACAAGGCAGAAAGGAAACCTGACAAAATGGTCAGCTGACTCCAACACAACCAACAAACGCCATTTTATAGACCCAATATTATGCCCCATAAATATATTTTTTCTTTTAATTCTTTTTAAAAATTTAAATACATCTGCACATCTATGCACCACAGCATGCCGGGTGCCCTTGGAGGTCAGAAGAGGGCTTTGGATCTCCAGGAGCTGGGGTTATGAGATGGTTTGGAGCCACCTTGTAGATGCTAGGAATCAATATATATAAAAATCGTTTCCTTTCTAGAATAGTGGAACTAGCCACCTCACCTCGGACCCACCGCTGGGAGCCTGCAGAGATGACGTCCTGGTCTCTGAATTCATCGCACAGTGCTGTCACTGTGGATTCCAGCTGTATCTTCCAGAAAGCCACTGAGCCTCTTTCACAGGCTGTAGGAAATCACACAGACTAAAGATAACACGGCAGACGAACACTGCAGACGCCAGTCGAGGGAATCTGATTCCCTTGTCATCTCTTGTCAGAACCTTCAAGGACAATTGTCATTCCCTGAAGCAGTGATTTCTAATTTCCCTTAAGCTAGATTCCATCCTCGGGCCCTTATAATGATATAAAAAGCCCAGACTACTACGTCTGAAGTCCGAAGTATTGAATGACAGGGTGGGAAATAACTCTTCCAGATATAAAATCCTCCTTTGGCTCCCACTTCTTGATTGTCTACATATGACCACTACATTAACAAACTCTAAAATATTAAACATCCAAGATACAATATATATATATATACATATATATATATACACACACACACATACATGCACACACACACATACACACACACACTATTGCCAATTAACAAGTGTCACGTGGTGTCTCGTTCTTCTCTTGCTTCCAGGCAGAGCATAAGCCATCCTTGAGGCTTAATTTTGGAGCTCAACGGTCAAGACCAAGGAAACAAATGTGAGAAACAGTGATCTGAACAGAGCTGGGGATGGAGAGACGGCCAGGCAGGTTAAGAACTCTTATACTGATCTGTCGGAGGGCTCTACTCCCAGCATCCGCAGGCAGCTCACAATCACCGGTAATGGAAGGCTCAGGGGATCCAATGACTCTGGCTTCCGTGGGCATCTGCACTCCTGTGCACAACACCCACCCCACTATACACGCAATAAAACAATAAAAAGAGATCTTTTTAAAAAAGAAAACCCTTTTTCTACCAACAACAACAACAACAAAACTATGCCCTGTTTGCTAAGCTAGAACTTCTACCTCTGCGGTTCAATTTTATTGGCTTCTGCAGCTTGTTAAAATGCAAATGCCCCCAGGAGAGGTTAGAGCAGAAGTCAAATAATTCAAGTGTTACTCGAATTTACTTGGTTCAGAAAGATGATTCTGATAGGAGAAAGTATGGAGTAAACTCGAGAACATTGGAAAACAGAAATGACTTGTGAATGGAAAACTGGGGATATTTAAAACATTCTACTAACTTCAGCAAAGTAATTTCCCTTTCTGATGAAATTGAATGAAACTGCCAAATCCATGAAAGAAAGACTTGATAAGTCAGACTTACTAATTTTTTTCAGCTCTGCAAAGGACCATGTCAAGAGAAGATAATGACAAGACACAGAAGGGGAAATATATATCGACCAAACAAGACATCCAACACTGGAACTAAAACTTGACCATAGGCTTTACCAGATACATGATCAAAAAGGACACAAAGATGGCAAAGGAGCTTGTGAAAAGATTGTTCCACATCACACATCTCCAGGGAAATAAAAATTAAAACAATGAGATGCCCCGCCCACTAAAATGGCCAAAATCCAGCAGCAAGACAGGAAGGAGTGGGTGCGCTCCCTGCTGTTGGGAATGTAAAATGTGCTGGGTATGGCGGCATGCCTGTGTACTGCCCTAATTTTGGTGGTGGAGTATAGGCAGATTCCCAGGAGCTCAATAGCCAGCTGCATTAATTGGCAATGAGCTCCATGCTCTGGGAGAGAGAAGGAGACACCGGTTCAACAACAACAAAAAGTGAAAGTGCAAGATATCCAGTGTCGACCTGTGGCCTGTGTGTGTGTGTGTGTGTGTGTGTGGCGCGCGCGCGCGCGCGCGCGCGTGCGCGCGCGCGCGCGTGCACACACACACACACACAGGACATGTGCACACTCACATACTACACTACACATACAAGACCCAATAAACATATTTTAACTATATGACCACAGAATCATATCCTTTGATAAGTGACCAAAAAAAGTTGAAATTTTAAGCCCCCCAAAAAATCATATATGCACATGGAAATTTTTAGTAGCTTTATTTCTAATGCCAGAATCCAGATGTAATTAAATGTGTTTTCCTATAGTATATGAATAAACAAACCGCAATGCATTCAAACCATGGAATATTATTCAATATTAAAAAGAAACAGGCTATCAAGCCATGAAGAAAATTTAAATACATATTTTTAAGTGAAAGAGCCCAATCTGGAAAGGCCACATACTGTATGGTTTCAACTATGTGACATTATATAGAGGCGAATATACTGGTGGTATTTAAAGGTTGCCTGGAGCACAGAGAGAGATCAAGGGCAAAGCATGGTGGATTTTAAGACAGTGACAGCCATCAGTTTGATTTCATAATGGTAGACGCAGCTCACTACACATTTGCCCAGACCTGCAGGATCTCCAGCACCTGGGGAGCCCTGACTCGAGGTCTGCACTTTTGTGTGATGGAGGTCTCTTAACACAGTTGGCCAATGGCAGCAGGTGTCCTGTCAGGTCAGTGAGATCCTTATCGTGGAGGATAAGCATGTATGGTGTCAGAAGGCATTATGGGACATCTCTGTATCTGTACAACTTATGTGAGTTTAAAACTAAAAGAGAAAGCTGATCTTTAAGTTGAAAAAACAAGAGAGAACGCTGTAACTGCTTAGTGTTTACAAAGCAAAGAGAACACTGAGCACATGTCTACTCCTTGGCTTGTTTTCCTTTGGGTTTCAGTTCCTTGAGACAGGATTTCTCAGTCCAGGCTGGCCTTGAACTTGCTATGTGAGCCAAGAGTGCCCTTAAACTCCTGGCCCACCTGGCTTTCATTTCCCAGGTGCTGAGATCCCACAGATGTGTGGGCTCTAAATGTTTACTATTGATATTATTATTAAACGTTAGATACCTAACGAGCAATAGCAAGTATGTTTTATAGGGAGACCGAAGATTCTTTGCTTGATCTCAGCCTCTCCCACTGACATTCAAGGATGCATCAGAATTTCCCAATATCTGTCCTTCATGCATTTCTTTACAGATTCCCTTGTGTCATGGGATCAAGGACAAGTGTGTGATATTCCTCTGTCCCAGAGACTATATCTCAATCTACACCAGTCTCTTAACATTCACCAAAATTACCAGAGAAATCAACAAGATCTGGAATGACATTGACAATATATCCACAAGGCCTTGAAGCGACCTCAGGAGAATCTTCAATACCACCCTGGTGACCTCGTGGTTCAATACTTAAGGCTGTGGGCTGCTGAAGGGGCCACTTCACACTAGCTTCCAAGCCAGCCTCCTCTTAAAGCTCTGGCCAAGATAAAGAAAGCCCCTCCCTTACTTCTCTTAGGACTACTATAGTTGTCGGCTCTCTCAGACAAACAGAAGAAGGACATAGAAACCATCCTGGTTTACACATCGTGGCTCTGCCAGTGAGCTATGATGGGCCTTGAAGGTTCTGACCAGACTCTTACTCAGGGGAGGCAGCTGCATTGGAATCTCTTCTTCCCATAGACGTAGGTGAACTCTACAGTAGGTTCAGTTTATACTTTACCTAAATAATAGCCCTGAACTTATAAACCAACACACACACACACACACACACACCGATACCTCTCAAAAACAAGAGAAGGGTGTGGAGAAAACCGCCTAAGGATGGATTTGTAGGAGGAGAACTCTGAGCGCTTGTGAGGAAACAGGAGTCTCATGACCTCAGTTTCTTCAAAAACATGGAATTGTTCTTGGAATGTGGTTTCATGGTCCTCCCAGGAGTAGCAGATAGGAGCGAGTTGACCTCAGATCATTCATATTATTATTAGTCTGCCTATTATTTGTTTACGTGCCTCTCTGGAAAGGGTGGGTTTTTGCCCTGTGTGGCTTGTCCTTGTGATGGACACTTTGGTGTCTTACGTCTTACTTCCTCGGTGTAAGTTGCCTGTGCTCTGAATAAAGTTGGCTATGGCAGGAGACTTTAATAATCTCTCATCAGCTCCACTCTCTCAGGCCCAGAGCAGCAAACAGAGAAGACGAAGTATTCGGTTACACTGTGTTCTTCCGATAAATTTTAACGTACAGCCAGGAGGGCAGGGTTCGTGTGCCAACAGTGATGTCACCTCTGACAACCAGCACACCATCTGATATATGTTCTGTAATCATACTTGTGGTTTTAAAGAGTAAATGGACGAACTCTCCGATATCCCCTGCTGCAGGAGAGCTGAAGGGAAAGGTTAGCTCAGTGCTCAGACACACCCCTGATAAATCCTGGTTTCCAGGAGAGTGTTCACCATACCATGGCTTAATGTCTCTCCTTTAGACACAGAAAATGTTAAAACATGCTAAGTTATCGAATAAGCACATTCATGAACAACCCAGTGCACAGGACTCCATTTCAAGGCAGAGGCAACACTTTCAAAGCTACCGTGTAGCCACTGAGACCAAAAGGGGTTTCCATACTCCAAATTAAAAAAAAAAAGTACTATCTAGCATGATCTGGTGCTCACCAACAATGTGCCAGGAGGTATGACACACACCTGTGTAAACATTTCAGCCAGTCCTTACGAGTTAGGGCTGCTATCAATTGTGATGAAAAGCTGTGACCCAAGGAATTTGGGGAGGAAGGGATTTATTTCATGCACAGTCACATATATAACAGTTCGACATCAAAAGCCGTGAGGACAGAAACTTAAGCAGGCCAGGAACCTGGAGGCAGGAGCAGAGCAGAGGCCATGGATGAGTGCCTCTTACTAGCTTTCTCCCCCTGTCTTGTTTAGCCTGTTTTCTTATAGAACCCAGAACCCCCACCCACCCAAGGATAGGACCACCCACAATGGGCTGGGCCCTCCCCTACCAGTCACTAATTAAGAATGTTTTGCCTACAGCCCAATCTTATGGAGGCACTGCCTCAATTAAGGTTTCCTATCAGATGACTTTAGCCTGTGTCTTGTTGGCATAAAACTATCCAGTACACCTTAAAAGTCTGCAGTCTAATAACTATCATCTCCAGGCTACGGATTTTGGAAACAGTACTCAGAAATACATCTTTGTCCATGAACATGGAATCACACAGACTAAATCCCCACCCCTTTCTAGCTGTATGGCTCTGGGCCAGCACAGCTTAACACACAGCTCACCGATTTCCTGAGCTGTAAAATGGAGATTACTGTCTGCTATTCTCTAAGACCACCTTCCTATCACCAACCTTAAGATGCTGGAGCTGAGACAGCAAAGTTTGTTATATCAGACTCTCCAGTAGGGGGAGCTAGAGCAAGGCTGCGGTGCTAGTGGAGATTGGCCAACTCCTTCTTGAAGACTATCTCTCAGAGCCCTCAGTTTTCCCTGTTGCAGTCTCTCTCTCTCTCTCTCTCTCTCTCTCTCTCTCTCTCTCTCTCTCTCTCTCTCTCTCTCTCTCTCATATCTTGGTTCATTGTTGTATGGGTGTGTTTACTGGTTCTAGCAGAGACCAGGAAAGGGTGTTAGATCCCTTGGAGCTGGGGTTACAGACACTTGTGAGCTCTACCTCACGGGTGCTGGGATCAGAGATTTGTAGGAACAGCCCTTAACTGCTGAGCCCTCTCTTCACCTCCTCAATCTTCTATCTTAGAAACTATCGATGACATAGAATTTAAAAATGATCAAATGCTCATGTGTGTTGGGCACTGAGCTGTGTTTCCACACACTTTCTCATGTTTGCCCTCAAGGCAGACTACACAAGGAAGTACAATCCTCTTCTTTGTACAGATACGCCCAAGCTCCCATAATAAGAGACAAAGCCAAGAACTGAAGCTAATTCTCTTGGACTCACTGAGCTCATGTTTTACCAATTCACTGTGGACCACAGGTGAAGGCCATGTTCCACAGCAGACTATAAATTTTGCTGAGACTATAAATTTTAATAAAACGTAAACTGAGAGAGGTACAGGTTCCTTCTCTGGAAAAGACAGGGAGAAATAAACTGAGAATCAAGGAGTGCGTCCTCTGACCTTGCATTCAGAGCTCCTTTAAGACATGGGAGACAAGGCTCTGCCACTAGGTTTGAGAACGTCTCTCTAGTTCTGTTTCATTGCACGGCACACCCTCCCGTATTAGTTTTATTGTTGTGAAAGCAAAGCAAATGAAAAAAAATGTTTTTCTCATTGAAGTGCATTTTTAATACAAATGAAAATTTAAAAGTACTTTATCTCTAGGTACATCTTGGCCTTTGGAAGACAAATATTAGTGTTGGGAGAGGGAACATACCCAGTAACCCAATAAAAAGTTACTTGTTAAATGAACAACGCACAAGAAAAACACAAACTTACCTTTTGCTTTATGCTTAATTTCAGACCAACTTAGGAATGGCTTTTTGACTGGAGGAAAATGAGAGAGAGAGAGGGGGGAGGGGGAAGGGGAGGGGGAGAGGAAAGGGAGAGGGAGAGGGAGAGGGAGAGGGAGAGGGAGAGGGAGAGGGAGAGGGAGAGGGAGAGGGAGAGGGAGAGGGAGAGGTCTGTGAAGAATGCAGCACAGTTACAGAATTTATCCTAAAGCCACTGCTTCCAGAAGGTGGACATTTTGAGTTACAGCCCTTTTCCTTAACTTTGCATTACAGCTGCTAGGAATCTCAGATACACAGGCTAGATACCCGTGCTGGATTTTACTCACTGGCTGGGAGCCCGTGTGAGCCCAGGAGCTGACAGTGCTGGGCTGAGCCTGCGCTCTGCCAATGCCCTGTTCATAGTTACCAATTCAGCATCTTTTCCTAGAGGACTGCATGGAAAACCACCGACTGCGGTACACACTTGCCGCTTGATAAGGCCAACAGGAAGAGTGGGGACAAATAAAAGCAAGGCAGGGAGGATGGCAAGCAGAGGAAGGCACAAAAGCTCTGCAAACTGGAAAGAAAATGGACACAAGGAAGAGAGGACGGGTGGCCGTGCTTCCAAGCGTGCTTCTGGGGGGCAGACCTTAATCTCTGCTCATCAGAATGTGTCTGCATCAGATTGAAGCAAAGCTCTTAGGAATATCAGCTTGTACTCAGAAGGATTTTCTTCCAGGTTGCTCATGGGGGTCTAAATTGGCTGGGGAGTAATAAAGAAAAAGCAGGCACTGAACTAAGTATAGAAATATTTTCATGGCTGGAGAGATGGCTCAGCGGTTAAGAGCACTGACTGCTCTTTCAGGGGTCCTGAGTTCAAGTCCCAGCAACCACATGGTGGCTCACAACATCTGTAATGGGGTCTGATGCCTCCTTCTGGTGTGTATCTGAAGACAGCTACAGTGTACTCATATAAATAAAAATAAATCATTTTTAAAAAAGAATATTTCACATAGAAGAGAACAAGTTTTCTCCCTGTGAGAAAAAAGCAAAAGTTCAACTTCGTATATTTGGTATTCAGATAGTAAATATACTTGGCCTTAGGTATATGATGAATTGGTTCATTCAAAACCAACACTTACACAACAGCTAGAGAAATGTCTCCCCAAGTAGGCAATTGCAAGGTTTGGGGACTTGGTATTCTTTTATATTTTTTTTTTAAACCTCTGGCTTTTTTTGTTTTGGTTTGGTTTTTTTGGGGGTTTTTTGGATTTGGTTTTGTTGAGACAGGGTTTCTCTGTGTAGCCCTGGCTGTCCTGAAACTCACTCTGTAGACCAGGCTGGCCTCGAACTCAGAAATCCGCCTGCCTCTGCCTCTGCCTCTGCCTCTGCCTCTGCCTCTGCCTCTGCCTCTGCCTCTGCCTCTGCCTCTGCCTCTGCCTCTGCCTCTGCCTCTGCCTCCCAGAGTTCTGGGATTACAGGTGTGCGCCACCACCACCCGGCAAAACCTCTGGCTTTTACAGAGGACTTTTATATCTATTTATATTTATTTTTTAGCAACTAGAACTGCTAATTTTTCAATATACATTAGTTTGTTTTAAAACAGCAATAATAGGCCTATTATGCATTACCAAGCATAGTTTATAGATTCTGTGTGTGCAGAATGGAGTATTGTAACATTTGAATTGAGTAGAAAGGAACAAGTTTCTATAGAACTTGAGTAGAAGGGAACTGTATTTGCTTTTGCATTTAACCTACTTTGCTTGCTACAAGGATCTATTCTTACCCAGATAGGCAGTTGGAAAAGGAAGGGGTATTTAAAATTATCATTTCAGACCATTGCAAATATTCCTCCCTGATAATGAGTGATATTCTTATAATAACAGACTGAGACCGTATCCATAAACAGGAAAAAAACCCATGAGAGCCAGACTGTCTATCTACAAGCCCAGGAACAAGTCTTCCTAAAGAAACCAGCCCTGCTGATCACCTGCTACTGGATTTCTAGTCTCTAGATTGTTGAAAATAAGTTTCTGTTGTTGACATCAGGCTGTTGCATCTTCTATAGCAGTTCCAGTGAACTGACATACAGACCCCAACAAATCCACTCCCAAGAAGTCAGTGACACTGAAGGTGAAACTCAGCAAAGCTAAGCACCAAGTCAACAGTGTGTCACCACTGCATCCATCACCAGGACATGTACCTGGCTCGGTGATTCTCAAACTCTGCAGCCACAGGAATCAGTCAGGGAACAGCTAGTCATATAACCTCCCCAAATACATGTCCAGAAATTCCAAGTCAAGACCTGTTAGTCAACTTACTGTCATTGGAAACACCTATGCTAAACAAAAACAACCTACAAGGAGGAGGAAAGGCCGAGTTTGGCTCAAAGTTTTTAACTGTGGATTCTTGTCCTCATCATTTTAGACCAGAAGCAAAACCACTATTGCAGTGGGATGTACAGTATAGGACAAGGGCACAGGAGCTCACCTGATCACAGTATGGTTGGGAAGGAGAGAGGGAGGGATGGAGAGAGGGAGAAATGGAGGAGGGGCGGGGGAGAGGAGGAAGAGAGAGGGGGTATAGAGGGAGAGTGCACAAGACAAACAAATTATACACTACTACTGCCTTGCCCGTCCTGAGATGAGGCTCTGCACCTAGTCTTAGTGTAAGAATCTTATGCCATGTTTGGTTTCTATCCCTGGGACCTGCTCTTTTCTGAAAGGAATGGAGGAGGAGTGGATCTGAGGAAGAGGGGAGGTAGGGGGGAAGTAACTGGGAGGAGAAGAGGGAGGGGAGACCGTGGTAAGAATATGAGAGAATGAGTTTAAAAAATAAATAAATAAATAAAGCATGTTCTAATCGACCTACGTCCTTCAACTAGATCCTACCCGCTAACGTTTGTGCTGGGTGCCTGTAGGTGTTAAGCTATATGAATTCATCAGTGGGAAAAATCCACAGATAAAGGAAGAATCCCCATACGCTACCAATCATTTCCCAGAGGCCTTGCCTCTGAACACCACATTAGGTGCCAAGCTTTCAGCGCATGCGCTTTTGAGTAGCACGTTAGGTATCTAAGATCGAAACCACAACATGGGAGGTCTACGTTGGTTCCCAGGAGTGTGAGTTCAGCCTTGTCATGGCTTTTGTCTTAACCTGAGACCCCCGTGTCTAAGGATGGCAGTATCTGAGAATGACAAATGGGAGGACACAGGGACGCTGACACCCTCCTTAGAAGAACACAAACAAATGACCTCCTTTTCTCTGCCCAGTAAATGCCCATTGGCAATCCTAATTTGTGTGAACCACATTGGTGGCCAGGGAGAGCTAAAACTGGCTCACTCAAACTCAAACTCATCTAAAACAGACCTGTGACACTTCCTCAACATCACCAGCTTATAAATATAAACGCATACATTCTACTTTTGTTTATTGTTGGAAGTTTCATTGTTCTTCTTTATCATATTATATCCCATAAGTCGGTGACTGGACCTTTGTGTACAAGTCAATGTCATAATAATTACATGACTTCAAGAAAAAGCTTTCCATGGATAAAAGGAAAACCACCATTTTCACTTAACATCAAAGGAGTTCTCAGGTCTCTTCCAGTGAAGTCTGGTCTGACTGGAATGATTACTGGGTTACCTGCACTGGGAGGAGATGGAAGTCTCTGAAACTTTCCTTCATAAACCAAACATTATAGTTTATATTTTCTGTAAAAAATAGTTTAACAGGTTATGCTATATATGAGATTTAATCTTGAATATTACAGAAATGCTATGAAACTGCTTCTAAAAACCTATCACAATATTAACAATTAAAGTAGAAAATAATAAAATCATCCCAGGAATGATCCTATGTTTCCATAATGGCTTCCCTAACAATAGCTCTGCAAAAGGTGTATCTAATATGAAGAGGCCAGAGACTGTGGTGGGAATACAGCATTCTGAATTTCAAGACACTGGATTTATTGTTGATATGCCCCACCTTTCTCTCACACATGAATGCATTTGCTTTCCTTACTCAAGGACATCTCCAAATGGCTGTGTCAGCAGCTAGGGACAGGGTCACTTAAGACTCCTACTGGTGAAGAGGAGTGGAGTATAGAGAGTCATAGAACCAACCCCCAGGTACACTCCCCAGCCACAGTCCCTAGCCACACCCCTAGCCACACCCAACCACACCCTAACCACACACCCCGGCATGGCACAACCAGCCACACCCCTAGCCACAATCTAACCAAAACCCCAGCAATACCCCAGCCATAACCCCAGCCACATCCCCCAGTTACACCCCCAGCCACACCCCAACCCACACACCCCAGGCTCTCCCACTGGACCCTGACTATCAGCTTACTGTCACTCTACTGTATTAGTCAGGGTTACTATTGCTGTAATGAGAAACCCTATGACCAAAAGCAAGTTGAGGACAAAAGGGTTGATTTGGTTTACACATCCACATCATCATCCATCACTGAAGGAAGTCAGGACAGGAATTCAAGCAGAGCAGGAACCTGGAGGCAGAAGCCAGGGAGGGGTGCTGCTTACTGGCTTGGTCAGCCTGATTTCTTATGGAACCCAGGACCCCCTCCAGTGGGCTGGGCTCGCCCCACATCAATCACTGATTCAGAAAATGCTCTATAGCGCAATCTTATGGAGGCATTTTCTCAATTTGCGTTCCCTCCTCTCAAACGACTTTAGCCTGAGTCAGACTAACACAAAATTAGCACACTACCCATAATGAAAAACCATAGAAATGAAGAAAAAAAATCATAACAAAAATTGTGGATATTTTCTTAAACAGTTGAATAAAAATTAGAAGAGATGAGACAGGGAAAAATATTTTTTAAAAATCTACGATTTCGTTTTTAAACGCTCATATTTGGGGCTCTTAGGATTTGTGCTTACTGCGTCATCCAGCTGACATGCCCTGCTTCACACATCCTCACCCAAGGCTGAGAGGCGGGCGGGGCAGCCGAGATCCCGCTGTTAGCTTCATGGATGTATAGGATGAACCATGGAAGCTCAGGAATTTACAGAAACCCACACTGCCCAGACATGTAAGAACCGGATTCGAACCAGCCTATCTCACTTAAAGCCTGGGGTCTTAAAACACCACACCAGTCACACGAGAAAAGATACCTCAGGAAGATTTAGCTGAACTGAGAGAATAAGAAGAATTGTGCTGTGTGGGTGGCCGCCACAAAAGAAGGAAAGAAAATGTCAGAGAAGAGGTAGTGGATTAGAACTTCACCCATAAATTAGTTCAAGAATAAATTAATAATAAATTAGTTCAGTAAGACTTGAGCTGGCACCAGTGGCCAACACTCTGGAAGTTTTCTCTGCAGTGAGCCCATGAACAACGGCAACAGAGAAAGAAACCAGGGGCTCAGGACAAGCCCCACTCAGCAGTGATGCTCACGAGTTGGGAGTGCTGCTTCATCTGAACTTTGCCTAGAAATTATTTTTTTCTGTAGACTCCATAACATTTAAATAAAAGCATTCCATCTATTAAAGCTAACCACACACACACACACACACACACACACACGCTGAGAGGCAGCAGCAGAAAAAAAAACTTATAAAAGAAACCAATGGTGTTCTTTCATAATCAAATTATACCAAACTATTGTAGAATTCTGGCAGTAACTCTTAACTGAGTGGTGTTGATTAAAGCAGTGTGTTCTCTATTTTAATGTTCCAAACAGCAAGGAGCAAATGTGATTATGTTTTTCAGACTTGCTTATGGGAATGAGTGTTCTGACACCTACTTCTCCAGTGGGGGTCAAGCGGACTGCACGCATGACTTTAATGGAAAGCAAACGGCTACTTAAGTGACTTCTTTCAGCAAATATCACTTGGTTTCCCTGCCAAGGATACTGACCGCATTGGTCAGAGGGCTGGAGCTTGGGAGTCCTCTGCTCTTTCAGCAGACTTAGGCAATGTTTCAGTTTGTTCTATCAACATTAGAGAATCCAATTTAAAGCCCAAGATGAAACAGACAAAGGAGCATCCTTAAATACAAACTCTGGTCTAAGTCCCCTTAGTGGAAAGCTTCAGCGTAATAGGATGGTGTCACCCTGCAAACTCGTGAAGGCAGTAGACTGCTCTCTTAGCAGGATATGCTTTGATGTGCCGCCCTGCGTTCAGGGGCTAGGCCAAAGGCACCTCAGCAAACACTACATTAAGAATGCCTCCCCATTATGCATGACCTTGTGTTGCTTGCTGTCCAAAGCACAAAAAGAAATGGCTGAACAGAAAGTTCTAGAAATAAGTGTCAGCCACCGTGGGAAATGAACACTGTAGTCAACCCTGGAACAATGGAAAACATATTCCCTGACTGCTGAGTGGTTTCTGCCTCCCCCAATTGCATCTTCTTTCAAATAAAACTCAAAGGCAATTGAATTTAAAATATCAATGATACTTTCAACTGAGATTACTTCATAATGCAACACCACACCCTGCTTGCCTAGAGGGAGATAGGAAGTAGACAGTCTCCAGTAGACAGTTAAGAAGCCCTCCACCCACTCTTTCAGAGCAGTATGTGCATAAAGCTCTCCCTGGGTAACTGTCAGGCCCTTCGAGACTCAATTCTATTTTCTTCTACACTTCCAGTCACAAGCCAACCAAGAGCCCAGCTCTTTCAAGGAAGAGGGATCGTGCTAACCTGATGAGCATCAGGGGGGTCCATTCTTTAGCTGAAAGACACCATCACTCATAGCTATGCACCCAGCATCCTCTTTCTGGTACTTGGGTTATATCCCTCCACCAGTTGGGGTACAGAGGAGATGTAGGGAAGAGGAAAAATTCAGTGAAATGATTGCTGATCTGGGATACAGACAGGATTAAGTAAATCCAACAAGGGACGGAGGTGCAGCTCAGGATAAGAATAGTGGGAAGATTTCCCAAGGCCAGGGAGAGCTGCACTGCAAACATAGAAAACTGCCAGAAACATAGCAGCAGCCAGAATGCAGCCCAGGAGCAAGGAGTCAGAGGGACTGCCTCTTCTTACCTGTCATCACCTGCTGCCACTGGATATCGTCCTTCCCTGTGGCTGGCCGAGGACCAGGACCTGAGTAAGCAGCATGGTCCCCCACAGTCTTCATGGTCCTCGACAGTCTTCCTCACAGTCCTTCACAGTCTTCATGGTCCTCCACAGTCTTCCTCACAGTCCTTCACAGTCTTCATGGTCCTCCACAGTCTTCCTCACAGTCCTCCACAGTCTTCATGGTCCTCGACAGTCTTCCTCACAGTCCTTCACAGTCTTCATGGTCCTCCACAGTCTTCCTCACAGTCCTTCACGGTTTTCACAGTCCTTTATAGTCTTCATGGTCCTCCACAGTCTTCCTCACAGTCCTTCACAGTCTTCATGGTCCTCCACAGTCTTCATGGTCCTCCACAATCTTCATGGTCCTCCAGTTTTCATGGTCCTCCACAGTCTTCTTCATGGTTCTCCATAGTCTTCATGGTCCTCCACAGTCTTCATGGTCCTCCACAGTCTTCATGGTCCTCCACAGTCTTCATGGTCCTCCACAGTCTTCTTCATGGTTCTCCATAGTCTTCATGGTCCTCCACAGTCTTCATGGTCCTCCACAGTCTTCATGGTCCTCCACAGTCTTCATGGTCCTCCACAGTCTTCATGGTCCTCCACAGTCTTCATGGTCCTCCACAGTCTTCTTCATGGTCCTCCACAGTCTTCTTCATGGTCCTCCACAGTCTTCTTCATGGTCCTCCACAGTCTTCTTCATGGTCCTCTACAGTCTTCATGGTCCTCCACAGTCTTCATGGTCCTCCACAGTCTTCATGGTCCTCCACAGTCTTCATGGTCCTCCACAGTCTTCTTCATGGTCCTCCACAGTCTTCTTCATGGTCCTCTACAGTCTTCATGGTCCTCTACAGTCTTCATGGTCCTCCACAGACTTCTTCACGGTCCTTTACAGTTTTCACAGTCCTTCATAGTCTTCACGATCCTCCACAGTCTTCCTCATGGTCCTCCACAGTCTTCTTCATGGTCCTCCACGGTCTTCATGGTCCTCCACAGTCTTCATCATGGTCCTCCACAGTCTTCTTCATGGTCCTCCACAGTCTTCATGTTCCTCCACAGTCTTCATGGTCCTCCACAGTCTTCACGGTCCTTCATCAGCCCTTCATTAGTCTTAATAGCTTTCCATTTATGCCAATTTAAACTCGTCATTTTCTGTTTTATTCAGTGATTTATAACCACTTAACCACTGGGTATGGGGAGCCCTCAAACTGTGTTTTTAGGTCTCTTTGAGTGTCCCTGTCATTCTTTGGTTCCCTTACTTCTCCACATGGCATTTTTGGCTCATTTGTAGCTTCCCAACCTTTTCTTTACTCAGTCATTTCTCCAAGGTTGCTAAGTTCCTAAAAACATACATCAAGAGAAGACAGTCTCCACAATGAATGCATCCATTCATGTTCACATTTACTTCTCTATTCACCTTCCTATCAATCTAGAAAATCATCAGTTCATATGAATGGCTCCAATCCCAATCCAATACCACAAGTTGATCTTCCATGCCTGTAACATGTGTCTCTTACTGTGAATAGCATAGTCTTTCCTCATCCTTAAAACACCCACAGAGCTAATCTCCATTCCTAGTGCCACGCCCGCTTCCTCAGGAACAACACACACCACCTGATGCCATTCCTAAAGCTTCCCTCTCACGTGGCCACAGCCTCCTCACCCTTCCTAAACTGAAACTCCACTACTGCTCTTGCGGACTCTCACCCCACTCGGGGTGCCACGGTACGTGCCAGCCCACACGCCTTCACGGGCATGCTTCTTACGCTGTATAGTCTCCCACAACCCATACCAGGCTGCCATTCTGTTGGCTAGCATGTTCCTCCTAGATACATAGACACATTACGTTCTGCAGGGAAGCTCAGGAAGACAGGAAGCAAACGATTCAAACTAGCTTCAGGAAGTGCCTGAGAGTGAGCAGATTCACCAGTCCCCTTCCTCCCCAAGAAAAGACCGCTAAGGATCACTCACAACTCACAGAGGAGCACCGTGCCAGAGACTGACAAGCTCAGCTGCCTGGAAGCGGCAGAGAGCAGCCAAGCTGCCTAAAGAAACAAAGACCGGCTGAGCTCCGAAAGGCTCAGATCGACGGAGCCTCCTGGAAAGGACAGTCTGCAGCCCGCAGGCTGTACAGTGTGCTTCTGTGGGATGTCACTGATGCTCTGATGGGTGGGTGTTGAGGATGTGGCTGTCTTTGGGTTATTTCTGCTCCTGTAAGTAACCCTTTCATCCATGTTCATGTATGTAATCCCAATAAAACTCACTGGTTTACCAATTTGGACTTTCATAGAAATCCATCCCTTTGTGGGTTAAGAAGATGTGTGTGTATGTGTGTGTGTCTGTGTGTCTGTGTGTGGCATGTGTATGTATGTGGTGTGTTTGTGTGTGTGATATGCATGTTTTTGTGTGGTTTATGTGTGTGTATGTGTGTGGTATGTGTCTGTGTGGTGAGTGTGTATGGTGTGTTTGTGTGTTTGTGGTGTGTGTGTGTGTGTGTGCGTCCATGTGTGTGTGTGTATGTGTGTATATATGTGTGTGCAGTGTGGTATGCGGTGTGTGTGCTGTGTATGTGGTGTGTTTGTGGTGTGTGTGTGTGTCTGTGTGTCTGTGTGTCTGTGTGTGTCTGTGTGTGTGGCGTGTGTATGTATGTGGTGTGTTTGTGTGTGTGATATGTATGTGTTTGTGGTATGTGTGTGTGTGTGGTGTGTGGTGTGTATGTATCTGTATGGTGAGTGTGTATCGTGTGTTTGTATGTTCGTGGTGTGTGTTTGTATATCTGTCCATGTGTGTGTGTGTGTGTGTGCGTGCACGCGTGTATATATGTGTGTGCTGTGTGGTATGCGGTGTGTGTGGTATGCATGTGTTTGTGTGGTGTTTGTATGATGTCTGTGTGTGTGTATGATGTGTGTCTTGCCTCCCCATGAAAAGTCTTGTCATAGAACACCTTCAGCTGAATACAGTCCTTCCTCATCCCCTTGGTCAGCCCTTCTATGGATGCTGTGCTCAGTCCATCTTTCACTCTGACATCCTGCATCAGGACCACATCACTCAGTGATTCTTGCCTCACTCCAAACGGACAGTAACACCTCGTGCTGGGCGTCGTCACCTCCTGCCAGCCCTCGCCCAAAGCACTCCTAGCTTGCTTGGTCCACATGCTGAGCATTGGGTGCTGGTGTTCAGGGAAGGGGGGATGGGGGAAAGGGAGGATGGGGGAAGGGGGATGGGGGAAAGGGGGAAACGGGGGGGGGGGACCGCAAGAAGGGAAGGAATTGAAAGTTCCTCGCAGGAATGTAAACTTGATGGACTAAAATCAGAGGGCACCGGAGGCCATGCTACCTCTGTTGCGATCATCTGACTAAAACTGATGCCAGTGCAGTTGATACAGACTCCACGAGTTGCTGGGGACAGGGTTCCCCATTGTCATTTGAATACTCAGATCCAGCCCTGCCGAGGCAGACAGAGATTATGTAAAGCTACGATAAAATTTTGAGCTCAAGCCAGTTCCGCTTGGGATTTCTGTCAATGACACTTGGCACAGTCTTAATGGGGTCTTTCTACTTATTAACGCCTGTGCCACAATGCTAATAATTGGATTGCCCGCAATATACCTAATGCCAAGGGCCTAGCATGTACTCCAAATCAGATAAAGGGATTTTCATCTTAATAATGAAACGCCCAGTCATGCTTGCTGTAAGCACACAGCTCAAAGTTATTGTCTCCTGGTCCCTTGCAACAGCACCTGTCACCTAGTGAGTACTGTCTTTGATGAATTTGCTATGAAGTCACACCCAACTTTCTGAAGGCCCCATGAAGAACCAAGGTCAAGTCATTCTTTATGAACTAGTGGCTAGGAGCCTAGGCACCTTAGATCAAAGGCACTCTGCTGTGCTGGACGCTCGCGCTGTTACGTCTTCTCCCAACGATAGTGGAAAAACAAACAAACAAATGAACATTTTTCTATTCCAATAGCTAGAAAGCCAAAGCAGAGAGATGCCCCCTGACTCACCCAAGGATACACATGTAGTCGTATATGTCTGGGTTTGAATTCAGCCAACTTGTCTTCAAAGATGCCTCAGCCCCATTTTTTTTCTTTTAGATAATTTCTGATTTAATAATAACAACAGTAACAATAATAATAACAATAATAATAATTCTAGTGAAATACACAAAACGTGAAATTGAGCATTGTGACCATTTAGGCGTATGGAGTATATTCACGCAGCTGAGTACCCTTCAAAACCCTTCCCTTGCACACCGAGACTCCATAGCCCACTCTCGACCTGCACTTTCCCTCGGGCTGACACTCACCGTGTGACTTGCTGCTGTCCCTGCAAGTTTGAAAGTTCTGGGAAGCTTGTAGAAGTGTGATCCTGCAGCATTTGACATTTTTATAACTGGCTTATGTCGTTTATCATAAGGTACTCAAGGTTTTTCTATAGTTTGCCACGTGTCGAAACACCCTTTCCTGCCTCGGTGCGTCACCCAGAGGAGCAGCCTTGCCTTCCAGATTCTCTTCCTTTCTAAGCAGAACCTCCCGCTGCACTCACAGAGCACACCTTGTTTCTCCATTGGTCCTGCGGTAGGCACTGGCGTGGCTCCTGGAAGCCCCACCTTTTCACGCCTACCTTAAGCATCTTCCACTTGCCTTGGGGCCTGCTCTCTCCATCCACACAGGCTGTTCTTCCAGGGCCTCATTCGGAGCTGTGCTGTGCCTACCCGCGTTTCTCTTCTTCCCAGTAGCTGCGGTTCATCCTTCCCATAGAGGTGGATGACTCCGGTCTCTAGGCTCTCCTTGTCTACACTGGCTGCCTCTGGTTAGTCCTCCCTGGCAGCCCTATCACAATCCATGTCAGCTACTACAGAGGAGTCTCTAAGGAGTGGTCCTCCCAGCATTACAAATTACTGGGGAGAAGAGCCCGCCCCATCTCCTTAGAGCATCCCTCTCAGATGCGGGGCTGACTGACGCTAGGAAGCTCTTGTCGCTATTAATAACTGTAGAGCAGAGGGGAAGGAGGCAAGCTGAAAATAAAACAATGGTGAACTCGGCTCGAAAATAAGGCCTAGACAAAAGACTGTAATGTACTCTGCATCCTTAAACCTCTAAGGTTAATTCACACGTGGAAATCGCCCAGTTGAGTGTTCCGTGAAAACAATACACTTAAAATGTTAATAGAAACCAGATCGTTTCACCTGATGAGCTCTAAATCGAGGGCCCTGCCTTCGAATTCTTCTCCCTACTGGTCTCTGAAGATGTGCAGTAGGCCTTGGTTCACCCTCCCAATAAATGTTTTTGAAGTGCTGTTGTAAAACAGGCACATGAGCGATATGGTGGTGAGCCAGGCAGAGCCAGCGCAGGAAGCTACCGGCCATGACCACAGGCCAGAGTCCACCAATCCCTCTCAGAGGCAGAAGGGAGTGGATGGAAACCCAACTGGAAGAGCTCAGTTTGTCTACCTTGTGGCTCTCTGTAAACATCCTAGCCTCGAAAGGGCTTGAGGCACGGGAAGCAACCATTTTATTTGCCACTACAAAAAGAAAACTTAATTACAGGATTCCAGAGAGAATGCCAAGCGTGGCAAAGGGCTTCTGCGCCTAGCAATTCTGTGGGAAGGACTGGGTGGTGATTTTGGAGGGAAACCCATTTCTACCAGGTAGTAAGATAAGCCCCACATAGATTGCACAGTTAAGTATAAATATTAAACCACAAAGGACCCAACAGAAGTCTTATCAGACTCTAGACGAGACATGCTTTTAGGTGTCATGGTGATTGTTTAAAGAACACTTAGAAGACTCCTGGCCTGTGTCCTTAAAAGGACTTAGCTGTCATGTCTTTCAATTCTTTTTTTTTTTTTTTTCCTGAAATAGGGTTTCTCTGTATAGCCAAGCTGTCCTGGAACTCACTCTGTAGACCAGGCTGGCCTTGAACTCAGAAATCCGCCTACCTCTGCCTCCCAAGTGCTGGGATTACAGGCGTGTGCCACCACCACCCGGCTATGTCTTTCGATTCTAAGAGCTCATCCTCCTGCGTTCCCTTCCAGTAACACATGAAATACAGCCCTGAAGGGTAAGGGAGACAGGGTCGATGGTCAGTGTGGCTTTTATAGTATCTCTGCCCCGGGTTCAGAGGACGGCAAAGCACACACATCTCCAAAGACTCTCACCGCTCAGCGGATTAAAGGCTGCACACATTCATTCATTCATTCACGCACCCACATCTGCTACACCCAGCTGTGACAGGCCCACTGTGTGTCAGGCTCTGTAAGCTGCTGCACTGGGTCAGCACTGTACGGTCTGTCACTGGCAAACCGAAGCTGACGATCAGCCTTCCTTCAGACGCCAAGTGCAGAAAGGCACGCCTGGTCTAGAGCCTGATAAGACTTCAGGTTGGGTCCTTTGGGGTTTAATTTTTATACTTAATCGTGCCATCCCTTTGATGTTTACTAGCTGTATAAATGGGCTTCCCTCGCAAATCACTACCTAGTCTTTCCTACAGAATTGATAGACGCAGAAGCCCTTTGCCAATGCTTTGAATTCTCTCTGGGATTCTGTAATTAACTTTTTATGTAAGTTGCCATTGTTCTTTTAAAAATATTTCCCAGTGCCTTTTTTAAAACAGGCTAATCTAGTTCTTTCCCTGCTGTCCTTGGAAAGGAGGAGGCAAAGATCTATTAAGGCTTTTTAGACTTGGTTACAATGAAGAAAGCAAGGGAAATGAGACTGTTCACAAAAATTTGTAGCATCTATATTATACCACAGTAGCAAACACGCATACATACCTGAGGCACTAAATGAATTACACATTTTTCAATTTAGGAATGAGAACAGGAACATCTTAACCATGTCAGGTTTTCACAGTTTACGATATAACAGGGAGAGTGCTTCACAACGCGGCTTTCAGAATTGCTGTTGTAGACACTGACTCTTCCTGCAGATCCAGACTGTAATTACTACAGTATTCGCTCTAGGAATCAGTTTGGGGAAATCTGAACATATCTAATCTTCTCCTCTGGGACTTACGTTCAATGGACTTGGATAATTATGCTTCCCAAGGTCACCCTTCAATTCCAGAATCCCTGATCACAGCAGCCTCACTCTGTGAGCAGACTTTCCCTGTGAGCAATACTCCTGGAAGAAACTGGAATCAATTTTAAGAGGAATCAGGAACATGTAGTGATGCACTGTGTGTGTGTATGTGTGTGTGCGCACCAGTTACTGCTACCATGAGTAGCAATATGGATAGGATAATGACCAGCATCTTCAGAGTTGCACATTAAAGACACAGCTCCTATCCTCAAGAGCTTTATGATTCAGTTTTTTAAAGTCCACTGTCGTAACTTGTTGTCTATGACCAAAAGAAACTCACAGACAAAAGGGTTTATTCGGATCTCCTGTCCCTATCACAGTCAGCCATTGAAAGAGAGAAGTCAGGGAAGGAACCGGAGAAGATGCAGGCAGGAACCAGGAGGAACACTGCTTCCTGGCTTGCTCTTAGTGCCTTGCTTAGCTGGTGTGTGTGTGTGTGTGTGTGTATGTGTGTGTATGTGTGTGTATATATATATGTGTGTGTGTGTCTGTGTGTATGTGTGTGTATATATATATGTGTCTGTGTGTGTATGTGTGTATGTGTGTGTGTATGTGTGGTGTATATATATATATATGTGTCTGTGTATGTGTATATATATATGTGTGTGTATGTATATGTGTGTATATATATGTATATGTGTGTATGTGTGTGTGTATGTATGTGTGTGTATGTGTGTGTATATAATGTGTGTGTGTCTGTGTGTGTGTGTGTATATAATGTGTGTGTCTGTGTGTGTATATATATATATATATATATATATATATATATATGTATGTATCTCCAAGGACCACATGCCTAGGGTTAGTAAGACCCACATTTCTGTGTTGATCATTAATCAAGAAAAGGGCCCCACAGACTTATCTATAGGCAAAGCCAATGGAAGCATTTGTCATTTGATATTCTCTCTTCCCTGAGTTCAGTTGTATCATTGACAAAAAACAAAAACAATGACAAAAAGGCAGCACATCCCTCTAAACACTTCTGTGAAATCGCAGCTCTCCATAGGCTTTTGCTGCACCCTTAGTGTTAGTTACTAATTCTTCACTGCCCTTTCTCTCCCCTCCCCTCGCCTCCCCTTCCCTGTGATCCTTCCAAAAGCCACAGGTGGACAAAGAGAAAACCCAGTGCCGGGTTGAGATACCTACCCTCAAATTGTGGGTAAGAGGGTCTTAGAGACCCCCCAAAACATAGCAGGTTATGTCCCTTGCTCTTGGTCACCCACCAGATCGTGGTGAGAAGACCCTGTTGCTGAGGACACCATACACTTTGCCACAGGTCTTGGGGAAGTCCAGTGCTGACTGACCAGGAAGCTTCCTACTGGCTTCTTAGCGCTCAGAGTGCAGAACATAGTCTGCAGGCTGCTCCGAGAGGAAGAGTAGCCGCGGTCTTACCCATCTGCCCAGCAAGATATGATCAAGATGCAATAGCAGCATAAATATCATCAACGTCTGTTCCACAGCACGCTCATGCCTGATACGGTAAAACCTGGACAAGAGCCTGTGCCTGGGTTTTTGTAGGATCTAGGTGTTTATTCCTGGATGGTCATAATATCAAACTTCCTTCTACAGGCACACTTTATACCCAGAGAAAGTACTGGAGATACCACTGACCGGCGAACTGCATGCTTAGCATGTGTGAGGCTCTAGGTTCAAGCCCCAGCCCCTGAAATATGTAAACTACCAAGTAAAGAAGCAAACACTCAGCAGGCAAGGAGAATGTTATTGGGAATTGGTTCTAAAGCTTTGCCTTAATTCGGCTCCCAAATTCAGAAATCTGCAAGTCCAAACACTGAAGGTTCCTGTCCCAGTTGGTTTTTGATTGATAGAACAAAGAGCCAATAGCCAATGATTGGGCAGGATGAAAGAGGTGGGACTTTTAGGTTCCTGGGAGAAGAAATAAGCAAGAGAGGGTCCACCATGTCTGGGGGCGGGCAGGGGGTAGGAGGACCACGCAGGGAAGGAACGGAAGGGAGAGAAGGCAGAAATGTACTACAATTGGAAAGCTGCCCTGGGCGCACGGAGGGGGGTGGCACGGGGCGGGGCCTACCCAGAAGGTAACAGGGCAACAGAGACAAAATGTAGATTTGGAGGGTGTTAATTCAGTTATGGGAGGTGGGGAAGGGAGATATATCGGAGGGGAGTGTTTGCTAGCTGCGGGAAGGTTTAAAGGTGCCCAACCATTGAGCTAATCAAGGCTTATCAAAATTAAGTGGTGTGTGTGTCTGTGTCTGTGTGTGTATGCGCGTACGTGTGCACTCGAGTGTGTCTTTCATTCGAGAATCCAGAGGGCTCGGGCGGGTGGCTGGAAGCCAAACTGCGGGAGCACAGAGCAGGCTAGGGCGATGGTGTTTCTGGGAATAAGAAACTGATCTTTCTCCTATAAGACTGTAGGGCTCAAGCAAAAATGTTGACCAACTAAGCAAGTTTCAAGCTGATGAAGGCTCACGTAAGTGTGCTCTGAGGCTCATAATACCCAGGTTTTTGTCATTATTAAATCCAGTTCCATAAGCCGTCATGGAGCATCTGTACATTCCATGCTTCGTGTGTACAGGAGGCAAAAATAAGTGAGGTAATCTCTCTGCACTCAGCTCAGACATAAACACAGGCCACTGAGCTGGTAAGCACAGAGAGTCCCTGAGAGACAGTGAAGGTGTAGAGGGATTGAGTCTAGGGTTGACATCGATCGAGCAAGTGTGCAGGCCAGGCGGTGCTAGGGCTGAGAGGGCGGTGCTAGGACCGAGGGGGCGGTGCTAGGGCCGAGGGGCGGTGCTAGGGCCGAGGGGCGGTGCTAGGGCCCAGGGGGTGGTATGTGTGAGCAGAGTCGACTGGGAACCTGGTTAGAACTCACAAGAGTCTGGGCTTCACACTGAGGAGTCGCAATGAAGCTCCCTCGGACACAGTCCATTTTACTTTAGGAAAAAAAGCTCTAGCAGTATTAAATAAACATGGGAGAGGAGTCAGGGTAGGAGCTAGGGTTCTCCTCTTGTGGCCTTTTTGGCACTTTCATGAGTAGTAATGTGGACTTTATCCTACAAGTGCCGTAAAGCCATACCTTTCCAACCACTGATACTAAAAGTTGGACAAATCATTACCCCTGTGTAGCTGTCACTTTCCTTGCTATGAAAGGAAAACACCGTGTGAGATGTTCTCCGGGCTTCCGGTAATTCTTGAGGCGCTCTTACTTGTCTCCCAAAGCCTGGGTAGTCGGATGTTAGGCGCTGTTCAGCCTTCACAGCCAGAGACGGTAAGCAAATTGAAATGAGCGTGCTTTCAAGGGTTTCCATCTATGTTCTATCTACATTCTAAGGTTTTTTAATTCCCGGAAGCCTGCGCCTCCTGCACCACCCGTGCGCGCACAGCCTTTAAATTAAACTGCACTTGCGAAGCCCCTGTGAGCTCTTTGGATTAAATACTAAATCTCAGTTCTAAAAACTCTGTCAGTGCACAGTGTACCCGGAGGAACACTCTTGAGTTGCTTACGCCACTTCCCAGCCTGGCTAGGCCCAGTTTCATTAAAATTTCTATTAGTGCGGCTCAGCTATGATTAAATGTTCTTCACACTTTTTAAAGAAGAACGGAATGCAGCTAGTTCGTGATAGTCCGTGTCAACCAGGATCATAGATCACAAGGATGAGTTAAGTCCGCAAACGATCTGGAATCTTCACATAAGTTGAGCTTCAATCCCCTTCGGAAAACATTTTCTGGGTGTAGCTAACACATTCCATTTGCCCCGAGGCCCCTTTGGAAAGGGTCGGCTGTGGGTGGGTCTGGGAGGCAGCTGCCTGTCACTCTGTCCCCGACAACCCCCACTGTGTCATAAGAAACTTCTGAAATCCACACCACAGTCTTCCTTTCATCTGGTCACTTTGTAGGTCCTGGCCCTTCTGTGTTCTGAATGTCTTCCTCTGGGCCTCCATCTTTCTCTCCCTAAGTCTCCTCTGCTTTCCTAATAACACTGCCTTAGGAAACTCACTTCTGTTCCACTTTTAAACAGAATATATTTTTAAAGAAGAAAACTCAAGATGGTCGCAACTGCTGATACATGGCTGTAATTCCACCACGTGGAAGGCTGAAGAAGGGAGATTGTTAAGTCCAAGACTACAGCTTGGGCTGCAGAGCAAGTTTAAGGCTAGCCTAGGTAACGGTCTTAGTTAGGGCTCTGTGAACAGACACCATGACCAGGGCAAATCTTATAAGGACAACATTTAATTGGGGCTGGATGACGGGTTCAGAGGTTCAGTCCATTATCATCAAGGTGGGAACACGGCAGCATGCAGGCAGGCATGGTGCAGGAGGAGCTGAGAGTTCTACATCTTCATCTGAAGGCTGCTAGCAGAATACTGACTTCCAGGCAGCAAGGATGAGGGTCTCAAAGCCCACACCCACGGTGACACGCCTACTCCAACAAGGCCATACCTACTCTGAGACCACACCTACTCTAATGAGGCCACACCCACTCCAACAAGGCCACACCTACTCTAATGAGGCTATATCTACCCTACAAGGCCACACCCACTCCTACAAGGCCACACCCACTCCAACAAGGCCACACCTTCTAATAGTGCCACTTCCTGGATCAAGCCTATTCAAATCATCACAGTAACTTAGTAAGAGTCTGCCTCAGAATTACCAGTGAAGAGAGAGGGCTGGCGGCAGAGCTCAGTGGTAGAGCACTCCTAGTTCAATCCACATCGCTGTGGGAATAAACAAAGGGCACTAGGGTAAGAGAGGTGGCATCTGGCACTGCACAAGCCCAAGTAAGCACGCTGGACAAGTTACACCCGTGAGGCAGTTTACAAAACGAATCTATCTTTGTATCTGGAGCACATTCTAACTCTAGAGAAGCTTTATCTCTATTTCCAACTGATGTTCCACTAATAGTAGCTCCTAACTCTTTGCATTTCATCACTTTGTACTAATTTGTGTAAATGAGTACTTTGTTTTGATGTCCAAGTAATAATCCTGCACAAAAAAAAATTCTATAGCGAGGGGCCGTAGGAGGGCTCCATGATACAGTGAGGTTAGAACATCTACATAAAAAGCCAACCGGCTGTAACTTTAGTGCTGGCGAGGGAGAGACAGGCAGATCTCGGGGACTTAAGCTAGTCCGGCTAGCTGAACTGGTGGGCCCCGGGTTAGTAAGTGTGTCCAGAAAGATAAAGTAATAAAGAAGAGAAGCAATTGAGGAAGAGATTCTGACATCAGTCTCTGGCCTCTGAATACTCCTGATATAGTACATGTAAAAGCTCCCCCCCCCTCTCTCTCTCTCACACACACACACACACACACACACAATTCTACAGTGATTCTGTTCTTTCAAATGTGGCCTCTTTTGAAGCATAGATATCGATCTTCTAATTTTCCCATTTAATTAGTTGGAGAATGTCTCTGTTGGCCCCATACAGAGCTATTATTGTCTGCTCCTAAGGCATCCATTACAGATGCAAGAAAAGCATCCTTGTGCTTTCTGTCTGTCTGCCTTCTAGGGCAGCCAAGAGCAAAGGGCAAGAACAGAGGAAACGGAGGAGCAGTTTCAAAACTCTGATGTAAACTTGTTAACCAGTGAGGAGCCTACTTTATCAGGCGAAGAATCCAGAATTTCAATTTAAAAACTGAACTGGAGACTCCAGTATAATCACCAAATAACCAAGCAGCCTACATTTTCTAAAATGGTTGATGACATAAAGTGAACTCGCTACCCTAGCTCTACCTTTTACCCCTCAAGAAAAAGACAAGCTATGCGCAGAAAGTCTACCTGAGGGAGGGTCCAGTAAAGGCCTGTTTAAATTCCTCCCAAGGGGTCTCCTTCTAAAGGAGAGAAGTCCCATTACCTCACAGTAGAGTTCAAAGCCATGCAGGATAAGCTCCGCCCTCTCTGTCCCAGAGCTTCTATTCAGATTCTTTAACCTTGTTTGAGTGTCAGGAGCCCTTCTCTCAGGCGTGCACGTGTCCGCTGCTTCCAGTCAGTTCTTTCTTACCCAGTATGAAGGAGATTCTACTTCTGTTGGTTCCATGGCATCCTGTCTTGGCTTCAGGACTACAGCCATCCATCTACTTCTGTCTAAATGCCTGCTCATTAAAGGCCTCTCACGGTGGGGGGCAGGGGGGCGGACTCTCCACTAACAGAAGCACCCCCAACTACATAATCAAAAGTTTCCCTTTCTCAGATGCCCCACTTGGTGCTTCTGTGATCCCACTAAAAGCATGCAATGAATCTCAGAGCCCAGCTGACAAATGTCAAGCTAGTGACTGTCAATGCAGGTCTCCCAGGGGCTACTACCACACGCAATCGCTCCAGTGATTGAAGTCTCATTAACACATGTTGTTGAGTCTGAGAGCTCCTTCTTCAGACCTGAGCTCCGCCACATTTCTGTTTGCACGTCATTGACTTCATCATTCAAGGTTTCTAACCCTTAGTTTCTTCCTCTGCAAAGAAAATAACTAATAACAGGCATTTCAGGCAAGCATGGGGGTCTGTTCTTAGGGTTGCTGTAAGGTTAAGTGAGCACAGTCTCTGGCACAGTACTCCGGCCAGTGTTGAAATGCTGCCAATGACAGTGGCCACATCAGCTGTGACAGTCACCTGTGCTGTCCTCTCCATGTGGTGTTTCCTCAGAAACTTCTCAAACACATTTCTCAGATAACTCAGCCCAGGATAGCTTTATCTAAGAACACATCAAAACACAGCACAGTGCTCTGATGTGCTTCACGGGCCACCTCGCTCGATGTGGGCTGTGTCCCTAAGGGGAGGCTGCCGGCAGGGCGCTGGGTCTTCTCTTACTAGATGCTGTGCTGTGAAGACATTTTACTACAGCTTTCTCCATTCTCCCTGTGTTCTCTCTTCTCCCTGACCGTCAATCACACTTGCCAAACGAATAGCACAGGGAAATGTAAATCCTTCCCTGTTTCAAAGGACATGAACCCACAGGAGTAGTCTGAAAGTCTGAAGTTCCTGGACTGACACTCCTGCTGTGGGGAGCAAGGGGTACGGCCAAGAGCAGTGAGGCACAGCAACAACACGTGTGACCCCAAGGAAGGCACAGGCTTCAGTGTGTGTGTGTGTGTGTGTGTGTGTGTGTGTGGTTTTCTTACCTCCAGTATGAAAGGAAGGAAAAGAGCCTCAGACAATTGTTTTTGTAATATGTGCACAGCCTGGCACATTAAAAAACAAAAACAAAACAAACAAACTCAAATTAACTGGAAGAGGAATTCTCAAGGGAAATTTCAGCTCATTTTCTGAGGGAGAAGTTACTACATGGATAACTAGTTCTTGTTTATTAAGAGGCTATGTATTCATCCTTCCTATTTTTCAGATTTATGACTGTGCATCTATTTATTTGCTTATTGATTTAGCTGCAGATCTACTTAAAGATCTTGATACAAGTTTCTCCTTGGTACCAAACTTTTGATAACTTGGATCCAAATTGCAACAGGGTTGTTTGTCTGTCCTGTCAGGGTGTTTTGGCCAGAACCAGACTGCCGCATCACCATTAATGACTGACACTATCTATGGAGAGAGAGAAACCTGTCAGTCACCCTCTACAACTGGACAGGGCATCTCACCTTGGTGAGCTGGCACCGGCTTTCATCAGGAGCCCCGCCCTGTGCTCCATCAGCTCATACTATGACAACTTAATTCCAAAAGAGAAGCACTGGACCCACAACAGAGTCTAAGATCAAATGTGCTCAGGGTGTTTCTCGCTGCGACTTTGATCAGGTTTGTTTTCAAACAGGCTGTCTCCGTAGCTCTTGACGGAGTGGAGTGTCTTTCGGCACTTTACACGGCCGGCTGCTTTTCCTCTCTGGTGGAGTTCCTGTCGGTGGAGTTCCTGAGTTTCTCCTCAGCTGCTGGTTCTGTGGCAGCCGCAGCCTTTCGGGAAAATTCTCCCTGGTTATCTTTCTCACTAGCTGCTGAGGCTCAGACTCGCAGCATCGAGAGAGCACAGAACAAACCGGGCACACAGCTGTCTGGTGTGTCACACTGGCCTCTTGAGAAAAATATGTGGTTTTCTAGAAAAAAAAAATTGTGTTTAAATCTCTGCCAGATTTCCTGCTTTCTTAAATGCTAAGATACTAAGACTATCCGGGCAGCACGCAAATAAAATTGGATGACAGAGTTAGTAACCCTTCACATTTGGCATAGTATCTAACTCCATGCTTTAACTTGTACCCTCTTAGCTGCTGGCTAAAGATTACACCACAGACTCTGTTCAGTCTCTAGTTTATCAAAGGAGCTAATAAATGACTATCAAGGGGGAAAAAAGGTCATGAAAATTTGAAACTTTCTGAAGTAGAAATGACCACTTGAGACACTCACGTGCACATATGATCTCTCAAGGACCAGCAGAGATCTGGCGCAGTGATAGGCACATCTATGGTTCAGTTCAGGCTGCAGAATGGCTGAAGCACGGGTGCTCTACACCAGCACCCACCGTCCTCATTAGGTCACCTTTGCCCAGGCAAGTAATTTGCCTGCCTATTACAAACGCTAAAGGCCGAGGAGCAGGTGGGAAGATAACTTAGTTGATTAAGTGCTTGTCACACAAGCGAGGCGATCCCCAGAACCCACATCTTAAAAGCCAAGTGTGCTGGAACTCATTTGTCACCTGGAGAACTGGAGACATAGGTGGAGCCTCGTTATCAAGACCCAAACCTATGAGGGACCCCCTCCCCAAAAAACACGGAGGAGGGACCCTGAAAAACAACATCTAAGGCTGCCCTCTATACATACACCCTAACTCATCCACATGCATGAACATACACACCCTCACACACAGAAAATTAAAAGCAACATTTTAAAAACGTGACACTGTTGGCAAACCTCATGAAGCCCGAATTATCCTATAGCCATCTTTACTTTGCCCTAACCACGCCTCTGCATTGAAAGATCCACCTAAACCACTCTCCTAGTCTCAATAAGATCCAGCTTCGCGCTCTCCACTCCAAGGGTTGGCTGGGCTGTGCAGAGGGGTGTCAGCTACCACACACAGCTGTCTCGTCAATTAGGTGGCAAGTGGCACCGAGTCAGTGGTAGGCATAAGGAAGAGATCCAAACAGAGATCATAAACTTGTTTGGAATCTGATCTTGCCACCCACCAGCCAAAAACCTAAACGCTGGAGGTTGATATAGTCATCATCAAAACACAAGCACATTCCTCGCAGGACGAGTATTAGTCACATATGTGCACCACTGTTCTTCGGAAGTATTAAAACTGTGCAGAAACACGTGTTCTGGCTACTGTTCATCAAACTGTCGTCCGCCAAGGCTTCCGTTCGCTGTGCTCAGTTGTGTGTCTACCCCACATCCCATGTGTGTGTGTCTACCCCACATCCCATGTGTGTGTGTGTGTCTACCCCACATCCCATGTGTGTATATCTACTCCACATCCCATGTGTGTGTGTCTACCCCACATCCCGTGTGTGTGGCTACCCCACATCCCATGTGTGTGTGTCTACCCCACATCCCATGTGTGTGTGGCTACTCCACATCCCATGTGTGTGTGGCTACCCCACATCCCATGTGTGTGTGGCTACCTCACATTCCATGTGTGTGTCTACCTCACATCCCATGTGTGTGTGTCTACTCCACATCCCATGTGTGTGTGGCTACTCTACATCCCATGTGTGTGTGTGTGTCTACTCCACATCCCATGTGTGTGTGGCTACCCCACATCCCATGTGTGTGTCTACCCCACATCCCATGTGTGTGTATCTACCCCACATCCCATGTGTGTGTGGCTACCTCACATTCTATGTGTGTGTGTCTACCCCACATCCCATGTGTGTGTGTCTACCCCACATCCCATGTGTGTGTGGCTACTCCACATCCCATGTGTATGTGTGTCTACCCCACATCCCATGTGTGTGTGTCTACCCCACATCCCATGTGTGTGTGTCTACCCCACATCCCATGTGTGTGTGTGTGTCTACCCCGCATCCCATGTATGTGTGTCTACTCCACATCCCATGTGTGTGTGTCTACCCCACATCCCATGTGTGTGTGGCTACCTCACATCCCATGTGTGTGTGTCTACCCCACATCCCATGTGTGTGTGTCTACCCCACATCCCATGTGTGTGTGTCTACCCCGCATCCCATGTGTGTGTGGCTACCTCACATTCCATGTGTGTGTGTCTACCCCACATCCCATGTGTGTGTGTCTACCCCGCATCCCATGTGTGTGTGTCTACCCCACATCCCATGTGTGTGTGTCTACCTCACATTCCATGTGTGTGTCTACCTCACATCCCATGTGTGTGTGTCTACTCCACATCCCATGTGTGTGTGTCTACCCCACATCCCATGTGTGTGTGTCTACCCCACATCCCATGTGTGTGTGTCTACCCCACATCCCATGTGTGTGTGTCTACTCCACATCCCATGTGTGTGTGGCTACTCTACATCCCATGTGTGTGTGTGTGTCTACTCCACATCCCATGTGTGTGTGGCTACCCCACATCCCATGTGTGTGTCTACCCCACATCCCATGTGTGTGTATCTACCCCACATCCCATGTGTGTGTGGCTACCCCACATCCCATGTGTGTGTGTCTACCCCACATCCCATGTGTGTGTGTCTACCCCACATCCCATGTGTGTGTGTCTACCCCACATCCCATGTGTGTGTGGCTACTCCACATCCCATGTGTATGTGTGTCTACCCCACATCCCATGTGTGTGTGTCTACCCCACATCCCATGTGTGTGTGTCTACCCCACATCCCATGTGTGTGTGGCTACTCCACATCCCATGTGTGTGTGGCTACTCTACATCCTATGTGTGTGTGTGTGTCTACTCCACATCCCATGTGTGTGTGTCTACCCCGCATCCCATGTGTGTGTGGCTACCTCACATTCCATGTGTGTGTGTCTACCCCACATCCCATGTGTGTGTGTCTACCCCGCATCCCATGTGTGTGTGTCTACCCCACATCCCATGTGTGTGTGGCTACCTCACATTCCATGTGTGTGTCTACCTCACATCCCATGTGTGTGTGTCTACTCCACATCCCATGTGTGTGTGTCTACCCCACATCCCATGTGTGTGTGTCTACCCCACATCCCATGTGTGTGTGTCTACCCCACATCCCATGTGTGTGTGGCTACTCCACATCCCATGTGTATGTGTGTCTACCCCACATCCCATGTGTGTGTGTCTACCCCACATCCCATGTGTGTGTGTCTACCCCACATCCCATGTGTGTGTGTCTACTCCACATCCCATGTGTGTGTGGCTACTCTACATCCCATGTGTGTGTGTGTGTCTACTCCACATCCCATGTGTGTGTGTCTACCCCGCATCCCATGTGTGTGTGGCTACCTCACATTCCATGTGTGTGTGTCTACCCCACATCCCATGTGTGTGTGTCTACCCCACATCCCATGTGTGTGTGGCTACCTCACATTCCATGTGTGTGTCTACCTCACATCCCATGTGTGTGTGTCTACTCCACATCCCATGTGTGTGTGTCTACCCCACATCCCATGTGTGTGTGTCTACCCCACATCCCATGTGTGTGTGTCTACCCCACATCCCATGTGTGTGTGTCTACTCCACATCCCATGTGTGTGTGGCTACTCTACATCCCATGTGTGTGTGTGTGTCTACTCCACATCCCATGTGTGTGTGGCTACCCCACATCCCATGTGTGTGTCTACCCCACATCCCATGTGTGTGTATCTACCCCACATCCCATGTGTGTGTGGCTACCCCACATCCCATGTGTGTGTGTCTACCCCACATCCCATGTGTGTGTGTCTACCCCACATCCCATGTGTGTGTGTCTACCCCACATCCCATGTGTGTGTGGCTACTCCACATCCCATGTGTATGTGTGTCTACCCCACATCCCATGTGTGTGTGTCTACCCCACATCCCATGTGTGTGTGTCTACCCCACATCCCATGTGTGTGTGTGTGTCTACCCCGCATCCCATGTATGTGTGTCTACTCCACATCCCATGTGTGTGTGTCTACCCCACATCCCATGTGTGTGTGTCTACCCCACATCCCATGTGTGTGTGGCTACCTCACATTCCATGTGTGTGTCTACCTCACATCCCATGTGTGTGTGTCTACTCCACATCCCATGTGTGTGTGTCTACCCCACATCCCATGTGTGTGTGTCTACCCCACATCCCATGTGTGTGTGTCTACCCCACATCCCATGTGTGTGTGTCTACTCCACATCCCATGTGTGTGTGGCTACTCTACATCCCATGTGTGTGTGTGTGTCTACTCCACATCCCATGTGTGTGTGGCTACCCCACATCCCATGTGTGTGTCTACCCCACATCCCATGTGTGTGTATCTACCCCACATCCCATGTGTGTGTGGCTACCCCACATCCCATGTGTGTGTGTCTACCCCACATCCCATGTGTGTGTGTCTACCCCACATCCCATGTGTGTGTGTCTACCCCACATCCCATGTGTGTGTGGCTACTCCACATCCCATGTGTATGTGTGTCTACCCCACATCCCATGTGTGTGTGTCTACCCCACATCCCATGTGTGTGTGTCTACCCCACATCCCATGTGTGTGTGTGTCTACCCTGCATCCCATGTATGTGTGTCTACTCCACATCCCATGTGTGTGTGTCTACCCCACATCCCATGTGTGTGTGTCTACCCCACATCCCATGTGTGTGTGGCTACCCCACATCCCATGTGTGTGTGGCTACCTCACATTCCATGTGTGTGTGTCTACCCCACATCCCATGTGTGTGTGTCTACCCCACATCCCATGTGTGTGTGTCTACCCCGCATCCCATGTGTGTGTGGCTACCTCACATTCCATGTGTGTGTGTCTACCCCACATCCCATGTGTGTGTGTCTACCCCGCATCCCATGTGTGTGTGTCTACCCCACATCCCATGTGTGTGTGGCTACCTCACATTCCATGTGTGTGTCTACCTCACATCCCATGTGTGTGTGTCTACTCCACATCCCATGTGTGTGTGGCTACCCCACATCCCATGTGTGTGTGTCTACCCCACATCCCATGTGTGTGTGTCTACCCCACATCCCATGTGTGTGTGGCTACCCCACATCCCATGTGTGTGTGTCTACACCACATCCCATGTGTGTGTGGCTACCCCACATCCCATGTGTGTGTGGCTACCCCACATCCCATGGCTGCCAGCAGATGGCCTAGTTAACCCAGTACTCCCCACATTCTACAAAGGGTCAAAATACCACAATAGCACCCCAGTTTAACACAAAATTTTTTAATAGACTTATTTCAAAACTAAGAAAATAACATCATTATAGCTAAAAGCCTTAATGGTTTTCCAAATTTTATCTCATAGTAAGTTATTATAGAAATTGAGAGCTAAGGGCCAGTGACATGGTTCAACAGCCAGTACCCCTGATGGCCTGAGACTGATCCTCAGAACCTACGCAATGGATGGAGAGAACCAGCTCCCACAAATACTTTCCTCATCTCCCACACTGACACCAGGGCATGCACACAGGCATATACACACCCATAGGTACACATATTCATATACACACATACACACCCATAGATATACACATACATATACACATATACACACCCATAGATACACACATTCATATACACACATACACACCCATAGATACACACATTCATATACACATATACACACCTATAGATATACACATACACACATACATATACACATATACACACCCATAGATACACACATATACACATACACACACACCCATAGATACACACATATACATATACACACACCCATAGATACATACATACATATACACACATACACACCCATAGATACACAATACATATACACACATACACATCCATTGATAAACACATATTCACACATACATACACATACATGCACACACACATACATACACACCCATAGATACATACATACACCCATACACACACATAGATATACCCATATGCACACATAAATACACACACACACACACACACCCCAAACTAATGTTCAAAGAAAATAGAAGCTAAATTTATAAAAGCAATCCCTACTTAAGGCATCCCACATCAATGATTTTTGAAAGAAAGCCTGAAGTATCTGAATCAGCAGAGAGGCGTCTAAGGTAGGTGCTATATATAATTCGGATAGACTTTGGAAACCACGCCTACCTCTCACGGCCCAGGCATCTATGGAAATAAGCACATTTCAGTATAAAGCCGGCCATGTCTGCGCCTGCTCACAAACAGGATCATTCTCCTCTCCGCGCTGTGGCACCTTGACAAACGTGTTAGAAGACAATTTTCTTGTCTTTTTTGGAAATGGCTACATTTTTGACCCTGCAAAATACTTTCAAATCTACCTGGCTTAAACAGCATTTAAAGATAATAACTCCTTTCTTCTACCTACACTAGTTATTAGAGAAGTGTCTTCCGAAGATGAAAGGACATCCCATACTGGGAAAGCAAAGTCGCACATCATCCCTGAAAGCCAGCGGCAAACCTGAAGCTGACGGAAACAGATGAGACGTTCCCTCCCTCGGAACTTTAGACTGTGAGAAACGCATACTTGCCGAAATGCTAACCGGGTGATAAGTACCGGAAAGATGCCATCGGGGGCTGCCGAGGCATCTCGGCTGGATCTGCATGTGTCCTAGATCCCGAGGAACACTGAAGTTGCCATCCATGAAGCCAGGCTGTATATGGTGAGGTCAGGAGTATCGCATCCCCGTGTTTGTCCCTAAGCTCTGGCAGCTGCTACCCCTCAAACCCTGGAGAGGTAGCGCTGGCTTTAACTCCTGTAGCTCCTCCCTGCCGGTGCTCCATCCCACGTTGCGCCTCAGGGTGCTGAGCCGCATTGCCTAGCCTTTGCCTTCTGGCTTTCAGTGAGATTCGGGCCACCGGAAGCACCAGCAGCACTGATAGTAAGGCTTCAGGTTGTCCCAGCTCCCTTCCCGGAGAGTTTCTGAGGCTGGCATCTTATCTCCGCCACAAGCCACAGATCCCTGTCGTGTGGCCTTATCTATGTAGCTCTGAATCCAGAAACTGTAGCCTCCACTGATCCAGGAGTAGGAATGGCCCCCAATCCTGCTAACTCCTCACTCACCGAAACCCTTCCAGCACTCTTTACATAATTCCTTCCACACATTTTCCTCCAGACTGAAGGGTGGTGTTACACACTGTCATCCCAACAGTCAGAAGGTGAGGACAGAAAGAGCCCCAAAGTCAAGGCCACCTGGGCTATTTAGTAAGACCTGTCTCAAAATGGGTCTTTAGAAAACACCTCTCCTCTAGTACCAGTGTGAGGCAGCCCTCTCCGGGACTTTGATCTACTTAGGTAAGCTCTCAAATCTCTTTACTCCAGGAGATTCCACTCCTGAGCATACAGGAAACACTTGACCATGTCTGTTACATCGCCTATCATTATTTGAGCAGGTGCAGATTATTCGTCTGAGAAGAAAATGAAGCTTGCTTACGAAAGGCCCCTAGCCTTCACACCCACGTTCTTGATGCCCGTGGACGGCTCTCTGGTAGCCCCTTAGTGTTCAGCTTTAAGTTTCTGCTTTAATGGTAGACAAACTCGCCTTCTTAATGCCAAAGTATCAACAGAAAGTGAGATGAACAAAACAAGGCTTACCATTAAATAATCAATCTCTTAAAAGGGCTGTGGGGGGAGGGAACAGCGAAATGGATTTTAACAACGCCTAAACATGTTTCCTGAGGGACACACATCCACCCATTAGGAAGGGTTTATTGGCATTGTGGAAGTTTCATCCATGGAAAATAATGATCATTAGGTTTTCTATGACAACCGCGCTAGCCTATGTGATCCATCATGCTCCGGGGTCCATGGTGTCTTAACAATCCCCATCCCTCGGTAGGAGACATTAGTGCGTATTGATGCCATTTTAATTGTTTCTCACATAAAGTCTGTTGCTGCCTGTCACAAGTAAGAATCAGTATTGAACTTCGGGGAGCCCAGCGTGGGAGAACCCACTCTGAACTCGCCCTGTGATTTTAGCCGAGGTTATGCAAATGAAAACCCAGGCAATTTGGTCTGATGAGTGAGACCAATCCGAGCGAGATCTCAGATCATATTCGATTTCTCTCAGGTGGTAGAGCTCTGAGCACAATGTCTGCCCAAAACGTCAAAATCAAATGAGGGCACGTCACGGAGCACCTGTTCCACACGAACAACCAATGCTCTTCACTTCACTTGTCATGTTCTCAGTTAAGGAGAGACACTCAGTTTTAAAGTCCGAATGAGTACTATTTGGGGGACCTAGAATAGTTTAATTATGATCACAGTGGACTTCTGTTTCCGTCACTCCCAATATATAAAACTGGCCTAAATGCCACCCATAGTCTGAGACCAGAAAAACACACCGTCTCCTGTATCCTAGCTGCAACACTCTGAATAGCCCAGCCTGGACACCTCTCAGGTATTCATTTGCTTATATCCAACACACACACACACACACACACACACACCCCTGCAAGGTAAGAGTGCAATTATAAAAGATTCTTTCATACTAACACATTTCAAGTTGACACACTCTGATGACATGACAGTTTTTCAACATCAGCGACTGCGCATTATGACACCTACGTGTACAAGGTGAGTTCGGTGAAATGGCACAGGCTAGGTTCCACGGCTTCTTAGATTGTGTGTGTCTTACTCCTAGCCTTGGTACCCTTTCCTCTTTGGCTCTATCTATCCATCAGTTTTACAAAGTCTTTGCATCCATTTACTTTCTATCTCTTTGTCACATGGGTGTACCATGTGTGCCTGTGGACAAAATGTGTCAGAGGACAATTTGCAGGATTCCATTTCCTCCTTTCTTCTTGTGGGTTCCAGGGGTCAAACATGGTCATAGGCCTTGGTGGCCACCACTTTTACCTGCTGAACCATCTTGCTGGCCCATTTTAAGTTTTTTGAGATAACCTTGGAATCACAGCTTGACAAATCCAGTAAGGAAACATCTCTTGAAGAGAAGATAAATAGATTCTGTAATGAAATACCTAGCCCATCCCCGCCACACAGAAATCAAACACTAAACTTTGATTTGAATGGAATACAGTATAACCCAGCCTCAGGAACAAAGCTCTGGGAGGAAACACAGCCAACGGGCCATTTCCTCTCCGAAGCGGAAAATAATGGCCCGTGAAACGAACCAGAGATTATTTGGCTCAGATTTCATGGGTGCATTATCATATGTAGGAATGATTAAAATGATGTCTCTATGCATGGATAGGTAGAACTAAATTTTGAATAACGTTAACCCACATGGGAAGTGCCTGTTTTAACATCCATGCTACTAAAAGCAAAAATGCTCAAGCTAAATTCATCTTCATCTCTTGGTCCAGTCCATTCCATTAATCTTTCTATTTCCTGTATTCTAGCTTTTAGAGTGTGCTTTTTGGGTTATGTGTATGTGTGTGTGCATGTGTGTGTATGTGTGTGTGCATGTGTGTGAATGTATGTGTATATAAAAGTGTGTGTGCATATGTGCATGTATATGTATGTGTATGCATGTGTACATGTGAGTATGTGTGAGTATGTGTGTGTATGTGTGTGTGTGTGTGTGTGTGTGTTTTGGAGGGGGCTTAGCCTTCTCTTCTTTCCCTTTATTTTAATCAAGTTAGAGTGTACTGAAGTTGAAGATAACAATTTTCAGATGTATATCTTTTTGTCACTATCTCCAAGCATTTGTCCCAGAGAATCCTTCATCTGGTAAGAAAATTTTCCTCAAAGCTCTGACTAGCAGCTGGGATTTTACCCAGAGGTACCCAGAGGTACAGTCTGTGTGACCGTGTCAGGCCCTGATGTAGTCATCTACACGGCACCAGTAGAAAAGAAAGGAGAGAACATAGGCCCACCATCCTTGCTTCTTAAACACCATGGCTAGAAATATCATTTTGCCCCCATTTTAGTAGTGAGAAAGGCATGTGAACATGCGTAGCAACAGAAAGGGCTGGGAGGCCCAGCCCCTGCTGCGTAGATGCTAATCAGTAGTGGGCAAGCTCTGCAGAACGTGGGGCATGGAACTGGGGTGCAGATGGCTGTCTCCCCACATTCTTCACTCCCACTCTGATAATGTATGGCAGCCTGTGCCTGTGGGATGCCCTACCCAGGGAACCTGATGGGCAAAACAATAGCAATTTTCTGTAACACTTCTCTATCACTGAAAACTATGAGTCCAGGGCAACTTGTAGTCCAGACAAGGAGACGCACAGACAAACCACCACTGCTGGAACTCGTTGGAAAAGATAAGAGCGCCCCAAAAGGATCATTAAAATGAGCTGAACGAAGACTGTGGGTTTCAGCTTTTAAAATCAGCACTTTTCTCAAGTGACTTTCAGAATAGCGAACAAAGACTCTGATAAACTCAGCGGGGTGGCACATCTGCATTTATTTTCCAAAAGTGTGATTCTTAGGGAAACTGTGCCTGGATGTATGGCCAGCACAGAGAAAAGAGCCTGACCTAAAAAATATATTTCACGGAGACAGAAATAAAGAAGCAACTTCAAGTGTTCATTTTGCTCCCACAAAGGATTCTCATTACTGTCCTCGAAGGGCATCCCACGGTATACAGAGAACGCATGGGGAATTCTTTTGTAGTATAGTGAATGGATTTGCAAAGTTAGATTTAAATGTCAAGCGCATTGGGCTCTAGACCCTTCCCCGCCTTTTTCTTTTATACCATTAGATGGTAAAATTTCAATTTCATCAAATGCTTCAAGCTTCAGGTAGATAGCAAGCGTATACTTTCAAGCAAATCAGAATTTTGCTGAGCAAATGCATGTATTTCAGAAGAAAAGTTGTTAATGAGAAAGGCCAGAAATTCCCATTATTTAAAAATAAATTCAATATTGATGTTATTCATCCAAAGCTCTATATTAAAAAACAAAAACCAAAACCAGGGTCTAAGTCAGGAGGTCCCCCAATGGTTACAAAGACTCCATATCAGTCCAAGCGTCTCTATTTATGTAGACAGTGCGTATGCCTGTCAGAGGAAGTACAGTCGCCCCAGCCATCCATTCCCACTCTGCTTCCTGCCCCATGTTGGCCAGGATCTCAAGCTCCTCCACCTACAATTATACAAGCAGACTTCCAAAATAGTCCTGTTCTGCCTAAGTTGGTAACAGATGTTCACAGATGAAAATTCAGGCAGAAATACCTCTTTGCACCTGAGGACAAGGGCTCGAGACATTCCTCTGAAAAGGCACGCAAGCCTGGAAACTCCCTGCTAGTTGAACTGAGGACAGAGAGCAAGGCGGTGTTGTTTTGCTTTCCTACATAAAGTCATTTCCAAGAATTCTCCGATACATATATCTTTCTCGATTTTAAAGGCACCTGCACTGATCCGACATGTTTTCACAGAGATGTTGTACTGTGTTTGTCCTTTTGTCCTTCATGGCTTGTAGCAGTGACCTATGATGCCCCTTATCTTAGAGGGATATCATATCACATCACATTATATCATATCGTATCATATCATATCATATCATATCATACCATTACAGGCATGAGTCCTCAGAGCCTATGCCATGCTCAAGGTCAGGCCTTTTCATTTTCATTTAGGCTGAACATGTATAGAGTCGGGAGTGATCAAGCAACAGCACATTATTATTATTTCTTTGTAAGTTTCCAGCCGCAACTGAGAAGTCGATCAATCTAGAAGCATGATAAACAAAAGCCACTACAGGCTCCGTCTGAAGGAGAACTTTTGCCAACTCTCTGGCACTGACCACTTCAGGACACAGCACTACTAAAGAGCAGAGTCACACAGCAGGGGAGTTGCCACAAACACAGTAGCTTCTGAGGGCCTTGCTCTGTCACAGCTTCTTCATGAGGAAGAAAGGAGGTGGCCCCTTCCCACCCTCCCAACTCTTCTCGGTAGAAATAAATGCTGTAGAAACATATCCCTGCACCAGCATACTTGATGAGGGAGGGATTAAGAGCTAACCTAAAAAGCAAAGTAACAGAACATGAGAACTCAAGTGTGCGCCTTCCTCACAAAGGCTTCTTCCCTTCGAACGAGCCAAATAAAAATGGCCACATCCGGCAAGGGAGATGACTTCCAGGAACACGCCTCCCAAAAGTAAGGCTCCGAACTAAGCTTTGTTTGACACCCTGGGAGATTGTTTCTCTGCACGGGGATTCTCTAAAGTTACAACCACTTTTCTGAAAACACCACTGTTGTCAGGGCTCTCCATGACTAAGTTATGCTGCCAACAAACACCTTGAGCCCTGTACTGGCTGGTTTTGTGTGTCAACTTGACAGGAGCTGGAGTTTTCAGAGAAAGGAGCTTCAGTTGGGGAAGTGCGTCCATGAGATCCAGCTGTGGGGCATTTTCTCAATTAGTGATCAAGGGGGAAGGGCCCACTGCAGGTGGTACCATCCCTGGGCTGGTAGTCTTGGGTTCTATAAGAGAGCAGGCTGAGCAAGCCAGGGGAAGCAAGCCAGTAAGAAACAGCCCTCCATGGCCTCTGCATCAGCTCCTGCTTCCTGACCTGCTTGAGTTCCAGTCCTGACTTCCTTTAGTCATGAACTGCAACGTGGAAGTGCAAGCTCAATAAACCCTTTCCTCCCCAACTTGCTTCTTGGTAATGATGTTGGTGCAGGAATAGAAACCCTGACTAAGACTAATTGGTACCAGCATAGTGGGGTATTCCTGTGACAACCTGACCATGTTTTGGGGAGGACTGTGGAAGGACTTTGGAACTTTGAGCTAGAAAAGCCATTAGAATATTAAGAGCTTGGTGGAAAGTTCTGTAGGAGCTTGGAAGACAATGTTAAGAACAGTGCAGAAGATGGAGGCCTGGCTTGTGAAATTTCAGAGGGAAGATTAAAGACTCTTACAGTGGCCATGTTTTGATTGTGAAGATTCTGTGGTTTTGGTTAGCTGGGCCTGAAGAATCAGCTGTGAGTAACAAGATACCAGAACCACTAAAGCAAACCTTTGTGTTACTGGGACTATTGATGCTGGTTAGCTGGAGCTAAGAAATTAGCAGTGATTAAGAAGAGACCAGCACCACTGCGGTGAAATCTGGGAAGTGTTTTCTGAGAGCACAGAGGCTGTGTTCCAGAGATAGCCACAGTTGAATTTTGTGCTGTGGCTGGATTTGGTACTGTGTAAAATGGTTCTGGTTTTGAAGGCATGGAGGGGTCATGAAGAGCAGCTGAGGCTCTTGACACAGAGAGAGGCCTCAGAAGGCCATTGGTGAAGGTGCAGCCTCAGTTGCAATTGATGGCCCAGGACTTGAAGGGGTCATGCATAGGAGCAGAGGCTTGGCACCATGAAGAGAGCCTATGAGAGGCTATTGGTGAAGCCTAATTACAGTGGAAGATAGCAGTGTTTTGGAGATGCCAGTACCATGTGATGACCACCAAGAACAGCAGCAGCAGTGGAGTACAGGCAGCTGGAGCCTAGAAGACAAGCTGTGTGCTACAAAGGGCAGAGCTGGAGAAGTGACGCAAGCCCTTGGAGGAGCCCGGAGTTAGATCCCAGACATTGAACCATTGGAGTTTGAGTTTTGCTTTTGGTTGTGACTGTGCCCTGATATGTTTCCCTCTTGAAGGAAAAAGGTATTTTAGTGGAGCCCACAGTTAAAAGACTTTGAATTTTTAAAGATATTGGACATTTTAAGGTGATTGAACTTTTAATATGTAAAGACTGTGGGACTTTTAAAGTAATTTAGATCTTGGGGATGAATAAGAAAGTAAGGGTTGAGGCTTAATAGTGATGTGTTTGTGTGTCAAGTTGACAAGGGGTCAATTGTACTGGCTAGTTTTGTGTGTCAACTTGACACAGGGTGGAGTTATCACAGAGAAAGGAGCTTCAGTTGGGGAAGTGCCTCCATGAGATCCAGCTGTGGGGCATTTTCTCAATTAGTGATCAAGTGGGGAGGGCCCCTTGTGGGTGGTACCATCCTTCTGGGCTGGTAGTCTTGGGTTCTATAAGAAAGCAAGCTGAGCAAGCCAGGGGAAGCAAGCCAGTAAGAAACATCCCTCCATGGCTTCTGCATCAGCTCCTGCTTCCTGACCTGCTTGAGTTCCAGTCCTGACTTCCTTTAGTGATGAACTGCAACATGGAAGTGTAAGCTCAATAAACCCTTTCCTCCCCAACTTGCTTCTTGGTCATAATGTTTGTGCAGGAATAGAAACCCTGACTAGGACACATACTATTTTGTTAGGTGCTAGAAACACCCAAACACTCATCATACATGAATAATCTACCTGTCTCTTCCTTCTCCTGATTTTTACATGAGATCATCAACATCACACCTCTCTGACATCACACCTCTCCAACATCACACCTCTCCAACATCACACCTCTCCGACATCACACCTCTCTGACATCACACCTCTCTGACATCACACCTCTCTGACATCACACCTCTCCAACATCACACCTCTCCGACATCACACCTCTCTGACATCACACCTCTCTGACATCACACCTCTCTAACATCACACCTCTCTGACATCACACCTGACATCACATCTCTTGGATATCACATCTCTCCAACATCACACCTCTCTGATATCATACCTCTCTGACATCACACCTCTCTGACATCACACCTCTCTGACATCACACGTCTCTGACATCACACCTGACATCACATCTCTTGGATATCACATCTCTCCAACATCACACCTCTCTGATATCATACCTCTCTGACATCACACCTCTCTGACATCACACCTCTCCATCATCATACCTGTCTGACATACCTGTCTGACATCATACCTGTCTGACCTCATACCTGTCTGACACCCCTCTCTGACATCACACCTCCCTGACGTCACACTTCTCTGACGTCGCACCTCTCTGACATCATACCTTTCTGACATCACACCTCTCTGACATCACACTTCTTTGACATCACACCTGACTAAAATCTGGCTCTTCTAAAGACTCTCCTCCCCATGGTCCTCACACACGCCCATCCTCCACATGCTTAGCTCATAATTCAGCTTGGCTCCAAGACATTTCCACTTCCTTTCCAGCCCTTCTTAGAGTTTGACTCACATGGTTTGAATAGGAAATGCATTCACACAATACAAAAGGCAATAGATAAAAAAAATGCAGGAAAATAAGAGGTCATCCCAGCCACAAGCAACCGACCTTCTCACCTTCATATAACCAGCCAAAGTGAGTAGAGCTTCGTTATAGCACTCTGCAGTTTATTTGTAAAATTCAGGTTTTTTCCATTATTTTATTCATTCATTTTACCATCCAGATCACTGCCCTCTTCCCCACAGACCCTCCCTATTCCTTCTTCCCCTTCTCTTCTGAGAGGCTGGGGTCCCCTGGGTATCCCCCCACCCTGGTATATCAAGTCTCTTCAGGGTTAGGCACATCCTTTCCCACTGAGGCAGACAAGGCAGCCTCGTAAGAATGGATTCCACAGACACGTAACAGCTTAAGGGACTGCCCCTGCTCTAGTTGTTGAGGGAACCACATGAAAACTAATCTGTACATCTGCTATAAATGTACCCGTGGCCTCAGTCCAGCCCGTGGATGCTCTCTGGTTGGTGACTCAGTATCTGAGAGCACCTAAGGGTCCAGGTTAGTTGACTCTGTTGGTCTTCCTGTGAGTTCCTGCTCCCTTGAGGCTCCTCAATCCTTCCCCAGCTTTTCCATAGAGTCCTAAGTTTGATTGCATCCAGTGTTTGGCAGTGGGTCTCTACATCGGTTACAGTCAGCTGCTGGGTGGAGCCTCTCAGAGGACAGTCATGCTGGGCTCCTGTCTGCAAGCACAACAGAGTATCATTAATGGTGTCAGGGATTGCTGCTTGCTCGTGGGTTGGGTCTCAAGTTGGGCCGGTCACTGGATAGTCGTTCCCTCAGTCTCTGCTCCATCTTTGTCCCTGCATTTCTTTTACACAGAACAAATATTAGGTCAAAACTTTTATGAGTTGGTTGGTGCCTTACCCCTCCACTGGGGTCCTGACTGGCTATAGGAGGCGGCCTCTTCATGTCCCATATCCCCACTGCTGGAAGTCTCAGCTAAGATCAGCTGAACTGACTCCTGAGAGCCTCTTTGTCCCAGGCTCTGACACCTCCTAGAGATGCCCTCCACCGCCCCACCCCACCCCCACCAGCAGAATTTCCATTCATTCTCCTCTCCCTCTGGCCCTTTCTCCTGTCTTTCCTCACACCTGATCCTGACCACCACCACCCCTCCCCCACTGCCCCCTGCCCTCTCCCACCCAGTTCCCTCCTTCCTTCTGCCTCCCATGACTTTGTTTCCCTGCTTCTAAGTGAGATTCAAGCATCCTCACTTGGGTCTTCCTTGTTTAGCTTCTTTGGGTCTGTGGAGTGTATCGTGAGTATCCTGTGCTTTCTGGCTAATATACACTCATAAGTGAGTGCATACCATGCATATCCTCTGGGGTCTGGGTAACCTCACTCGGGATATTTTCTAGTTCCATCCATTTGCCTGCAAAATTCATGTTGTCCTTGTTTTAAGTAGCCATTTCTGCTGTCACTCACTCATGGGTTTTTTTTAAGCCCTTTAAAAAAAAACTCATTGGTCCTTTAACTGACACAGAGGGCTGGGAAAATGCCCGTTCATTAAACTTTCTCCCAGATGACATTTTTTGAGAAAAACATCTGCTCTTTGCTACCCTGGCGTCATTTACACCTGGGCTTCCCTGGTAACCCAACTACACCAACAAGGATAAACTCGCACACCCCCTTGGGGTAGCAAGTGGGACGTGCACACGAGTGTGGGCACTGAGACTGGGAAAAGACACCAGGGTCAGTGTCACTCCCTGATCAGCCTTTGTGCCAGCTCTCCAATTCCCCACCGTTGGGCAGAGAGGACCGCCCAGTGTAGGATGTGAAACCAGGCAGGGAACATTGAGAAGAGGTCCTTGCTGATCTGAGTATGTAAATAGCCAATAGCCAGGGGACATCAGGGACAAAGGGGAAACCGAGGGAGCAGCATTAACTTAGGTGAGAGGGCTGCTGCCTGGTCAGGAGGCAGGGCTACCAGGTAGCCCCAGCAGAAGGAAGCAAAGCAAGCATTTCTCTGAGAACTTGGGAGGTGAGACCTGGTCACCTGCAAGCCGACCAGTGCTAAGAGGGGTAGAACTCAGCATTCCCTGTGCATGCTACAGCCTCTCCTAGGAGCCTCTGACTTCCTAAGACTTAGCAGACAGCAGAAAAAGAAACTGATAAAGTTCTGCCTCCAAGGAAGATCATTTCTCTTAAGATATTCTAGGCACTTCCCCTCCCCTCTAATTTCCCCGGACAATGCTGGCTGACAGCCCTCTGATATGGAAGAGTGAGCGGAGACTGGCCAGGCAGGGAAGGAAGGGGGCCTGCCAGGAGCACACTTCCACCGTCTGCATGAGCTCAAGATAAATAATCCCAGGCAGCCCGAGCAGCCATCAAACCAAAGGGCATGTTGCAGGTAGCGAGATAAATCGTTCCTGTCAAGGATGTCTTTGTTTGTTCCCAACAGCCTCTTACTCTCTCTCTCTCTCCTGACAAAGCGACTCCAGGAGCAGGATTCTAACATGCACAGCCTCTGGAAATGATAGTGCTAAGGGAGAGAAAAATGAGCCCAAGATCCTGGGTCCAGAAGCCAATGTGCGATCGGCAGTGGGGCTGCTCTCTAGGCATAGGTTAGAAGCAAAATTCATCAGAAACAATTGCTGTGTGTTGTTTTCATCAAACTCATTGCGGCTGGCCAGGCCTGCAAATGTGAATTGCCAGTGTCCCACCGATGGGCTCTGTCATGAATCTTCTCCCTGCTGATCTCTCATGGACTGCCTGTCAGCCCACCCCAGGTGTCCTGATCATGAGGAACGAGACACAGCCGGAGGGCTGCCTGTGCAAACCCCTTAGCAGAAGAGAAGGTGGTCAGGTTTTTAATCTAATCATAGAAACAGTCTCTATAGTTTTCCAAGAGTGTCAAAAAGAAAAGGAAAAGGAAAAGAAGAAAGCAAACCTTTTATTTGTGATAATAATTAGAGCTGTACTGGTTTCAACTTTCGGAGTTAAATAGTATAGTATTTGCCTAGCATGCGCCAGGTCCTGGGTTTGATCTCCAGAACTACATCTATGCCTGCATATGTGTGTGAGTACCTGCATGCATGTGCACACATGAACACACACACACACACACACACACTTCAGTAAATATGTCTTTCAAGCTTTCAGCAGCTAACAGGGAAGGAAGCCTGACGTAATTGCTGTGTGGTCTCTCCTCCCGCCAACACAGTTGTAGAGATTGTTTAGGAGTCTAAATGCACCTGAAGGAGCACAGGGCAAAATAACAGTCCTGACTTCAGTAGCAGACAGCTTCAGACACACAAGTTACCACTAGGAAAATGAATCTCCAAAGGGCTGACTAGAAGGCCCCACGAGATATGTATTCTCTCCTGTTCATTCCTATTTTCCATTCACAACAGCAAGTCATAAGAGGGTGAGACAAACGCCCAGTACTCTCCATTTAATGCAACAGGATACAGCTGGTTATACTGCCACAGTGTAACTCACATTCTTTGGTAGACATCTCTGTGCCCTGGTGTAGAATAACCTTCCAGGGAAGCTCAGAAGCCTGGAGCCTTCCTCCTGGAAGACTGGATTCTGGCCTTCTCTACTGCTCATGATGATGGCTTGTCTTGGTTGTCAATTTGACTGTATCAGGAACTGACCAAAACCCAAGTTGCTGGGCACACCTGCAAGAGATTTTCTTGATCTGATCATTGGAGGTGGGTATGTATATGTATGTATTTGTTTGTGTGTATTTGTGTGTATGTGTATGTATTTATTTCTCTGTGTGTGTCTCACACATGCATGTGTGTCTCACACTCAGTTCTGTACCTCTAGAGAACCCTACGACACTCATCAACACTGCTAATGGGGGAAAAGTTGAGTTTTGGTTTGTGTCCTGGATCTATCACTTAGCATGGACATTGACAATTATTTTATTTTTAATCTGTTTCCACTCAGTAAAATCCAAACAGTGGCTTTGTCAAGATGGTAAATTTACACAGGACATAAAGTAGTACTGTTCTATTTTGTTTCTCTGTTGTGACAGAATACTGACTGTCTTAGTCAGGGTTTCTATTCCTGCACAAACATCATAACCAAAAAGCAAGTTGGGGAGGAAAGGGTTTATTTAGCTTACACTTTCACATTGCAGTTCATCACCAAAGGTCAGCTCTGTAACTCAAGCAGGTCAGGAAGCAGGAGCTGATGCAGAGGCCATGGGGGGGATGTTCCTTACTGGCTTGCTTCCCCTGCCTTGCTCAGCCTGCTCTCTTATAGAACCCAGGACTACCAGCCCAGGGATGGCCCCACCCACAAGGGGCCCTGGCCCCTTGATCACTAATTGAGAAAATGCCCCACAGCTGGATTTCATGGAGGTACTTCCCCAATTGAAGCTCCTTTCTCTGTGATAACTCCAGCCTGTGTCAAGTTGACACACAAACCAGCCAGTACACTGACCAAAAGCCACTTGGGGAGGAAAGGATTTCTTTTCACTTGTAAATCCACTGAGGTCGGTCGGAGCAGGGGTTGGGAATTAGGAGGCAGAAACTGAAGCAGGGGCATGGTTAGCTGCTTACTGGCTAACTCCTTATGGCTTGCTCGGCCTGCTTTATTCTACAACCCAGGACCACCTTCTCAGGGATGGCACTGCCCATAGTGAGCTGTGCCCCGCCCCCAAACATTAATCAAAAATGCCCCGATGCCAAATCAGATGGAGGCGTTTTGTCAACTGAAGTTCTGCTTCCTAGATGAGTCAGGCTTGCATCAAGTTAGCAGCAGCAGCAGCAGCAGCAACAACAACAACAACAACAACAGATCAACCTGCGCAAAGAGCCGTAACACAGCCAGGGCTGCGGTTTCTGAAATAAACCAAAGCTCGGGCATGCTCTCGCCCACATCCGGTTGGAGCCTCTTGCTGCCAGGCTCCTCCTTTAGGAGTCTCACTGTGCACTGGGCTGCGCCCATCTCAGCCGCTCCCATCAGGCTCTGTGAGGAGGACCCGGGGAATCCTACAGCGGGCGCCATTCAGATCCTCAGGCAGTTCGTTGCTTTAGAACCGATACCTACTTGTGGATCGGGGCCCCTCTTGCATTCTTTCCCTCCAGAGGCTTCTCTGAACAGTTCGGACTCCCTCTGCCACACTCGTACAGCACGGTGGATCTGCTCTGCTCCTGCCATCCTGGCTTCAGTGAGAATGGCCCTTACAGGCTCCCATGTTTGAATACCTGGTCCCTAGCTGGTGGATCCATCTGAGAAGGCTGAGATGTGTGGCCTTGCTACAGGAGTGACACTAGAGTAGCCATTCCCAGTGTGTCCTCTCAGCCTCCTACATGTGGAGTAAGACGTGAGCTCTCGGCTCTCCTTGCCAAATACCTTTTCTCTGCAGTCACAGCCTCGAACCCTCTCGAACTGTGAACCCAACTAAATGCTTTGTTTTATAAGTTGTCTTGGTTGTGAGTGTTTTGTTACAGCAATAGCAAAGTAACTAATACACTGTTTGAAACCTTTTTATATTAATTTTATGTATGACTATTTTTCATGTATGTACATACATTACCCACATGAGTGCTGGTGCCCATGCAGGCCAGGAGAAGCCCTGGATCTCCTGGAAGTGGGATTAGGATGGTCGTGAGCTATCATTTGGAGCCTGGGGCTGGATCCTGGGTTCTCTGCAAAAGCAGCAGGTGTTCTGCGCCGCTGAAACATCGTTCCAGCCCTGCCATTCCCTCTTTAGTTCCTCCGGTCCACAGAAGGTTTTCATGAGACGTGCTGTGCTGGATGTTGAGAGGGTGCTCTGGAGAGAAACTCCTGGGAGGCCATGAAGGGACGGGTAGGACACAGAATGACTCGCCTATGGGTCTGACCCAGGAACAGGCCAAACACTTTGCAGATTAGTAATTCCATGCAAAGAGATGTGAAGCGTCAACCTGTCCCATTCTGGACCCAACTGACTAAAATCATCTTTAAGCTGCTTTCTCTGTAGCCAGTATACAGTGAGGAGAACAGTGCCCCAGGCAGAGAAAGGCCAAGGATCAAGGAAAAGAAGTTTACAATACAAAATAGGGTAAATTTTCCATTTCATAGAGAAACAGTACCACACGGATTCTTCTGTTAGCATCAACCATGCAAACTGGCACAAGTCCCGTCATTAGTTGACAGTGCTTGGACACAGGGGTGCCTCGGGTCTTCCCCACAGACTGCAGTGGCACCAGCATGGAATTTATCTTCTTCTGAAGACTATCACTTTCAAGTTACTAAGCAGAAGTCCTGGAGGTGTGTCAATATGGCTATCATTTGATTTGTTAAGAGACATAGCATGTGAATATAGCATGTAGATATAGCATGTGGATATAGCATGTAGATACAGCATATAGATATAGCATGTAGATACAGCATGTGAATATAGCTTGTAGGCATAGCATGTAGATATAGAGATGTAGGCCACTGAATTTGCAGAGTCATACAAATTTAAGACAAACTTTTAAATATAAAGCAAAAACTTTAATTTAGCTTTAATTTTATGAAAGGAGAAAGCAGAGCTGAAGAGGACAGGCACAGCATGGGTGTTGTTGAAGAATACAGGCAGAGGTGAGGGTGTTGTTGAAGAATATAGGCAGAGGTGTGGGTGTTGTTGAAGAATACAGACAGAGGTGTGGGTGTTGTTGAAGAATACAGGCAGAGGTGTGGGTTTTTCAGAGGAATACAGGCAGAGGTGTGGGTGTTGTTGAAGAATACAGGCAGAGGGGTGGGTTTCGCTGAAGAACACAGCAGAGCTGTTATGTTTGGCCAGATCTAAAAGCCCCAAAGTTGGCCAGAAACAAATCAGGAAAGAAGAGGGTGTAGTATGACAGAGAAATCAGTGGGGTTTGCATCAGATATTGTGGATTTTAGTCTTTTATTTAGCTGAGTGACTTTAAGGATCATTTACCCTCAGTTTCCACCACCAACAAATGGGAATAATACTAGCTCCTTTTCGAGATATAGCTCAGGTTTGACGTGATCCCATCAGTTATAGACACGTAAGTCCACAGTAGGGGCTTAATCTACAGCGAGATGTGATATTTTGTTTGTACTTTTCAATTCGGAACAAAATAAATCACTAGCCCCGTGTTTGGCTTCGTATGAGTTTCCGATGAGAGCCTGCCATGGGATTGTCCCACTCACTTTTAAAAACTAATCATGAGCTGGGTGGTGGTGGCGGCGGCGGTGCGCACCTGTAATCCCAGCACTCTGGGAGGCAGAGGCAGGCAGATTTCTGAGTTCGAGGCCAGCCTGGTCTACAGAGTGAGTTCCAGGACAGCCAGGGCTATACAGAGAAAGCCTGTCTCAAAAAAACCAAATCAAAACAAACAAACAAACAAAAAAAAAAAAACAAAAAAAACCCAAATCAAACTACTCACCATGTACAGTGGGCAGCACAGAAGCCACTCGCTGTGCGGGGTTATACATGGACACATTCTTTACACCCTTCTTCATTTTAACATGTGTCTTAAAGTCTTTTGTGGATTTCATACACAAGTGCCCTGTATTCACATTTCTGCCTCTCCCTTCTTCTAACTCCTCTCATGTGTTCATTCCTCCTCTTGAACTCATAACCTGTTCTTCTATAACTACTGCTGCTATATATGTATATGTGTGTATAGTCTACAGATTCCAATTAGCGCTACATATATCAATACATACATGTATGTGAACACACACATGTATGTGGCTACAGATGCACATACATCTGTATCTATGTCTGTGCATGTGTATATGTGATGGGTTTAGGGCTGACCGTGGCCTGGCCCCTAAGGAAAACATACTCTCCTCCTTCAGTAACCACTTGCCTTTCATCTAAGGGTGTGGCAGATCTTTGTGACTTCAAGGCCAGCCTGGTCTATGCATGAGTTCTAGAGCTATAGAGTTAGACCCTGTCCAAAAATAATTCTTTCAGGGGGGAAACCCAAGGATTGGTGTCAATCATTCACCCTGAGGGCTAATTCATTCACATGCCTCATGCAAAGCTATCCCTTAGATAAACACTCCTAGGGAATAAGGAAGATACATTGCCTCAAAGGGCTGAAAGGCACAAGGTCACCTTGTTCACCACCAGAGGCTTTCTTGTTCTTACTTTATCCAGTGCTTCCTTCACTAGAGCCCAGGGCAGGTGCTTTGGGACCTGAAGAGATCATGCAGATCCTAAAAATCATTTATCTCTGATTACAGTTTGATTCGCCCCTGGAATGAGCACCTTGGCATGAGGCCAATTTCACTGACTACTTGTGCCTTAATATTTTCATAGGATCAAAAAGCTGCATGTCTGGATTTTAATTTAGATGTGCCATAGTTTCCTAACCGTGGTAAAACAGAGTCACAGCCTAGTGCTTTTGTTTTGGGGGTGGGGAGGAGGGTTAAATGTGACTTCCTAACCAGCATTAACAGCCTTGGGTAACATCTTGGTCAGTCCTTGCTGCTACCTAAGAATATCACAGACAAGACTGCTTAGACCACAAGCAGCACTTCACCTAGATCAGGAGCGGGACTGAGCCAAGGATGGCCTGGCTAGGGCGTGTTGAAGGGAACCAGCACTGGAGAGCCAAAGGGACAGACTAAGGGACAAAGGAGCAGGCAGAACGGAAAGCCAGAGTCCACAGCAGCGATCAGAGACAGAGCCATTCAGCCTGTGGCTGACAGAGCCATACACGTGGACTGCAGGCTCTCACAGCCCACACTGCCTAGCCCAAGCAGTGAAGACACAGGTAAGGGTGTCTACAGCATGCTCAAAGGTGATTTCTACCGAGATGCATTCTAAAAAGACTTAGAAGTTAGTGAACAAAAATTGAAACATGCTGCAGAGATGTTCGAGGGTGGCCAATGAGGTGGCTGTTGCTGTTTGCCAGCTATGATTCTGGAGGAGGTTGCTATCAGCCATGAAACAGCCACAGGAACACTGGCATAAAGGGCGGTGGTGGCCCGGCAGTGGTGGCGCACGCCTTTAATCCCAGCATTTGAGAAGCAGAAACAGACAGATTTCTGAGTTCGAGGCCAGCCTGGTCTAGAGTGAGTTCCAGGACAGCCAGGGCTACACAGAGAGACCCTGTGTTGGGGGATAGGGGGGAATAAATACAAAAAAAAACAAACAAAAAACACAAACCAACACAAGGTGGTGATAGTGGCGCAAGCCTTTAATCCCAGCACTCAGGAGGCAGAGGCAGGAGGATCTCTTCAAGCTCAAGGCCAGCCTAGTCTAGAAGATGGGTTCCAGGACAGCTACAGAGAAACCCTATCTCAAAAACCAATACAAAACAAAGCAAACAACAGCACCAGAATCTCCTTCAAGAGGCAGAAACATACAGGTTTTTTCAAGTTCTTAAGGGGAGACAGGAACCATCAGTGTTACAGGGCCATCAGAAAGACACCCCAACCCCACCCTCACCCCCTCATTCTCCTGACACACTGAGAGCACCTCCCAACCCCCTCACAGCCTCCTCTTGTGAAGTCTGTTGTCCCGGGGCCTCTTTCTTTCTGAGGAAGAAACAGCACAAATGTGAGGAAATGAATCTGAAAATCGAGTGGCAAACGCCTTGCAGGTCAAGCGTGTGGCTAAAGAGCAAACAGAATTACATGTGTCCCACCACATCTGTGGTGCGATGTTAATCGCTGCTCTGCGAGCACTGCCTGCCACTGGGAACTGCACAGAGGTAGCTTTGCCAGACAGGGCGCCTGCCGTGAAGACACTAGAAAATGCAGTTTATAAAATGTAGGTTCATACGGGCTCTGGGATCTGAACAATTAAACCTCTCTACGCCTCTGGGGACACCCGACTTTATGTCAACAAATGTTATGTCATCTATAACCATGCCAATTTGCATGTAAGAGCTTCCAATTATTCATATGGCTAAGGGGTGAATTCCGGTTTTCTGGTTACGCTTTTATGATCTCCTCCCTCTCTCCTCTTCTTCCATCCCCACACCCCACTCAGCCCCCAGAAAAAGACATTGTAGGTTTTTTTTCCCTATGAGCAAAAAAAAATAATCTTAAGTAAACTACATCAATTTCCAGTACTGCAAAGCTGGGTATTCTTTCCCACAGCTCCAAATGGCCTCTTCAGCACCACATGAAATAGACATATTTTATTTTCAAACACTGTTTCGCTGCAGGTAATAAAAAGTATTTTTAGTTGGTCACCAGTTGTTCTGGTGGCTGTGCATTTTTCCTTAGAGTCTACCCACTAGGCCATTGCAACCGTGCATAGGGAGAAGGGGGAAGAGAGTGGGGTATATAGAAACATTTTAAAGGAAGTTAGAAGATGGAACCTATTCTGCGGTCCCAAAGGTCACTGCTGCAGGCGGGATCTGCAGTCATTTGGGGTCCCTGCATTACAAGGCAGCTATGTCAGCTTGAAAATTAAACAGATTATACAACTAGCTTCCCTGATGGGCATAAATTAGCATCTCATTCTCTGCAGTCAGTATCTGGCTTGGAGATATGACTGATCAAACATTAGCCTCTCTGGGAAGAGAGTGGGAATGGTCTCTTCTACATTCTCCAGTCTTCCTGATCTCAGCTTCTCACCATGGGCAAATGTTTGGGCTCGA